>NC_140996.1:234930857-235263010 GCF_052327205.1 Somniosus microcephalus
AGGGGGGGCGGGGGAGAGAAGGGAAGGGGGGGCGGGGGAGAGAAGGGAAGGGGGGGCGGGGGAGAGAAGGGAAGGGGGGCGGGGGAGAGAAGGGAAGGGGGGCGGGGGAGAGGGGAAGGGGGCGGGGGAGAAGGGAAGGGGGACGGGGGAGAGAAGGGAGGGGGGTGCGGGGGGAGAGAAGGGAAGGGGGGGCGGGGGTGTGAGACAGGATGGGGGGAGAGAAGGGTTTTGAGCACAGTTTTGAGAATGCTCAAAGCCCATGTTTTGTAACTTTCGTTTTGCCTTATCGCATCCCTCAAAGTGCCTCACAAACATTGATTACTTTGAAGTGCGGAGACCGTCATGTAGTGAAACGTTTCAGCAATTTTGCAAGGCTCCATAAATAGCAGTGAGTAGCCAGTTAATCCGTTGATGATTTGAGGAAGGAATGTTGGCCGAGAGAACTCCCTGAGCCACCAGAACAAACAGATAGGACCTTGATTTAAAGTCTTGAATGAATGTAGGCACCTCTGACAATGTTGCACCCCTACAATGGGGTAGCAGCCAGATTAGTGCAGGAATGGAAGCTCGCCTCCCAGAACTTGATTCCCATTGTAGAGAGGGGAGTGGGCTTCCCCGGTGCTTTGTCCTGATTTGGGAATAGAAGCTTCACTCCCAAGTGTGTCAACTGTGGTTCAGTGGGCAGCACTCTCGCCCCTGAGTCAGTAGGTCGTGGGTTCAAGTCCCACTCCAGAGACTTGAGCCCATAATCCAGGCTGATGCTCCCAGTGCAGTACTGTAGGGGCGGTACTGAGGGAGCGCCGCACTGTCGGAGGGGCAGTACTGAGGGAGCGCCGCACTGTCGGAGGGGCTGTACTGAGGGAGCGCCGCACTGTCGGAGGGGCTGTACTGAGGGAGCGCCGCACTGTCGGAGGGGCAGTACTGAGGGAGCGCCGCACTGTCGGAGGGGCAGTACTGAGGGAGCGCCGCACTGTCGGAGGGGCAGTACTGAGGGAGCGCCGCACTGTCGGAGGGGCTGTACTGAGGGAGCGCCGCACTGTCGGAGGGGCTGTACTGAGGGAGCGCCGCACTGTCGGAGGGGCAGTACTGAGGGAGCGCCGCACTGTCGGAGGGGCAGTACTGAGGGAGCGCCGCACTGTCGGAGGGGCAGTACTGAGGGAGCGCCGCACTGTTGGAGGGGCAGTACTGAGGGAGCGCTGCACTGTCGGAGGGGCAGTACTGAGGGAGCGCTGCACTGTCGGAGGGGCAGTACTGAGGGAGCGCCGCACTGTCGGAGGGGCAGTACTGAGGGAGCGCTGCACTGTCGGAGGGGCAGTACTGAGGGAGCGCCGCACTGTCGGAGGGGCAGTACTGAGGGAGCGCCGCACTGTCGGAGGGGCAGTACTGAGGGAGCGCCGCACTGTCGGAGGGGCAGTACTGAGGGAGCGCCGCACTGTCGGAGGGGCAGTACTGAGGGAGCGCCGCACTGTCGGAGGGGCAGTACTGAGGGAGCGCCGCACTGTCGGGCAGTGCTGAGGGAGTGCTGCACTGTCAGAGGTGCCATCTTCCGGATGAGATGTTAAACCGAGGCCTCGTCTGCCCCCTCGGGTAGATGCAAAAGATCCCATGGCTTTATTCTGGTGAAGAGCAAGGGGAGTTTTGGGGCCAATATTTATCCCTCAAACAACATCACTAAAAACAGAAGGAGACCATTCGGCCCATTGTGTCCATTCTGACTCTTTTTAACAGCTTCCAATTAGTCCCCCACCCCCTGCTCTTTCCCCACAGCCCTGCACATTTCTCCTTTTCAAATAGTTATTCAATTCCCTTTTGAAAGTTACTATTGAATCTATTTCCACCGCCCTTTCAGGCGGCGCGTTCCAGATTAGAAATTGAAACTATTTGGTAATTATTTTTGTAACACATGCCGTAATGCTGGTATTGATTATTGGATTGATGGTTTAGTGTATCATTGATCTGTGGGCTGCAGGTCCATGAGCAGAGACAGTGAGCAGGGGTTGCCTGGCAATTGTGCGCACCTTAACTGGGTGAGAATGTGGATCTCGCTCCCACAGGGAGTGGTCGAGGCGAATAGCAGAGATACATTTAAAGGGAAGCGGGATAAACACATGAGGGTGAACGGAATAGAAGGTTATGCTGGTGGGGTGAGATGAAGAGGGGTGGGAGGAGGCTCTGTAAAATTCGATGTCAGGCAGTGAGAGCCTCCTCTGCATTGGCTCTGCTCGTAGATGTCAATCAATGGAGTAATCTAACTTAGTAACTGATCCCAACTGTGCTCCTCAGCTGGTGAGTCACTGAGATTAAAGGCCAACCTGAGGAGTTCAAGCTGGCTTGTGCACACAGCCTGAGTTCAGCTGTCAGCTCAGCAGCAATCACAGGATCCTTTCTCCCAAGTCTGCAGAAAGCACCTAGGTCCCAGTTACACCACCCTGCCCGAGTTCCAGTAAGTCTCCCGCAGCTGTACCCTTCCCCATGCACTCTCCCCGTCGGCAGTCTCCTGATACGTGTTGTTCACACACCTTCCCCGCTCTGTTCTTCACTCTGCTGCCCGTGTCCTAACTCGCACCAAGTCCCGTTCGCCCATCACCCCTACATTGGCTCCCAGTCCGGCAACGCCTCAATTTCAAGGCCCTCCATGGCCTCACCCCCTCCCTATATGGAACGGTGGCATAGTGGCTATGTTACTGGACTAGTAATCATAACATAACATAAGAAGTAGGAGCAGGAGTAGGCCATACGGCTCCTCGGGCCTGCTCCGCCATTCAATAGGATCATGGCTGATCTGAATCTAGACTCACGTCCACTTCCCTGCCCTCTCCCCGTAACCCCTAATTCCCTTATCTGCTAGGAAACTGTCTATCTCGGTTTTAAATTTATTTAATGTTGCAGCTTCCACAGCTCTCTGGGGTAGCAAATTCCATAGATTTACTACCCTCTGAGTGAAGAAGTTTCTCCTCATCTCAGTTTTGAAAGGGCAGCCCCTTATTCTTAGATTATGCCCCCTAGTTCTAGTCTCACCCATCAGTGGAAACATCCTCCCCGCATCCACCCGATCAAGCCCCCTCACAATCTTACATGTTTCGATAAGATCGCCTCTCATTCTTCTGAACTCCAATGAGTAAAGTCCCAACCTACTCAACCTTTCCTCATACGTCAACCCCCTCATCTCCGGAATCAACCGAGTGAACCTTCTCTGAACCGCCTCGAGAGCAAGTATATCTTTTCTTAAATATGGAAACCAAAACTGCACGCAGTATTCCTGGACTAATGATCCAGAGACGCGAGTTCAAATCCCACCACGGCAGCTGGGGAATTTAAATTCAGTTAATTAAATAAATCCGGAATAAAAAGCTGGTAATGGTGACCATGGAAATTGTCGTAAAAACCCATCTGGTTCACTAATGTCCTTATGGGAAGGAAATCTGCCGCCCTTACCCGGTCTGGCCTACGTGTGACTCCAGACCCACAGCAATGTGTTTGACTCTTACCTGCTCCCCGAAATGGCCCAGCGAGTCACTCAGTTGTACTAAACCGCTACGACAGTCACTGTGGGAGCACCACACGGACTGCAGCGGTTCAAGAAGGTAGCTCGCCACCACCTTCTCGAGGATAATTAGGGATGGGTAATAAATGCCGGCTTCGCCAACGACGCTCACATCCCGTGAATGAATAAACATCTCTGTAACCTCCTCCAGCCCTGCAGCACTCCGAGATCTCTGCGCTCCAATTTAGGCCTCGTCAGCATCCCCGATTTTCATCGTCCACCATTGGTGGCCGTGCCTTCGGCTGTCTGGGCCTTCAGCTCTGGAATTCCCTCCCTAAACCTCTCCGCCTCTACCTCTTAGGGCTTTGGTGGAGCGATTATAATCAGGGATGCTCAAGAGGCCAGAGTGTGAGGAGCGTAGAGATCACGGAGGGCTGTGGGGTTGGAGGAGGTTACAGAGATAGGGAGGGGTGAAGCCATGGAGGGATTTGAAAACAAGGATGAGAATTTTAAAATCGAGGCGTTGCAGGACCGGAAGCCAGTGTAGCTCAGTGAGCACAGGGGGTGATGGGTGAACGGGACTGGGTGTGAGTTAGGACACGGGGCAGTGAGCACGGGGGTGAGGGGTGAACGGGACTGGGTGTGAGTTAGGACACGGGGCAGTGAGTACAGGGGGTGATGGGTGAACGGGACTGGGTGCGAGTTAGGACACGGGGCAGTGAGCACGGGGGGTGATGGGTGAACGGGACTGGGTGTGAGTTAGGACATGGGGCAGTGAGCACAGGGGGTGATGGGTGAATGGGACTGGGTGCGAGTTAGGAGACGGGGCAGTGAGCACGGGGGGTGATGGGTGAATGGGATTGGGTGTGAGTTAGGACACGGGGCAGTGAGCACAGGGGGTGATGGGTGAACGGGACTGGGTGCGAGTTAGGACACGGGGCAGTGAGCACAGCGGGTGATGGGTGAACGGGACTGGGTGTGAGTTAGGACACAGGGTGATGGGTGAACGGGACTGGGTGTGAGTTAGGACACGGGGCAGTGAGCACGGGGTGATGGGTGACCGGGACTGAGTGCGAGTTAGGACACGGGGCAGTGAGCACGGGGTGATGGGTGAACGGGACTGGGTGCGAGTTAGGACACGGGGCAGTGAGCACGGGGTGATGGGTGAACGGGACTGGGTGTGAGTCAGGACACGGGGCAGTGAGCACGGGGTGATGGGTGAACGGGACTGGGTGTGAGTTAGGACACGGGGCAGTGAGCACGGGGCGATGGGTGAACGGGACTGGGTGTGAGTTAGGACACGGGGCAGTGAGCACGGGGTGATGGGTGAACGGGACTGGGTGTGAGTTAGGACACGGGACAGTGAGCACAGGGGGTGATGGGTGAACGGGACTGGGTGTGAGTTAGGACACGGGGCAGTGAGCACGGGGTGATGGGTGAACGGGACTGAGTGTGAGTTAGGACACGGGGCAGTGAGCACGGGGTGATGGGTGAACGGGACTGGGTGTGAGTTAGGACACGGGGCAGTGAGCACAGGGGGTGATGGGTGAACGGGACTGGGTGTGAGTTAGGACACGGGGCAGTGAGCACGGGGTGATGGGTGAATGGGACTGGGTGTGAGTTAGGACACGGGGCAGTGAGCACAGGGGGTGATGGGTGAACGGGACTGGGTGTGAGTTAGGACATGGCAGTGAGCACAGGGGGTGATGGGTGAACGGGACTGGGTGAGAGTTAGGACACGGGGCAGTGAGCACAGGGGGTGATGGGTGAACGGGACTGGGTGTGAGTTAGGACACGGGGCAGTGAGCACAGGGGGTGATGGGTGAACGGGACTGGGTGTGAGTTAGGACACGGGACAGTGAGCACAGGGGGTGATGGGTGAACGGGACTGGGTGAGAGTTAGGACACGGGGCAGTGAGCACGGGGTGATGGGTGAATGGGACTGGGTCTGAGTTAGGACACGGGGCAGTGAGCACAGGGGGTGATGGGTGAACGGGACTGGGTGTGAGTTAGGACACTGGGCAGTGAGCACAGGGGGTGATGGGTGAACGGGACTGGGTGTGAGTTAGGACACGGGGCAGTGAGCACAGCGGGTGATGGGTGAATGGGATTGGGTTGTGAGGACATGGGGCAGTGAGCACGGGGTGATGGGTGAACGGGACTGGGTCTGAGTTAGGACACGGGGCAGTGAGCACAGGGGGTGATGGGTGAACGGGACTGGGTGTGAGTTAGGACACTGGGCAGTGAGCACGGGGTGATGGGTGAACGGGACTGGGTGTGAGTTAGGACACGGGGCAGTGAGCACAGGGGGTGATGGGTGAACGGGACTGGGTGTGAGTTAGGAGACGGGGCAGTGTGTACAGGGGGTGATGGGTGAACGGGACTGGGTGTGAGTTAGGACACGGGGCAGTGAGCACAGGGGGTGATGGGTGAACGGGACTGGGTGTGAGTTAGGACACGGGACAGTGAGCACAGGGGGTGATGGGTGAACGGGACTGGGTGAGAGTTAGGACACGGGGCAGTGAGCACGGGGTGATGGGTGAACGGGACTGGGTCTGAGTTAGGACACGGGGCAGTGAGCACAGGGGGTGATGGGTGAACGGGACTGAGTGTGAGTTAGGACACTGGGCAGTGAGCACAGGGGGTGATGGGTGAACGGGACTGGGTGTGAGTTAGGACACGGGGCAGTGAGCACAGCGGGTGATGGGTGAATGGGATTGGGTTGTGAGGACATGGGGCAGTGAGCACGGGGTGATGGGTGAACGGGACTGGGTCTGAGTTAGGACACGGGGCAGTGAGCACAGGGGGTGATGGGTGAACGGGACTGGGTGTGAGTTAGGACACTGGGCAGTGAGCACGGGGTGATGGGTGAACGGGACTGGGTGTGAGTTAGGAGACGGGGCAGTGAGTACAGGGGGTGATGGGTGAACGGGACTGGGTGTGAGTTAGGACACGGGGCAGTGAGCACTGGGTGATGGGTGAACGGGACTGGGTGTGAGTTAGGACACGGGGCAGTGAGCACGGGGTGATGGGTGAACGGGACTGGGTGTGAGTTAGGACACGGGGCAGTGAGCGCAGGGGGTGATGGGTGAACGGGACTGGGTGTGAGTTAGGACACGGGGCAGTGAGCACGGGGTGATGGGTGAACGGGACTGGGTGTGAGTTAGGACACGGGGCAGTGAGCACAGGGGGTGATGGGTGAACGGGACTGGGTGTGATTAAGGACACGGGGCAGTGAGCACAGGGGGTGATGGGTGAACGGGACTGGGTGTGAGTTAGGACACGGGGTCGAGAGGTAACAATGTTATGGATGTTACAAAACTACTGGGAATAGAAAAGGCCACACGCAGTGTTTTGCAGCCGGAGAGAGCCTGGTTATTTCCTGAAGTAAGATTGTGAATAGCAAATAATCCCTGACTCCTCTTCTCGGGCTCTGCTGGCAAGAGGCTGGAATGCAGTTACTGTGGGAACCCAGTCAACAGAAGATGCAGCGCCGAGTCCTGCAGCAGTCAGACAGACTGCTCCTCTGCCGAGCATTCCCCCAACTGACCCAGGGCCAGAGAGCCTGACGTGCCAGCTCCAGCTCACCTGTACAGAGAAAAGCACTGCAGTCTCCCAAAAACGGTTGCTCTTTTATAAAGCGTTACTCTTTGCCCTCACCCCCTCCTTCCTCAATGCCTGGGTTTGGTTTATCTCTTCCCCTCTCACTCCTTTATCAAAACCAGTTCCTACTCCAGGACTCCACTGATACAGCTGTGTAACTCAGCACTCCCAGCGCACTCGGAGGGCCCCCCCACTTCATTGGCCCCATTTCTGTTACTCTTTCCGAGTGCCTTATTCTGCAGCTTCTATTAAAATTGCTTCTTCCTGAGCTGCATGATCTGTTGCCTGAATTTCAGCAGAGCAATGATGAGATGAGAATTTCATGTATAACACTGGGGTACAGTACTGGTGGGTACAGGCCTGTCGCTGTATAACACTGGGGTACAGTACTGGTGGGTACAGGTCTGTTGCTGTATAACACTGGGGTACAGTACTGGTGGGTACAGGTCTGTCGCTGTATAACACTGGGGTACAGTACTGGTGGGTACAGGTCTGTCACTGTATAACACTGGGGTACAGTACTGGTGGGCACAGGTCTGTCACTGTATAACACTGGGGTACAGTACTGGTGGGTACAGGTCTGTCGCTGTATAACACGGGTACAGTACTGGTGGGTACAGGTCTGTCACTGTATAACACGGGTACAGTGGTGGGTACAGGTCTGTCACTATAACACTGGGGTACGGTACTGGTGGGTACAGGTCTGTCACTATAACACTGGGGTACAGTACTGGTGGGTACAGGTCTGTCACTGTATAACACTCGGGTACAGTACTGGTGGGTACAGGTCTGTCACTGTATAACACTGGGGTACAGTACTGGTGGGTACAGGTCTGTCACTGTATAACACGGGTACAGTACTGGTGGGTACAGGTCTGTCACTGTATAACACTGGGGTACAGTACTGGTGGGTACAGGCCTGTCGCTGTATAACACTGGGGTACAGTACTGGTGGGTACAGGCCTGTCACTATAACACTGGGGTACAGTACTGGTGGGTACAGGTCTGTCACTGTATAACACGGGTACAGTACTGGTGGGTACAGGTCTGTCACTGTATAACACGGGTACAGTACTGGTGGGTACAGGCCTGTCACTGTATAACACTGGGGTACAGTACTGGTGGGTACAGGCCTGTCACTATAACACTGGGGTACAGTACTGGTGGGTACAGGTCTGTCACTGTATAACACGGGTACAGTACTGGTGGGTACAGGTCTGTCACTGTATAACACTGGGGTACAGTACTGGTGGGTACAGGTCTGTGATTGTGTAACACTGGGGTACAGTACTGGTGGGTACAGGCCTGTCACTATAACACTGGGGTACAGTACTGGTGGGTACAGGCCTGTCACTATAACACTGGGGTACAGTACTGGTGGGTACAGGTCTGTCACTGTATAACACGGGTACAGTACTGGTGGGTACAGGTCTGTCACTGTATAACACGGGTACAGTACTGGTGGGTACAGGTCTGTCACTATAACACTGGGGTACAATACTGGTGGGTACAGGTCTGTCACTGTATAACATTGGGGTACAGTACTGGTGGGTACAGGTCTGTGATTGTGTAACACTGGGGTACAGTACTGGTGGGTACAGGTCTGTCACTGTATAACACTGGGGTACAGTACTGGTGGGTACAGGTCTGTCACTGTATAACACTGGGGTACAGTACTGGTGGGTACAGGTCTGTCACTGTATAACACTGGGGTACAGTGCTGGTAGGTACAGGTCTGTCACTGTATAACACGGGTACAGTACTGGTGGGTACAGGTCTGTCACTGTATAACACTGGGGTACAGTGCTGGTAGGTACAGGTCTGTCACTGTATAACACTGGGGTACAGTACTGGTGGGTACAGGTCTGTCACTGTATAACACTGGGGTACAGTGCTGGTAGGTACAGGTTTGTCACTGTATAACACGGGTACAGTGGTGGGTACAGGTCTGTCACTAACACTGGGGTACAGTACTGGTGGGTACAGGTCTGTCGCTGTATAACACGGGTGCAGTACTGGTGGGTACAGGTCTGTCATTATAACGGGTACAGTGGTGGGTACAGGTCTGTCACTGTATAACACGGGTACAGTACTGGTGGGTACAGGTCTGTCACTATAACACGGGTACAGTGGTGGGTACAGGTCTGTCGCTGTATAACACTGGGTACAGTGGTGGGTACAGGTCTGTCACTGTATAACACTGGGGTACAGTACTGGTGGGTACAGGTCTGTCACTATAACACGGGTACAGTACTGGTAGGTACAGGTCTGTCACTGTATAACGGGTACAATGGTGGGTACAGGTCTGTCACTGTATAACACGGATACAGTACTGGTGGGTACAGGTCTGTCACTAACACTGGGGTACAGTGGTGGGTACAGGTCTGTCACTAACACTGGGGTACAGTGGTGGGTACAGGTCTGTCACTATAACACGGGTACAGTACTGGTGGGTACAGGTCTGTCACTAACACTGGGGTACAGTGGTGGGTACAGGTCTGTCACTAACACTGGGGTACAGTGGTGGGTACAGGTCTGTCACTGTATAACACGGGTACAGTACTGGTGGGTACAGGTCTGTCACTGTATAACACGGGTACAGTGGTGGGTACAGGTCTGTCACTGTATAACACTGGGGTACAGTGGTGGGTACAGGTCTGTCACTGTATAACACGGGTACAGTACTGGTGGGTACAGGTCTGTCACTAACACTGGGGTACAGTGGTGGGTACAGGTCTGTCACTGTATAACACGGGTACAGTACTGGTGGGTACAGGTCTGTCACTGTATAACACGGGTACAGTGGTGGGTACAGGTCTGTTATTGTATAACACGGGTACAGTGGTGGGTACAGGTCTGTCACTGTGTAACACTGGGGTACAGTAGTGGGTACAGGTCTGTCACTGTATAACACTGGGGTACAGTGGTGGGTACAGGTCTGTCACTATAACACTGGGGTACAGTGGTGGGTACAGGTCTGTCACTATAACACTGGGGTACAGTGGTGGGTACAGGTCTGTCACTATAACACTGGGGTACAGTGGTGGGTACAGGTCTGTCACTGTATAACACGGGTACAGTGGTGGGTACAGGTCTGTCACTGTATAACACGGGTACAGTGGTGGGTACAGGTCTGTCACTGTATAACACGGGTACAGTGGTGGGTACAGGTCTGTCGCTGTATAACACTTGGCAGGTTAGGAAAGATCTGTGGTGACAGTGAAGTCAGTCAATTGCCAGTTCAGATCGTCTGGGTGCAAGTCTGTCAACGGCGAAGGGAAATGGTGAGAATGTTTTGAGGGAATTTTTGCAATGATACGTGACGCAAAATGGAACATTAGAACTTGCTGGCTCAAGGGAGGTTTTTCCTGTATCTTACTGGTTCCAATAACCCTGGTAACAATGCAGTTTATAAATGTGTAGGAGTATTGTGTTCCTGTAGGAAATCCAAGTCATTCTGCCCCAGTTTGCAGTGAGTTTTGACCCTGAGCAGTGACTTTAATGTATAGCACAGGTGGCCAGACAGAAACAGCACAAATCCAGCTCATCGAATATTCCGTCGTGCTGCCCTGTGTTGTGATGGGTTCCTGGTCACATCCTGTCTTTCCCCCCTCTCTCTTTGATTGACGGGACTGTAATTATTGGCTCTCCTGAGCTTGCTCCCCTCATCCCTCTTTCACGGACGCCTCCATCAGAGAAAGCACCACTTCCTCTGGTGTCGGGAAGATGGGAGAGATGTCCTTACACAGGGTTGTCGGAGTGCTTCATCAGTTGAAGCACAGACCACTGCATCTTTTAAGGGGACAATTGAACCATGGGGGCGAGTGGGATTAGTGTTTGATTGCTCTGGCACAGAGCCAAAGGGCTGTCGGCCTCCTCCTGTGCTGTAAGCATCTGTGGTTCCTCTGAAGCGGCCAAAGTCCTGTCCCACACCCTCCTCCGTGCTCCATCCTCACTGACTAACCCAAGGCATCTTTTCTAACTCGGTGTTTCCCTCGAGCTCCAGCCCTTGGAACTCTTTCAGGGATCCCTTCTTCCCCCGGACCATCACCCAATCACTCATTCACCGCGGCCTCTCCCCTGCTCCCCTGGCCCTTCACTTCGCTTACTTCATTTTAAAAAAAAAGTTGCTATGATTCCTAAGAATTGTCTTCGTGTTTGGTGTTTCCACCTCGACTCCCAGGAAAGACTCGCATCTGTTCCTGTCTATGGGGCTAGTTTTGAGCACCTTTTGACTCGGGTTTCAGATACATCCGCCCTGCCGTAGGGCCTTTCCAACAAATGCCATCCAGTGCTTTTGTGGCCTTGATGAATAATGAGTGGGATTCCTGGCCGATTTGTCCTCCTCCCTCGCTCGCGGGGGGAGTTGTGTCTGATTTGTCCTCCTTCCTCGCTCGCGGGGAGAGTTGTGTCTGATTTGTCCTCCTCCCTCGCTCGCGGGGGGAGTTGTGGCCGATTTGTCCTCCTCCCTCGCTCGCGGGGGGAGTTGTGTCTGATTGTCCTCCTTCCTCGCTCGCGGGGAGAGTTGTGTCTGATTTGTCCTCCTCCCTCGCTCGCGGGGGGAGTTGTGTCGGATTTGTCCTCCTTCCTCGCTCACGGGGAGAGTTGTGTCTGATTTGTCCTCCTCCCTCGCTCGCGGGGAGAGTTGTGTCTGATTTGTCCTCCTCCCTCGCTCGTGGGGAGAGTTGTGTCTGATTTGTCCTCCTTCCTCGCTCGCGGGGAGAGTTGTGTCTGATTTGTCCTCCTCCCTCGCTCGCGGGGAGAGTTGTGTCTGATTTGTCCTCCCTCGCTCGCGGGGAGAGTTGTGTCTGATTTGTCCTCCTTCCTCGCTCGCGGGGGGAGTTGTGTCTGATTTGTCCTCCTCCCTCGCTCTCGGGGGGAGTTGTGTCTGATTGTCCTCCCTCGCTCGCGGTGAGAGTTGTGTCTGATTTGTCCTCCCTCGCTCGCGGGGAGAGTTGTGTCTGATTTGTCGTCCTCCCTCGCTCGCGGGGGGAGTTGTGTCTGATTTGTCCTCCTCCCTCGCTCGCAGGGAGAGTTGTGTCTGATTGTCCTCCTTCCTCGCTCGCGGGGAGAGTTGTGTCTGATTTGTCCTTCCTCGCTCACGGGGGGGGAGTTGTGTCTGATTTGTCCTCCTCCCTCGCTCGCGGGGAGAGTTGTGTCTGATTTGTCGTCCTTCCTCGCTCTCGGGGAGAGTTGTGTCTGATTTGTCCTTCCTCGCTCGCGGGGAGAGTTGTGTCTGATTTGTCCTTCCTCGCTCACGGGGGGAGTTGTGTCTGATTTGTCCTCCTTCCTCGCTCGCGGGGAGAGTTGTGTCTGATTTGTCCTTCCTCGCTCGCGGGGAGAGTTGTGTCTGATTTGTCCTTCCTCGCTCGCGGGGAGAGTTGTGTCTGATTTGTCCTCCCTCGCTCGCGGGGGGAGTTGTGTCTGATTTGTCCTCCTCCCTCGCTCGCGGGGGGAGTTGTGTCTGATTTGTCCTCCTTCCTCGCTCGCGGGGGGAGTTGTGTCTGATTTGTCCTCCTCCCTCGCTCGCGGGGAGAGTTGTGTCTGATTTGTCCTCCTTCCTCGCTCGCGGGGAGAGTTGTGTCTGATTTGTCCTCCTTCCTCGCTCGCGGGGAGAGTTGTGTCTGATTTGTCCTCCTTCCTCGCTCGCGGGGGGAGTTGTGTCTGATTTGTCCTCCTCCCTCGCTCGCGGGGAGAGTTGTGTCTGATTTGTCCTCCTTCCTCGCTCGCGGGGAGAGTTGTGTCTGATTTGTCCTCCTCCCTCGCTCGCGGGGAGAGTTGTGTCTGATTTGTCCTCCTTCCTCGCTCGCGGGGAGAGTTGTGTCTGATTTGTCCTCCTCCCTCGCTCGCGGGGAGAGTTGTGTCTGATTTGTCCTCCTCCCTCGCTCGCGGGGGGTGTTGTGTCTGATTTGTCCTCCTTCCTCGCTCGCGGGGAGAGTTGTGTCTGATTTGTCCTCCTTCCTCGCTCGCGGGGAGAGTTGTGTCTGATTTGTCCTCCTTCCTCGCTCGCGGGGGGAGTTGTGTCTGATTTGTCCTCCTTCCTCGCTCGCGGGGAGAGTTGTGTCTGATTTGTCCTCCTCCCTCGCTCGCGGGGGGTGTTGTGTCTGATTTGTCCTCCTCCCTCGCTCGCAGGGAGAGTTGTGTCTGATTTGTCCTCCTCCCTCGCTCGCGGGGGGTGTTGTGTCTGATTTGTCCTCCTCCCTCGCTCGCGGGGAGAGTTGTGTCTGATTTGTCCTCCTCCCTCGCTCGCGGGTAGAGTTGTGTCTGATTTGTCCTCCTCCCTCGCTCGCGGGGAGAGTTGTGTCTGATTGTCCTCCCTCGCTCGCGGGGAGAGTTGTGTCTGATTTGTCCTCCTCCCTGGCTCGCGGGGAGAGTTGTGTCTGATTTGTCCTCCTCCCTCGCTCGCGGGGGGAGTTGTGTCTGATTTGTCCTCCTCCCTCGCTCGCGGGGGGAGTTGTGTCTGATTTGTCCTCCTCCCTCGCTCGCGAGGAGAGTTGTGTCTGATTTGTCCTCCCTCGCTCGCGGGGAGAGTTGTGTCTGATTTGTCCTCCTCCCTCGCTCGCGGGGGGAGTTGTGTCTGATTTGTCCTCCTTCCTCGCTCGCGGGGAGAGTTGTGTCTGATTTGTCCTCCTTCCTCGCTCGCGGGGAGAGTTGTGTCTGATTTGTCCTCCTTCCTCGCTCGCGGGGAGAGTTGTGTCTGATTTGTCCTCCTTCCTCGCTCGCGGGGAGAGTTGTGTCTGATTTGTCCTCCTTCCTCGCTCGCGGGGAGAGTTGTGTCTGATTTGTCCTTCCTCGCTCACGGGGGGAGTTGTGTCTGATTTGTCCTCCTTCCTCGCTCGCGGGGGGAGTTGTGTCTGATTTGTCCTCCTTCCTCGCTCTCGGGGGGAGTTGTGTCTAATTTGTCCTCCTTCCTCGCTCACGGGGGGAGTTGTGTCCGATTTGTCCTCCTCCCTCGCTCGCGGGGAGAGTTGTGTCCGATTTGTCCTCCTTCCTCGCTCGCGGGGAGAGTTGTGTCTGATTTGTCCTCCCTCGCTCGCGGGGGGAGTTGTGTCTGATTTGTCCTTCCTCGCTCGCGGGGAGAGTTGTGTCTGATTTGTCCTCCTTCCTCGCTCGCGGGGGGAGTTGTGTCTGATTTGTCCTCCTCCCTCGCTCGCGAGGAGAGTTGTGTCTGATTTGTCCTTCCTCGCTCGCGGGGGGAGTTGTGTCTGATTTGTCCTTCCTCGCTCGCGGGGGGAGTTGTGTCTGATTTGTCCTCCCTCGCTCGCGGGGGGAGTTGTGTCTGATTTGTCCTTCCTCGCTCGCGGGGGGAGTTGTGTCTGATTTGTCCTTCCTCGCTCGCGGGGAGAGTTGTGTCTGATTTGTCCTTCCTCGCTCGCGGGGGGAGTTGTGTCTGATTTGTCCTCCTTCCTCGCTCGCGGGTAGAGTTGTGTCTGATTTGTCCTCCCTCGCTCGCGGGGGGAGTTGTGTCTGATTTGTCCTCCCTCGCTCGCGGGGAGAGTTGTGTCCGATTTGTCCTCCTTCCTCGCTCGCGGGGGGAGTTGTGTCTGATTTGTCCTCCTCCCTCGCTCGCGGGGGGCGTTGTCTGATTTGTCCTCCTTCCTCGCTCTCGGGGGGGAGTTGTGGGCTCTTTGTCCTCCTCCCTCGCTCGCGGGGGGAGTTGTGTCTGATTTGTCCTCCTTCCTCGCTCGCGGGGGGAGTTGTGGCCGATTTGTCCTCCTCCCTCGCTCGCGGGGGGAGTTGTGGCTGATTTGTCCTCCTCCCTCGCTCGCGGGGGGAGTTGTGTCTGATTTGTCCTCCTCCCTCGCTCGCGGGGAGAGTTGTGTCTGATTTGTCGTCCTTCCTCGCTCGCGGGGAGAGTTGTGTCTGATTTGTCCTCCTCCCTCGCTCGCGGGGAGAGTTGTGGGCTCTTTGTCCTCCTCCCTCGCTCGCAGGGAGAGTTGTGGCCGATTTGTCGTCCTCCCTCGCTCGCGGGGGGAGTTGTGTCTGATTTGTCCTCCTCCCTCGCTCGCAGGGAGAGTTGTGGCCGATTTGTCCTCCTCCCTCGCTCGCAGGGAGAGTTGTGTCTGATTTGTCCTCCTCCCTCGCTCGCGGGGGGAGTTGTGTCTGATTTGTCCTCCTCCCTCGCTCGCGGGGGGAGTTGTGGCCGCTTTGTCCTCCTCCCTCGCTCGCGGGGGGAGTTGTGGCCGATTTGTCCTCCTCCCTCGCTCGCGGGGGGAGTTGTGGCCGATTTGTCCTCCTCCCTCGCTCGCGGGGGGAGTTGTGGCCGATTTGTCGTGCACTAACTGCAAACCAAGCTGAGGTCAGACTGACTCTCAGACTGGGAATCGATTTTGAGCCTGCTGGCAAGTCTGATTTACTGTTAGGTGAGATGGGGCCTTTTGCCAGTACACCGTGGGGGGAGGAAGAATTTGGAGAAATTTCAGTTCCATTTTTGACCACGTATTCATCCCAGCTCATTTCAAACGCGTTGCATTAACTGCTTTCACTGAGAGCCTGTTGCATGTCCTTTCTACTGGTGGCTACTCTGTCAGCTGTGGCTCAGTGGGCAGCACCCTCGCCTCCGAGTCACAAGGTTGTGGGTTCATAGTCCCACTCCAGGGACTTGAGCACAAAAATCCAGGCTGACACTCCAGTGCAGTACTGAGGGAGCGCCGCACTGTCGGAGGGGCAGTACTGAGGGAGCGCCGCACTGTCGGAGGGGCGGGTACTGAGGGAGCGCCGCACTGTCGGAGGGGCAGGACTGAGGGAGCGCCGCACTCTCCGTCGGAGGGGCAGTACTGAGGGAGCGCCGCACTGTCGGAGGGGCAGTACTGAGGGAGCGCCGCACTGTCGGTGGGGCGGTACTGAGGGAGCGCCGCACTGTCGGAGGGGCGGGTACTGAGGGAGCGCCGCACTGTCGGAGGGGCGGGTACTGAGGGAGCGCCGCACTGTCGGAGGGGCAGTACTGAGGGAGCGCCGCACTGTCGGAGGGGCAGTACTGAGGGAGCGCCGCACTGTCGGAGGGGCAGTACTGAGGGAGCGCCGCACTGTCGGCGGGGCAGTACTGAGGGAGCGCTGCACTGTCGGAGAGGCAGTACTGAGGGAGCGCCGCACTGTCGGAGGGTCAGTACTGAGGGAGCGCCGCACTGTCGGAGGGTCAGTACTGAGGGAGCGCCGCACTGTCGGAGGGGCGGTACTGAGGGAGCGCCGCACTGTCGGAGGGGCGGTACTGAGGGAGCGCCGCACTGTCGGAGGGGCAGTACTGAGGGAGCGCCGCACTGTCGGAGGGGCAGTACTGAGGGAGCGCCGCACTGTCGGAGGGGCAGTACTGAGGGAGCGCCGCACTGTCGGAGGGGCAGTACTGAGGGAGCGCCGCACTGTCGGAGGGGCAGTACTGAGGGAGCGCCGCACTGTCGGAGGGGCAGTACTGAGGGAGTGCCGCACTGTTGGAGGGGCAGTACTGAGAGCGCGCCGCACTGTCGGAGGGGCAGTACTGAGGGCGCGCCGCACTGTCGGAGGGGCAGTACTGAGGGAGAGCTGCACTGTCGGAGGGGCAGTACTGAGGGAGCGCCGCACTGTCGGAGGGGCAGTACTGAGGGAGAGCTGCACTGTCGGAGGGGCAGCACTGAGGGAGCGCCGCACTGTCGGAGGGGCAGTACTGAGGGAGCGCCGCACTGTCGGAGGTGCCACCTTTCGGATGAGACGCTAAACCGAGACTCCATCTGTTCTGTCAGGTGATGTAAAAGATCCCAAGGCCGCTATTGGAAGCAGAGCAGGGGGAGTTCTCCCCGGTGTCCTGGGGCCAATATTTATCCCTCAACCAACATCACTAAAACAGATTATCTGGTCATTATCTCATTGCTATTTGTGGGATCTTGCTGTGTGCAAATTGGCTGCCGTGTTTCCCACATTATAACAGTGACTACACTCCAAAAAGTACTTCATTGGCTGTAAAGCACTTTGGGACGTCCGGTGGTCGTGAAAGGCGCTGTGGAAATTCAAGTCTTCCATTTACTCTGTGAGGGGGAGGTCAGCCACTCACCAGACTCGGTATAGGGGATACTTAGTATTCATAGTGAGGTGGCACGTGGGTGCTGTAGCAAGGCATTAAGCTGACGCAAATATCCCGGGCATCGATTGTCTGTCGCCCCGTTTATCGTTAACGTCCCCGGTTTTTCTTTCTCCTAGTTTTTGCGAGAAGACCTGAACTACCAGGATGCAGCAGCAAAGCACAGCACCTTCCACGGGGGCGACAAGCTGATCAGCGTGGAGGACCTGTGGAAATCGTGGAAAAGCTCCGAAGGTAAATGCACCGCTGGGGAACGCTTCCTCCTGCGCTCTGTTCAGCAGCCGGACACTCGGTGATCTCGATTATACATCCCTGCGGGCATCACTGTCGTGCGGGGCAGATACACGCAGAGCTCCCTTAACATCACCGCATTGTGTACTTCCTGGGATAGGGACTATATCACTGCATCAAACATTCCCAGGTCAGGTATAGCTGCATTAGCACAGTGTACACCGGATCATCTACATTTACATTGCGCACTCCCAGGTCAGTTATATATAGAGTTCCATTACGATATTACATTGAGCACACCCTTTGTGTGATCCAAGTATTTGCAAGGATCAGTATAGCACTTGTATTTATTATGCTGCAGCTCTCTGTTGTGGCGAGCTGTTACAGAGCTCCCTCCAGTACTGTAGCGGGGTCTCGCAGGATGTCGGGGAGATCCGTACGTGTCTGCTGTTCACATCAATCAGAAATGAATTCCTGAGCATCACTCCGTGCTGTGGAGCCGTGCCCACTGGGTTGTGACTGATCCATCCTTGACACTAGTTGGCACGTTGATGTTTCATATAATCTAAACCCAGGCCCAAAGGGCAGAGCGGCAACCAACTACACCACTGTCGGAGAGTGGAGACCGGGCTCCATTTAAACTCGGCTGGAAGTTAAGCTCGTCTTTCATTTGTTTTCCCCTCCGCTCCTCCCGATGAATGTTGCTGAGGTACAGTTCCACATTCATTTGTTTAAGAGGCCGATCTCCATGTGTGGAGCTGATGCGGAATATTCGACCACAGTAGGCGGCACAGACTGGCCTCCTCGTGTTCTTACCTGGCATCCGTGCACACGCTTTCCAGCACAGGTCACTGCGCCGAGATTGGGAGCGGGGCGCTGGGCTCAGTTCAGATCTGCTAACTCAGACCAGGAATCGAACCCGTGACCTACAGGTGTATGTGGCTCTGTGCCACAGTGCCTGGCTCCTGTATTCGGGAGCTCTTTACAAACTCACGGAGTTAAGAACATAAGGAATAAGAGCAGGAGTCGGCCATACGGCCCCTCGAGCCTGCTCCGCCATTCAATAAGATCACGGCTGATCTTCGACATCAACTCCACTTTCCCGCCCGATCCCCATATCCCTCGATTCCCCTAGAGTCCAAAAATCTATCGATCTCAGCCTTGAATATACTCAACGATTGAGCCTCCACAGCCCTCTGGGGCAGAGAATTCCAAAGATTCACCGCCCTCTGAGTGAAGACATTCCTCCTCATCTCAGTCCTAAATGGCCGACCCCTTATCCTGAGACTGTGACCCCTGGTTCTAGAGTTGCTTGATTTCAGTCCTGTTTCCTCCCAGTTTTATTGAAATAACCAAGTCCCCCTCATTCTCCAACTCCAGTCAAGGAAACCGCACTGTGGACTTGCTCATTACTGTGACTTAGCTCGACTCTGTGTGGGGCGAGCTGCTTTCACGAGTCTGCGCAGAGTGAGTGAGGTTTGACCCCTCTCGCTCTTTCTGCTCTGGGACCAGAGTCCACGGACTGTGGCCCAAGTTTTCGGTCTGGGCAGTCTGCGATTTTCCGACCCATCTCCTTAATGGCGGTTGAGCGCAGAAGCAGGACACCCCGGTGAAATACAGCTTTCCACCCGGGATGGGGTTTAATTCTGTCGATTGGTCCCATCGCCGCAGCACTGCGAGCTGTGTCTGTGCGCGGCCTTGCAGGCCAAATGGGGGTGGGAGTTATGTCTGGCAGGGTATTCCCCTGCTGCACACAGTCTGTGCAGCTCCCGCGTGAGCGGGCCCTCTGAGCTGCTAATCATGTCTTCCTCTTTCCCTCTTGCAGTGTTTAACTGGACAGGAGAGGAGGTGATCGAGTGGCTCATCAACTACGTTGAGTTACCGCAGTATGAAGAGCACTTCAGAAAACTGCACATAAACGGACACGACATGCCAAGGTTCGTATATTCACCCACCGCGGGTCAGGTACACCACCCACTGCCTCACCCACTGCCCCACCCACCGCAGGTCAGGTACCCCAACCATCACCCACTGCCCCACCCACCGCGGGTCAGGTACCCCCACTGCCCCACCCACCGCGGGTCAGGTACCCCAACCATCACCCACCGCGCCACCCACCGCGGGTCAGGTACCCCCACTGCCCCACCCACCGCGGGTCAGGTACCCCAACCACCACCCACCGCCCCACCCACCGCGGGTCAGGTAGAAATTGAGAGCCTCTGTGGTTACAGGTGGTTTTAATCATAGAATCACAGAAGGAGGCCATTCGGCCCACCGTGCCTTTGAAAGAGCTCTCCAATTAGTCCCACTCCCCCCTGCTCTTTTCCCACAGCCCTGCACATTTCTCCCCTTCAAGTATTTATCCGATTTGGATAATGGTTTTGAAAAAGCTGAATATGGGGACAGGGCAGGGTAATAGGATTACAGCGGCCCGGTCCGACTGAAGAGCTGGAACCCGCACAGGCACGATGGGCCGAATGCCCTGTCGGTGCTGAAATTTCACAATTCTAGGAAGAAACACTAAAACATTAATACAGGGGCCACGATCATCACATTAAATAAATACTGCACCTGTGTTTTATTCCTTAATCCAGTAAGTGCCTTCATGTGGTCTCATGATCGGTGTTGTAACAGAAAACCTAACCTTGCATATTATCCAATCAGTATCCTACACGGTCAGCTTGGCTCCGTGGGTAACACTCTTGCATTCTTTTGCGTCAGAAGGTTGTGGGTTCACGTCCCACTCCAGAGACATAATCCGGGCCGACACTCCAGTGCAGTACTGAGGGAGCGCTGCACTGTCGGAGGGGCAGTACTGAGGGAGCGCCGCACTGTCGGAGGGGCAGTACTGAGGGAGCACCGCACTGTCGGAGGGGCAGTACTGAGGGAGCGCCGCACTGTCGGAGGGGCAGTACTGAGGGAGCGCCGCACTGTCGGAGGGGCAGTACTGAGGGAGCGCCGCACTGTCGGAGGGGCAGTACTGAGGGAGCGCCGCACTGTCGGAGGGGCAGTACTGAGGGAGCGCCGCACTGTCGGAGGGGCAGTACTGAGGGAGCGCCGCACTGTCGGAGGGGCAGTACTGAGGGAGCGCCGCACTGTCGGAGGGGCAGTACTGAGGGAGCGCCGCACTGTCGGAGGGGCAGTACTGAGGGAACGCTGCACTGTCGGAGGGGCAGTACTGAGGGAGCGCCGCACTGTCGGAGGGGCAGTACTGAGGGAGCGCCGCACTGTCGGGCAGTGCTGAGGGAGCGCCGCACTGTCGGAGGGGCAGTACTGAGGGAGCGCCGCACTGTCGGAGGGGCAGTACTGAGGGAGCACTGCACTGTCGGAGGGGCTGTACTGAGGGAGGGCCGCACTGTCGGAGGGGCAGTACTGAGGGAGCGCTGCACTGTCGGAGAGGCAGTACTGAGGGAGTGCCGCACTGTCGAAGGGGCAGTACCGAGGGAGTGCTGCACTGTTGGAGGGGCAGTACTGAGGGAACGCTGCACTGTTGGAGGGGCAGTACTGAGGGAGCGCCGTACTGTTGGAGGGGCAGTACTGAGGGAGCGCTGCACTGTTGGATTGGCAGTACTGAGGGAGCGGCGCACTGTCGAAGGGGCAGTACTGAGGGAGTGCCGCACTGTCGGAGGGTCAGTACTGAGGGAGCGCCGCATTTAATGTCATTATTGGAAGAGCAGGGGAGTTCTGCCTGTGCTAAAGCAAAATACTGAAATAAAAACAGGAAATGCTGGAAATACTCAGCAGGTCAGGGAGCATCTGTGGAGAGAGAAACAAAGTTAACGTTTCAGTTCGATGAACTTTCATCAGAGGGTTCTGACAAAAGGTCATCGAGATGAAATGTTAACTCTGTTTCTCTCTCCACAGATGCTGCCTGACCTGCTGAGTTCTCCCAGTGTCCTGGTTAGCAGTTAATGGACCTCACTTTAAAAAAAAAAACGAGCAACTGGTGATTTATCTCGGCACTGTTTATGCACAAGAACAGAGGTTTATTAGAATGGATAACTTTACCATGAGTGCCTATTGAGGCAGAGTTTTGAACATCATTTGAAACAAAATTGGATGGTACTTGAAAGGGAATGATCTTGCTGCTATATTTGCTTAAACAATCATTGCACTTCAAAGTAATTCATTGTATTTGAGAGACACAATAAGGAGCTAGGCAAGTGGAAGAAAAGAAAGTCTTGCATTTATTTATACAGCATCTTTCAAGACCTCAGAACTTCCCAAAGCCCTTAACAGCCTTTTAAGTACTTTTAAAGTGTTGTAATGTAGGAAACGTGGCAGCCAATTTGTGCACAGCAAGGTCCCACAAACAGCATTATGATGAGGGACGAGTTGGCTAAAGTAGATTGGGGAAACTACTTTAAAAGGTATGACGGTAGAGAAGCAATGGCTAGCATTTAAAGAATAAATACATCATTTACAACAAATACACATTCCTTTAAGGCACAAAAACCCCACAGGAAAAGTGGCCCAACCGTGGCTAACAAGAGAAGTTAAAGATAGTATTAGATCAAAGGAAGAGGCTTATAATGTTGCCAAGAAGAGCAGTAAGCCTGAGGATTGGGAGGATTTTGGAATTCAGCAAAGGAGGACCAAGAAATTGATAAAGAAAGGGGAAATAGAATATGAGGGTAAACTAGCGAGAGACATAAAAACAGACTGTAAAAGCTTCTATAGGTGTGTAAAAAGGAAAAGATTAGCGAAAGTAAATGTGGGTCCCTTACAGGCTGAGACAGGAGAAATTATAATGGGGAATAAGGAAATGGCAGAGAAATTAAACAAATATTTAGTGTCTGTCTTCACGGAAGAAGACACAAAAAACTTCCCGGAAATAGTGGCGAACCAAGGATTTAGCGAAAATGAGGAACTGAAAGAAATTAGTATTAGTAAAAAGAATAGTACTGGAGAAATTAATGGGACTGAAAGCCGATAAATCTCCTGGACCTGATGGCCTACATCCTAGGGTTTGGAGAGGATGCATTGGTTGTCATTTTCCAAAATTCCATGGATTCTAGAACGGTTCCCGCGGATTGGAAGGTGGCAAATGTAACCCCACTATTTAAGAAAGGAGGGAGAGAGAAAATGGCGAACTACAGACCAGTTAGCCTGATATCAGTAGTAGGGCAAATGCTAGAATCTATTATTAAGGACGTGATAACAGGACACTTAGAAAATAATAATAGGATTGGGCAGAGTCAACACGGATTTATGAAAGGGAAATCGTGTTTGACGAATCTGTTAGAGTTTTTTGAGATTGTAACTAGCAGAATAGATAAGGGGGAACCAGTGGATGTGGTGTATTTGGATTTTCAGAAGGCATTCGATAAGGTGCCACACGAGGTAATTAAACAAAATTAGGGCTCATGGATTGGGGGTAATATACTAGCACGGATTGAGGATTGGTTAACGGACAGAAAACAGAGAGTAGGAATAAACGGGTCATTTTCGGGTTGGCAGGCTGTAACTAGTGGGGTACCGCAAGGATCAGTGCTTGGGCCTCAGCTATTCACAATCTACATCAATGATTTGGATGAGGGGACCAAATGTAATATATCCAAGTTTGCCGATGATACAAAGCTGGGTGGGAATGTAAGTTGTGAGGAGGATGCAAGGAGACTTCAAGGGGATATAGACAAGCTAAGTGAGTGGGCAAGAACATGGCAAATGGAATATAATGTTGTTGTGTATTTTGAATGTGTATTAGAATTGTCCCACATGGGATACCGTCGTGGTGATTTGCAATGCACTATGGGAAATGTAGTGCATTGAGTGAAGAAGCACATTGTAAATAAAATGGCCGTTAACTAAACTCTCCACCCCGGAGTCCTCCGTAATTGTTATATAGGTAAGGGTATAAAACCCCTTGAGACACAACAAAACTGGCAATGAGGACGACGGACTTGCGCATCACTTTGCACTGGAATCGGCGATGTTTAAAGTAAGAAGTTCCTGTCTTTTTTTAATGGCGCGCCCGCAATTTAGTGCTGATGCAATCACCTCGTAAAGGTGGCGGTTCGTGTGTTACACAAATAAGAAGGGGGAGAGTAATGATACAGTGAAACGAAGTGGAGGAAAAGGACTGTAAAAATAAAATAGAAAAGTGGAGGAAAAGGACTGTAAAGATTAAAAAAAAAATAACAAAATAGCTATGCTAACCGGAGCGTTTGGACCATTTGATGATACGGCGGAGCAATGGAGTGCTTATACAGAGCGTTTCGGATTTTTCGTGACTGCAAATGGCACTAAAGATGACGTGAAAGTGGCGACGTTCCTCGGTGTGATCGGAGCAAAAACATTTGGCTTGTTACGGAGTTTGATGCACCCGGATAAGCCCGGCGCTAAGACATATGATCAGATTGTGGAAGTTTTGGAAACACATTTCGCACCCAAGCCGCTGCTGATTGCCGAGAGGTTCAGGTTTCACAAACGAAACCAAGGGGAGGGTGAGTCCATAGCCGAATATGTTGCAGCGCTAAAGAAGCTAACTGAGCATTGTGAGTTTGGTGAAACTCTAAATGACACTGTCCGCGATAGGTTTGTGTGTGGATTAAGATGTGAAGCAACACAGAAGTGCTTGCTCACGACTGACAAACTGACGCTTAAATCAGCAGTGGAGTTCGCTGTGTCTATGGAGTTAGCAGCTGAAGATGCACAGCTGTTGGGGGCTGCAACAAGAGTGCACAGGGTAGCAGCTACACCGGATAAGCATGCAAGGGACACCAGAGAGTGTTACAGATGTGGAAGGTCAGGTCATCAGCCATCTGACTGCTGGTGTAAAGACCTGACCTGTCGGAAATGTGAAAAGAAAGGACACATTGAACGTGTGTGTGTAAAGGGCAAAGCAAATAATCCTACACAGAGACACACAAAAACAAACAAGGAAACACATCCAACTGGCGTTCTAAAAAGAAAAACCTACACATGGTGAAACAAGAACAGGAAGACAGTGACACAGACTCTGATGGGGAGCTGAATCTCCATGTGTTAACGGTGAATGGAGGCTCATCAGGCTATGGAGTCACTCCACTACTAGAGGGAATACCGGTCAAAATGGAGCTGGATACGAGGGCCGCTGTCTCCTTGATTTCAGAGAAGCTATTCAAAGAAAAACTGAACCACCTATCACTGATGCCGGCCAAGCTCACCTTAAAGACCTACACTGGGGAAACAGTCCCAATGCTGGGTAAGACGGAGGTCAAGGTGGAGCTTAATGGACAAACCGTGATGCTGCCAGTTTACGTGGTCAAGGGTGACTATCCATCCCTGATGGGCAGGCCATGGTTGGAGAAAATTCATCTGGATTGGAAAAAAGTGAATGGGGTGTCAATCGAAGAGGCGGGGCTAGCGGCAGTGTTGACAAAGCATGCGGCTGTCTTTGACGGAGAATTGGGGAGTATGAAGGGGATTACGGTCAAACTCAAGGTGAAGCCTGACAGCCAGCCATGATTCCTGAAGGCCAGGAATGTTCCCTACGCCCTCAGACCAAAGGTGGAGGCTGACCTGGAGCGTCTGGTCAAGATAGGGGTCCTGGTGCCGGTTTTGCACAGTGAGTGGGCCACGCCCGTGGTACCAGTGATGAAGAATGACGACGCGGTTCGCTTATGTGGAGATTTCAAAGTAACAGTGAATCCTGTGCTCTCAGCTGAACAGTACCCCCTCCCCATCATTGAAGATCTTTTCGCGGGTCTAACAGGCGGTCAGAAGTTTAGCAAGATTGATCTATGCCAAGCCTACTTGCAGATGCATGTAGAAGAGGACTCACAGAAGTACCTCACCATCACCACCCACAAGGGCCTCTACAGGTACTGCCGCCTACCCTTTGGTATAACGTCAGCACCAGCATTGTTTCAGCGGGCTATGGACCAGATCTTAAGCGGCATTCCAGGGGTACAATGTTATCTCGACGACAACGAGCATCTGCAGAACCTGGCGAAGACACTGGGAAGACTTGAAGAATATTGCTTACGCGTTCGCAAGGACAAATGCGAATTTTTCAAGCCATCAGTGGAGTACCTAGGCCATGTCATCGACGCGGATGGCCTACTCACAGCACCGTCGAAAGTGAAAGCCATTGCTGACGCTCCTGCACCTACAAATGTCGGCCAGCTGCGGTCATTCTTAGCTCTCCTGAACTATTACGGAAAGTTTATTCCACAGCTGGCATCACTGTTGAAGCCATTACATGAGTTGCTGTGTCAGGGCAAGGCCTGGGCGTGGACGAAGGAGTGCGAAGCTGCATTCAAGAAAGCCAAAGCAGCTTTGACTGACCCCAGAGTGTTGACGCACTTTGACCCGTCGTTGCAGATTCAGCTGGCCTGTGACACGTCGCCTTATGGCGTCGGCGCAGTCGCGTCCCACATCTTTCCCTCAGGCGAAGAGAAGCCGATTGCATTCCCGTCAAGGTCCCTGAGCAAGGCGGAGGTGAAATACCCGCAGATCGAAAAAGAGGCTTTGGGCATCATCTTTGGAATCAAAAAGTTCCATCACTACTTGTTCGGAAGGAAATTCACCGTGCTGACGGATCATCGTCCTCTGACATCGATCTTTGGTCCACACACAGGAATACCCTCCCTGGCAGCGTGCAGGCTGCAGCGCTGGGCGCTGATGTTAAGCGCTCACAATTACAACATCAAATACCAGAGGTCAGCAGCACATGGCAATGCGGACGGATTGTTAAGACTTCCGCTGCCTGTGCCCTCTGAAGGCTGTGAGCAGAAGATTTTCTACTTTGACATGGTGAGCAATGCCCCTGACACGGCCCGGCAGGTCAAGGAAGAGACCAGAGTGGACCCTACGCTATCCAAGGTGCTGGATTGGGTGATGCGAGGAGACGGATCACGGGTGTCAGACACACCACCTGAGCTCCTACCTTACCTGTCAAGAGGGAAGGAGTTGTCTGTCACGCCAGGATGCCTCCTTTGGGGCATGCGAGTGATCATACCACCAAAGCTGCGGAAACATGTCCTCAACGAGCTGCACTCAGGACATTGTAGTATTGTCCGGATGAAGGAGCTGGCATGAAGCTACTTCTGGTGGCCCGGTCTGGATCATGAAATTGAAGCTGAAGCGAAATCATGCCCATCATGCGAGACAACCAGGGATACGCCAAGAGCAGCGCCACTGCATCCATGGGAATGGCCGGCGACACCGTGGCAACGGATCCATCTGGACTTCGCGGGACCAGTGGAAGGAGCGATGTTCCTGGTCGCGGTGGACTCCCATTCCAAATGGCCGGAGGTTGCAGTAATGTCCACTACTACTACGGAGAAAACCATCGAGACTCTGAGCGAGATGTTCGGGCGATTTGGTCTGCCAGAGCAGATCGTAACCGACAATGGAACACAGTTCACATCCCAGGAGATGGAGGAGTTCCTCAAGAGCAATGGAATCCAGCACACGTTCTCCGCGCCTTATCATCCATCCACGAATGGATTGGCGGAGAGATTTGTCAGAATGCTGAAACGCGTTGAAAGCGGCAAGAAGTGATGCTCCTCTAAAGCAACGCCTGAATGCTTTCTTGCTGAAATACCAAAACACGCCTCATGCTACGACTGGAGCATCTCCTGCTTACCTACTCATGGGAAGACAGCTACGGACACGCCTTGACCTGCTGAGGCCAACGCCCACAGAAGCAGTGGTGCGCGCCAATCAGCAGGATCAAGTCAGCAGACGAGCTCAGAGGTCCAAAGAACGACACTTTGTGGTGGGGGGCAAAGTCCTCGCGCGTAACTACACCACCCCGGAGCGGTGGGTCCCGGCTACGGTCATTCAAAAGACGGGCCCCGTTTCATACTGCGTCCGCACCGGAGACGACCGAACATGGAGACGGCATGTAGACCAGTTACTGCCAAGACAGTCGCCACAGGTAACCCAAGAAACAGAGGATCAAGGACTTGCTGGGGGCTCCAGCAGGGACTGGTCGTCCGACCCTGAGACGGTGGCACCATCCACTCTTGTGCCATCGAGGGAGGAAGCCATGCCTGCAGAGTCACAGGAGAGCCAGCCAGAGCCTGCTCCTGAGACTAGGCGTTACCCCCAAAGAGAAAGGCAGCCTCCAGAGCACCTTAGTTACAGTTAGTGCTAACCTGTGTGCATGGGGCAGAATAACCCCCAGGGTTAGCGGAATGTAGAGGCAGTCTACCCTCTCTTCCAAAGTTAGTCATTTTCAGTTATTCTGTTTTGTGGACATTCTATTTTAAGGGGGAGGAAATATGTTGTGTATTTTGAATGTGTATTAGAATTGTCCCACATGGGATACCGTAGTGGTGATTTGCAATGCACTATGGGAAATGTAGTGCATTGAGTGAAGAAGCACATTGTAAATAAAATGGCCGTTAACTAAACTCTCCACCCCGGAGTCCTCCTTAATTGTTATATAGGTAAGGGTATAAAACCCCTTGAGACACAACAAATGTGGAGAAATGTGAAGTTATCCACTTTGGTAGGAAACACCTGGTATGTAAGTGGAGTTAGCCGGCAGGAGGGCTGTGACCATCCTTGCACTTTTTTACGTGCAGGTTGTAGCTTGTATTTAAGAGAGGTGTGTAATCTTGTAATCGGAACTGGTTTTTAGAATGATTTAGTGCCACTTGGTCTCGAATGCCATTGTCGACAGACCCCCAGGATCCCGTGTGAACCTGTCCTGACCGGTCCTCTACTTGAGTGTTGCAGAGTATTTTTTAAATGGTGAGAGATTGGGAAATGTTGGTGTTCAGAGGGACCTGGGTGTCCTTGTACACGAATCACTGAAAGTTAACATGCAGGTACAGCAAGCAATTAGGAAAGCAAATGGTATGTTGGCCTTTATTACAAGAGGATTTGAATATAAGAGTAAAGACGTCTTACTGCAATTATATAGGGCCCTGGTGAGACCACACCTGGAGTATTGTGCACAGTTTTGGTCTCCTTACCTAAGGAAGGATATACTTGCCATAGAGGGAGTGCAACGAAGGTTCACCAGACTGGTTCCTGGGATGGGGGGATTGTCCTATGAGGAGAGATTGAGTAGACTGGGCCTATATTCCCCAGAGTTTAGAAGAATAAGAGGTGATCTCATTGAAACATGCAAAAAAAAAAATAATTCGCTTATGGGATGTGGGCGTTGCTGTCAAGGCCAGCATTTATTGCCCATCCCTAGTTGCCCTTGAGAAGGTGGTGGTGAGCCGCCGCCTTGAACCGCTGCAGTCCGTGTGGTGAAGGTGCTCCCACAGTGCTGTTCGGGAGGGAGTTCCAGGATTTTGACCCAGCGACGATGAAGGATTGGCGATATATTTCTAAGTCAGGATGGTGTGTGACTTGGAGGGGAACTTGGAGGTGGTGGTGTTCCCATGCGCCTGCTGCCCTTGTCCTTCTAGGTGGAAGAGGTCGCGGGTTTGGGAGGTGCTGGCGAGTTGCTGCAGTGCATCTTGTAGATGGTCCACACTGCAGCCACGGTGCGCCGGTGGTGGAGGGAGTGAATGTTTAAGGTGGTGGATGGGGTGCCAATCAAGTGGGCTGCTTTGTCCTGGATGGTGTCGAGCTTCTTGAGTGTTGTTGGAGCTGCACTCATCCAGGCAAGTGGAGAGTATTCCATCACACTCTTTACTTGTGCCTTGTAGATGGTGGAAAGGCTTTGGGGAGTCAGGAGGTGAGTCACTTGTCGCAGGATACCCAGCCTCTGACCTGCTCTTATTGCCACAGTATTTATGTGGCTGGCCCAGTTAAGCTTCTGGTCAATGGTGACCCCCAGGATGTTGGTGGTGGAGGATTCGGCGATGGTAATGCTGTTGAATGTCAAGGGGAGGTGGTTAGACTCTCGCTTGTTGGAGATAGTCATTGCCTGGCACTTCTGTGGCGTGAATGTTACCTGCCACTTATCAGCCTGAACGTCATCCAGGTCTTGTTGCATGCGGGCATGGAATGCTTCATTATCTGAGGAGTTGTGAATGGCGCTGAACACTGTGCAGTCATCAGCGAACATCCCCATTTCTGACCTTATGTTGGAGGGAAGGTCATTGATGAAGCAGCTGAAGATGATTGGGCCTAGGACACTGCCCTGAGGAACTCCTGCAGCGATGTCCTGGGCTGTGATGATTGACCTTCAACCACCACAACCATTTTCCTTTGTGCTAGGTATGACTCCAGCCAGTGGAGCGTTTTCCCCCTGATTCTCATTGACTTCAGTTTTACTAGGGCTCCTTGATGCCACACCCGGTCAAATGCTGCCTTGATGTCAAGGGCAGTCACTCTCACCTCACCTCTGGAATTCAGCTCTTTTGTCCATGTTTGGACCAAGGCTATAATGAGGTCAGGATCCGAGTGGTCTTGGTGGAACCCAAACTGGGCATCAGTGAGCAGGTTATTGGTGAGTAAGTGCCGCTTGATAGCACTGTCGATGATACCTTCCATCACTTTGCTGATGATTAAGAGTAGTCTGATGGGGCGGTAATTGGCTGGGTTGGATTTGTCTTGCTTTTTGTGGACAGGACATACTTGGGCAGTTTTCCGCATTGTCGGATAGATGACAGTGTTGTAGCTGTACTGGAACAGCTTGGCTAGAAGCGCGGCTAGTTCTGGAGCACAAGTCTTCAGCACGATAGCTGGGATGTTGTCGGGGCCCACAGCCTGTGCTGTATCCAGCGCGCTCAGCCGTTTCTTGATATCACATGGAGTGAATCGAATTGAATGAAGACTGGCTTCTGTGAAGGTGGCGACCTCGGGAATAGGCCGATATGGATCATCCACTCGGCACTTCTGGCTGAAGATGGTTGCAAACGCTTCAGCCTTGTCTTTTGCACTTCTTACAGGACTTGACAGGATAGATGAAGAGAGGATGTTTCCCCTGGCTGGGGAGTCTAGAACCAGGGGTCACAGTCTCAGAATAAGGGGTCGGCCATTTAGGACTGAGATGAGGAATTTCTTCACTCAGAGGGTGGTGAATCTTTGGAATTCTCTACCCCAGAGGGCTGTGGAGGCTCAGTCGTTGAGTATATTCAAGGCTGAGATCGATAGATTTTTGAATATTAAGGGAATCAAGGGATATGGGGATAGTGCAGGAAAGTGGAGATGAGTTAGAAGATCAGCCATGATCTTATTGAATGGCGGAGCAGGCTCGAGGGGCCAAATGGCCGAATCCTGCTCCTATTTCTTATGTTCTTATGAGGAGATCATCTGTAGTTTGAGGGATAAATGTTGGCCCTGAATTCCCCTGCTCTTCGAATAGTGGCTTTGGGATCTTTTACATCCGAGAGGGCAGACGGGGCCTCAGTTCAACATGTCATCCAAAAGCTGGCACCTCCGACAGTGCAGCACTCCCTCAATACTGCTCCTCCGACAGTGCAGCACTCCCTCAGTACTGCTCCTCCGACTGTGCAGCGCTGCCTCAGTACTGCCCCTCCGACAGTGCGGCGCTCCCTCAGTACTGCCCCTCCGACAGTGCCGCGCTGCCTCAGTACTGCCCCTCCGACAGTGCGGCGCTCCCTCAGTACTGCCCCTCCGACAGTGCCGCGCTCCCTCAGTGCTGCCCCTCCGACAGTGCAGCGCTCCCTCAGTACTGCCCCTCCGACAGTGCGGCACTCCCTCAGTACTGTCCCTCCGACAGTGCAGCGCTTCCTCAGTACTGCCCCTCCGACAGTGCCGCGCTCCCTCAGTACTGCCCCTCCGACAGTGCAGCGCTCCCTCAGTACTGCCCCTCCGACAGTGCGGCGCTGCCTCAGTACTGCCCCTCCGACAGTGCGGCGCTCCCTCAGTACTGCCCCTCCGACAGTGCGGCGCTGCCTCAGTACTGCCCCTCCGACAGTGCGGTGCTCCCTCAGTACTGTCCCTCCGACAGTGCAGCGCTTCCTCAGTACTGCCCCTCCGACAGTGCGGCGCTCCCTCAGTACTGCCCCTCCGACAGTGCAGCGCTGCCTCAGTACTGCCCCTCCGACAGTGCGGCGCTGCCTCAGTACTGCCCCTCCGACAGTGCGGCGCTCCCTCAGTACTGCACTGGGAGTGTCAGCCTGGATTATGGGCTACAGTCTCTGGCGTAGAACCCATGATCTTCTGACTCTCTTGAGAGAGTGCTACCTATCTTAAGTCTGCCTTGAGGGAGGGGGGATTTGCTGGGACGTTATCACTGACAGGTGCTGAGTTTTGGAGTCCGGGAGATCTAGAAGCCAGCTCTTGGGGGAGACGGGGATGGAGACTGCACGGGCGGCTCAGTGCTGCGATTCTTCGTGGGATGTCTGATACTAAGTGAGTGCCTTTCTGGGGCTGATGGTGGGGATCCTGCGGTGACGGCAGGACTTTCAAACAGTAAGTGTGAGATTCCCTCGACAGCAAATCCCAGTTATTGGTTGAAGGGGGAGGTTTTATTAGCACTGGATGGAGGTGTACACACACGTGTGTGTGTGCCTGAACCTGCGGCAGTTAAAGGCCCCGTTGCCCAGCCTCCTCACCAGCAGGATCTGTGTGAAAGAGTCCCGTGTCATTGCTGCTTCATCTCCCTGCTGCAACCGACTCACAAAGCAAGTTGCCTTTAACGTCGTAAAATGTCCCAAGGTGCTTCACAGGAGCGATATCAGACAAAATTTAACACTGAGCCACATAAGGACAGATATTAGGACAGGTGACCAAAAGTCTGGTCAAAGAGGTCGGTTTTAAATGGCGACTTAAAGGAGGAGAGAGAGGTAGAGAGGCGGAGAGGTTTAGGGAGGGAATTCCAGAGCTCGGGGCCCAGGCAGCTGAAGGCACGGCCGCCAATGGTGGAGCGATTATAATCAGGGATGCTCAAGAGGCCGGAATAGGGGGAGCACAAACCCAATCTCAGGATTAAATAAGATGCTGAGGTTGTGAGAGTGTGGCAGGGACGGAAGACAATGGCTTCGGTCTTCCCAATATTTAGTTGGAGGAAATTTCTGCTCATTCAGTGCTGGATGTTGGCAGTGGCGGGGTCGAGAGAGGGGGTGCTGAGATAGAGCTGGGTGTCGTCAGCGTACATGTGGAACCTGACTGTGGTTTCGATGATGTCGCCGAGGGGAAACATGTAGATGAGAAATAGGAGGGGGCCGAGGATAGATCCTTGTGACGCACTTGCTGTTTACTTGTCCCGGAGCACAGATCACGCAATCCGTCGGTCTTTGTTTGCATCTCCTTTGTTTTCATTTAAATGCATACCTATCTGGAACTTTCTGAAGTAATGTGGGGGAGTTGCTATCTGATTTTTAGCACAATTTGATTTTATTACTTGCTTGGCAGTGATGTGGGTGGCGGCTAGTTGACAGAGTAAATTAATAGCAGTTCCCCGCACGCACGAACGAGAGCACCCGCGGGGAATCACAAGCACAGAATGCAGGAGTTCCTCTCACTGCTTTTAATAAATGTGGTTCATTGTGGGCCCTCGATCTCACAATACTGTGCCAAACAGATAGAATAGGTCATGACTTACACAGGCTGGTTTAGTGAATTACTCGAGTGCTAACTCAAAAAAGACTTTAAGGACTTGCATTTCTATCGCGCCTTTCACCACTACAGCCAATGAAGCGCTTTGTGAAGTGTGGTCACTGTTGTAATGTAGGAAACACGGCGGCCAAATCGCGCACAGCAAGATCCCACAAACAGCAATGTGATAATGACCAGATACTCTCTTAATTAGTGATCTCGGTTGAGGGATAAATATTGGCCAGGACACCGGGCAGAACTCCTTCAGTACTGCCCCTCCGACAGTGCGGCGCTCCCTCAGTACTGCCCCTCCGACAGTGCGGCGCTCCCTCAGTACTGCCCCTCCGACAGTGCGGCGCTCCCTCAGTACTGCCCCTCCGACAGTGCGGCGCTCCCTCAGTACTGCCCCTCCGACAGTGCGGCGCTCCCTCAGTACTGCCCCTCCGACAGTGCGGCGCTCCCTCAGTGCTGCCCCTCCGACAGTGCGGCGCTCCCTCAGTACTGCCCCTCTGACAGTGCGGCGCTCCCTCAGTACTGCCCCTCCGACAGTGCGGCGCTCCCTCAGTACTGCCCCTCTGACAGTGCGGCGCCCCCTCAGTACTGCCCCTCCGACAGTGCGGCGCTCCCTCAGTACTGCACTGGGTGTGTCGGCCTGCGTTATCTGTTCAAGTCTCTGCGAGTGGGACTTGAATCCACGACCTTCTGACTCCGAGGCGAGAGTGCTGCCCACTGAGCCACGCTTGACCTCAACTCAACTGTAATGGAGCGCCTGCTTCATCCAACTATTGCTCGGTGTTTCTTTAGGTCTGGATCTCTGTCTCTCAATCGCTCTCTCTCTTTCGCTGGATCTGGATCACTCTCGCTGAGTCTCTCTCGTTCTCTCTCTCTGGATCGTTCTCTCTCTCTCTCTCTGGATCGTTCTCTCTCTCTCGCTGGGTCGTTCTCTCTCTCTGGATCGTTCTCTCTCGCTGGATCGTTCTCTCTCTCGCTGGATCGTTCTCTCTCTCTCTGGATCGTTCTCTCTCTGGACCGTTCTCTCTGGATCGTTCTCTCTCTCTCTCTCTCTCTCTGGATCGTTCTCTCTCTGGATCGTTCTCTCTCTCTCTGGATCGTTCTCTCTCTCTCTGGATCGTTCTCTCTCTCTCTGGATCGTTCTCTCTCTCTCTGGATCGTTCTCTCTCTCTCTGGATCGTTCTCTCTCTCTCTCTCTGGATCGTTCTCTCTCTCTCTCTGGATCGTTCTCTCTCTCTCTGGATCGTTCTCTCTCTGGATCGTTCTCTCTCTCTCTGGATCGTTCTCTCTCTCTGGATCGTTCTCTCTCTCTCTGGATCGTTCTCTCTCTGGATCGTTCTCTCTCTGGATCATTCTCTCTCTCTCTCTCTCTCTCTGGATCATTCTCTCTGGATCGTTCTCTCTCTGGATCATTCTCTTTCTCTCTGGATCGTTCTCTCTCTCTGGATCGTTCTCTCTCTCTCTCTGGATCGTTCTCTCTCTCTCTCTCTCGATCGTTCTCTCTCTCTCTGGATCGTTTTCTCTCTTGCTGGATTTCGTTCTCTCTCTGGATCGTTCGCTCTCTCTCTCTCTCTCTCTGGATCGTTCTCTCTCTCTGGATCGTTCTCTCTCTCTCTCTCGATCGTTTTCTCTCGCTGGATTTCGTTCTCTCTCTCCCTGGATCGTTCTCTCTGGATCTCTCTCTCTCTGGATCTCTCTCTCTCTGGATCGTTCTCTCTCTCTCTGGATCTCTCTCTCTCTGGATCGTTCTCTCTCTCTCTGGATCGTTCTCTCTCTCTCTCGCTGGATTTCCTTCTTGACAATTAGGACAGACAGGAAGGAAAGGGAGGTGGGGTTGCTATGTTAATCAAGGATGGAATCACTGCAATAGTGAGAAATGATATTGGGTCAAAGGATCAGGATAGTGAAACAGTTTGGGTGGAGATAAGGAATAATAAGGGGAAAAAGTCACTAGTGGGCGTAGTCTATAGGCCTCCTAACAGTTGCAACTCTGTTGGTCGGAGTATAAATCAGGAAATAGGTGGGGCTTGTAATAAGGGAACAGCTATAATCATGGGGGATTTTAACTTTCATATTGACTGGACAAATCAAATTGGGCAGGGCAGCCTTGAAGAGTTCATAGAGTGCATTAGGGGCGGGTTCCTTGAGCAGTATGTAACTGAACCAACCAGGGGGCAGGCAATCTTAGATCTGGTCCTGTGTAATGAGACAGGATTAATAAAAAATGTCCTAGTAAAGGATCCCCTTGGAATGAGTGACCATAACATGGCTGAATTCCAAATTCAGTTGGAGGGTGAGAGAGTTGGATCTCAAACCAGCGTACTAAGCTTAAATAAAGGAGACTATGAAGGTGTGAGAGCAGAGTTGACTAAAGTGGACTGGGAAAATAGATTAAAGTGTAAGACGGTACATGAGCAGTGGTGTACATTCAAGGAGATATTTCACAACTTTCAAGAAAAATATATTCCACTGAGGAAAAAGGGGCGTAAAAGAAAAGACAGCCATCCGTGGCTAAGTAAAGTAATAAAGGATAGTATCCGACTGAAAACAAGGGCATATAAAGTAGCCAAATCTAGTGGGAGAATAGAAGATTGGAAGCATTTAAAAGCCAGCAAACAATAACTAAAAGATTAATTAAGAAAGGGAAGATAGATTATGAAAGTAAACTAGCAAAAAATATAAAACCAGATAGCAAGAGTTTCTACGGTTATATAAAAAGAAAAAGGGTGGCTAAAGTGAACATTGGTCCCTTAGAGGACGAGACTGGGAAACTAGTGGTGGGGAACATGGAGATGGCAAAAACGCTGAACAAATATTTTGTATCAGTCTTTACAGTAGAGGACACTAAAAATATCCCAACACTGGACAAACAGGGGGCAATGGGGGGAGGAGCTAAACACGATTAAAATCACAAAGGAGGTGGTACTCGGTAAAATAATGGGACTAAAGGCGGATAAATCCCCTGGACCTGATGGCTTACATCCTAGGGTCTTGAGAGAAGTGGCGGTGGGGATTGCGGATGCATTAGTGGTACTTTTCCAGAACTCCCTGGATTCAGGTAAGGTCCCAGCAGATTGGAAAACTGCTAATGTAATGCCCTTATTTAAAAAGGGAAGTAGACAAAAGGCTGGAAACCATAGACCAGTTAGCCTAACATCTGTGGTTGGTAAAATGTTGGAGTTCATTATTAAGGAAGCAGTAACAGGACATTTGGATAAGCATAATTTAATCGGACAGAGTCAGCATGGTTTTATGAAGGGGAAGTCATGTTTGACAAATTTGCTCGAATTCTTTGAGGACGTGACAAACAGGGTGGATAAAGGGGAACCAGTGGATGTGGTGTATTTGGACTTCCAAAAGGCATTTGACAAGGTGCCACACAAAAGATTACTGCACAAGATAAAAAATCACGGGATTGGGGGTAATATACTGGCATGGGTGGAAGATTGGCTATCTAACAGAAAACAGAGAGTTGGGATAAATGGTTCATTCTTGGGTTGACAATCAGTAACTAGTGGTGTTCCGCAGGGGTCAGTGCTGGGTCCCCAACTCTTTACAATCTATATTAACGATTTGGAGGAAGGGACCGAGTGCAACGTATCCAAGTTTGCCGACGATACAAAGATGGGAGGGAAAGCAGTGAGTGAGGAGGACATAAAAAACCTGCAAAAGGACATAGACAGGCTAAGTGAGTGGGCAGAGATTTGGCAGATGGAATATAATGTTGGAAAGTGTGAGGTTATGCACTTTGGCAGAAAAAATCAAAGAGCAAGTTATTATCTAAATGGAGAGAAACTGCAAAGTGCTACAGTACAAAGGGATCTGGGGGTCCTGGTGTATGAAACACAGAAAGTTAGTATGCAGGTGCAGCAGGTGATCAGGAAGGCCAATGGAATCTTGGCTTTTATTGCAAAAGGGATGGAGTATAAAAACAGGGAAGTCTTGCTTCAGTTATACAGGGTATTGGTGAGGCCACACCTGGAATACTGCGTACAGTTTTGGTTTCCATATTTAAGAAAAGATATACTTGCTCTCGAGGCAGTTCGGAGAAGGTTCACTCGGTTGATTCCGGAGATGAGGGGGTTGACTTATGAGGAAAGGTTGAGTAGGTTGGGCCTCTACTCATTGGAATTCAGAAGAATGAGAGGCGATCTTATCGAAACATATAAGATTGTGAGGGGGCTTGATCGGGTGGATGCGGTGAGGATGTTTCCACTGATGGGTGAGACTAGAACTAGGGGCATAATCTTAGAATAAGGGGCTGCCGTTTCAAAACTGAGATGAGGAGAAACTTCTTCACTCAGAGGGTGGTGAATCTATGGAATTTGCTACCTCGGAGAGCTGTGGAAGCTGCGACATTAAATAAATTTAAAACGGAGATTAGACAGTTTCCTAACTGATAAGGGAATTAGGGGTTACGGGGAGAGGGCAGGGAAGTGGATGTGAGTCTAGGTTCAGATCAGCCATGATCCTATTGAATGGCGGAGCAGGCCCGAGGGGCCGTATGGCCTACTCCTGCTCCTACTACTTATGTTCTCTCTCTGGATAGTTCTCTCTCTCACTGGATGTCGTTCTCTCTCGCTCGATCGATCTCTCTCTCTTCTCTAAATTGTGTATAAAGCGCCTTTAATGTAGAAATAGTTCCCAAGGCTTCAGAGAGGCATTGGACAGAAAGTGGATGCCAAACCAAAGGAGAATATATAAAGATATAAATCAAGAGTCGATAGACACATCAGACTGGGGTTTAAAGATTGCAGCTTAGTCGGTGTGGAGTCCCACAGTTGATATCTTGGAAGAGGAGCGGTTAGACCCAGTAAACCAGGGGGAGATGAGAATTTTTTTTACACAGTGAGGTATGATGATCTGGAATGCATTGCTTGCAAGGGCGGTGGAAGCAGATTCATAGAATCATAGAATGGTTACAGCACAGAAGGAGGCCATTCGGCCCGTCGAGTCCGTGCCGGCTCTCTGCAAGAACACCTCAGCTAGTCCCACTCCCCCGCCCTTTCCCCGTAGCCCTGCAAATTTTTTTCCTTCAGGTACTTATCCAACTCCCTTTTGAAAGCGGTGATTGAGTCTGGCTCCACCGCCCTTTCAGGCAGCGCATTCCAGATCCTCACCACTCGCTGCGTAAAGAAGTTTTTCCTCATGTTGCTTTTGGTTCTTCTGCCAATCACCTTAACTTTCAAAAGGGAATTGGATAAATACTTGAAAAGGAGAAATTCACAGGGCTGTGGGGAAAGAGCAGGGGGAGTGGGACTAATTGGAGAGCTCGTTCAAAGAGCCGGCACAGGCACGATGGGCCGCATGGCCTCCTCCTGTGCTGTGTGATTCTCTGATTAAAACCACCTGTAACAGCAGGGACTTTCTCAATTTCTACTCCCTGAATTGCTGAGTAAACAGCAGAATGCAAATCCTGGCTGCCTGGCCAAGCACAAGCCGCCTTATCGCCACACTTAGGTAAACACCGAGAATTTGCATTTCCTGTGACCGTGTTTGCAGCACACCCTACTTATCTCGGCACGTTGCTAGAAGCGACAGCTTCATCCATGCAAGTGGGGTGGGGCATGGGAGAGAGAATTGACAAAAGTTTTTTTGTTGGATTGAGCAGCAACAAGATCAACGCAAAGCTGAAAAGACACGAGGAAACCACCGCCCACAGCACCCAGAGGAGAGGCTGTGGTCTATCGGGGCGGAGCTCTCCTCTTCCCCCTTCCGATGGTGGCGGGCAGCCTTTCCCATGATCCTTCTCACCTAGGCACGACCCTACCCTGAGCCACCGAGTCGATCGACCGTATGCCCGCACCTGAGCAGATGCCAAACGGACATATACGGATGTGGTTTAATATTGGGAAGACCAAAGCCATTGACTTCGGTCCCCACCACAAGCTTCACTCCCTCGCCACCAACTCCAGCCCCCTCTCTGGCATCTGTCTGAGGCTGAACCACACTGTTCGCAACCTTGGTGTCATATTTCACCCCGACATGAGCTTCCGACCACATAACCGCGCCATCACTAAGACCGTCTGTTTCCACCGCCGGAGCATCGCCCGACTCCGCCTCTGCCTCTGCCTCAGCTCATCTGCTGCTGAAACCCTCATCCATGCCTTTGTTACCTCTAGACTTGACTATTCCAACACACTCCTGGCTGGCCTCCCACATTCTGCCCTCCGTAAACTTGAGGTCATCCAAAACTCGGCTGCCCGTGTCCTAACTCACACCGAGTCCCATTCGCCCATCACCCCCTGTGGTCGCTGACCTACATTAGCGCCCAGTTAAGCAGCGCCTCGATTTCAAAATTCACATCCTTATTTTCAAATCCCTCCATGGCTTCGCCCCTCCCTATCTCTGCAACCTCCTCCAGCCCCACAACCCTCCAAGATCTCTGCGCTCCTCCAATTCTGGCCTTTTGCTCATCTTGGATATTAATCACTCCATCATTGGCGGCCGTGCCTTCATCTGTCTGGGCCCTAAGCTCTGGAATTCCCTCCCTAAACCTCTCCGCCTCTCTCTCCTCCTTTAAGATGCTCCTTAAAACCGACCTCTTTGACCAAGCTTTTGGTCACCTGTCCTAATATCTCCTTATGTGGCTCGGTGTCAAATTTTGTTTGATAATCGCTCCTGTGAGCACCTTGGGACGTTTTACTACGTTAAAGGCGCTATATAAATGCTAGTTGTTGTGGTTGGTTTATGCTACACCCTCGGTACTTTCCCCCCCCCCCCCCCCCCTGCTGCAATCATGCTTTTTGTTTCTTTTCCATTTTCGAGAAGTTGATGATTTTTTTGTTGCCAGTTTTTTTGGGAACTGTCCGTTCAGTCTGTCGGTCTGGGAATGAACTGATGAGCGGTTTTGAGTTTAACTTGCGCCCTCCCGAGATTTCCTGAGTGACGATGTGAGCACAAGATTCTTGACTGTTGAGAGCTGATCACGGCGTATGGCTGGTTGTCAGATCCTCGCAGACCCAATCCGCTCCCTGGCAACAGCCTCGGCTCTGTGCTTTTATTAGTTTGCGTGATGTGGGTGACATTTGCAAGGCCGCATTAATTGCCCACCTTCAATTGCCCCAAGGACCTTAAGAATGGTCCACATAGTGTGGGACTGGAGTCAAGTGGTCCAGACAGGTAAGGATGGCAGGTTGTCTTCCTGAAGGACATTGGTGAACCAGTTGGGATTTTACAACAATCGTGGTCGTTCTCAAATTACCAAAATTATTGAATCCAATTTCACAACTTGCACTGGTGGGATTTGATCTCCCGACCTCTAGGCCTAGCACTGGAACCACTGCTCTACTGTATCCTGGATCCCACGGCAGAATTCGAAGAGCAGGGGCGTTCTCCCCGGTGTCCCTCCTGGCCAATGTTCACCCCTCAACCACTAAAAAACAGATGATCTGGTCATTATCACATTGCTGTCCGTGGGATCTTGCTGTGCTCAAACTGGCTGGGACGTCCTGGGATCTTTTCCTTCCACCTGAGAGAGCAGACGGGGCCTCGGTTTAACATCTCAACTGAAAGACGGCACCTCCGACAGTGCGGCACTCCCTCAGTACTGCCCCTCCGCACAGTGCAGCACTCCCTCAGTACTTCCCCTCCAACAGTGCGACGCTCCCTCAGTACTGCCCCTCCGACAGTGCGGCGCTCCCTCAGTACTGCCCCTCCGACAGTGCGGCGCTCCCTCAGTACTGCCCCTCCGACAGTGCGGCGCTCCCTCAGTACGGCCCCTCCGACAGTGCGGCGCTCCCTCAGTACGGCCCCTCCGACAGTGCGGCGCTCCCTCAGTACGGCCCCTCCGACAGTGCGGCGCTCCCTCAGTACGGCCCCTCCGACAGTGCGGCGCTCCCTCAGTACGGCCCCTCCGACAGTGCGGCGCTCCCTCAGTACGGCCCCTCCGACAGTGCGGCGCTCCCTCAGTACGGCCCCTCCGACAGTGCGGCGCTCCCTCAGTACGGCCCCTCCGACAGTGCGGCGCTCCCTCAGTACGGCCCCTCCGACAGTGCGGCGCTCCCTCAGTACGGCCCCTCCGACAGTGCGGCGCTCCCTCAGTACGGCCCCTCCGACAGTGCGGCGCTCCCTCAGTACGGCCCCTCCGACAGTGCGGCGCTCCCTCAGTACTGCCCCTCCGACAGTGCGGCACTCCCTCAGTACTCTGTTCAGAATGAATTGGGTGTTGTATGCCAGCAAGTCCGTTATCTTTTAAATGCCCCTGTGTGAGGACACAGAGCCTATTGAGTGACTGTATATTTCTGCTCTTTGCCTGGCTTTGGAAATGTTGGCTAGGAGTACTCTGTATGGATTTGGTCTCCTTACCTAAGGAAGGATATACTTGCCATAGAGGGAGTGCAACGAAGGTTCACCAGACTGGTTCCTGGGATGGGGGGATTGTCCTATGAGGAGAGATTGAGTAGACTAGGCCTATATTCTCTAGAGTTTAGAAGAATGAGAGGTGATCTCATTGAAACATACAAAATTCTTACAGGGCTTGACAGGGTAGATGCAGGGAGGATGTTTCTCCTGGCTGGGGAGTCTAGAACCAGGGGTCTCAGAATAAGGGGTCGGCCATTTAGGACTGAGATGAGGAGAAATTTCTTCACTCAGAGGGTGGTGAATCTTTGGAATTCTCTGCCCCAGAGGGCTGTGGATGCCGAGTCGTTGAGTATATTCAAGACAGAGAGCGATAGATTTTTGGACTCTAGGGGAATCAAGGGATATGGGGATAGTGCGGGAAAGTGGAGATGAGGTAGAAGATCAGCCATGATCTTATTGAATGGCGGAGCAGGCTCGAGGGGCCGCATGGCCGACTCCTGCTCCTATTTCTTATGTTCTTATGAAAATCACCAGCTGGATTTGGATTTGGCACCTTGGGTTGGTATTCACCCCCGGAGAATATCAGTCCTGATGTAAACAGACTACTGATCGCTTGGTTTGAGTATAAAACAAGGCTTTAAGCAACTGTTTCACAACCAGGAGATTCTAGTTACATCACTAGTTCCTGGTTACAGAAACATCCTGAGCAAGCTGGGCCCACGCCCGAGTATTTATACTCCTTGGACGGTGCCACCAGCTGGCCGCCCAGTGTTACTTCATGAGTGATGATAAGATTCATGACAAGTCCCATTGTTTTTCCATTAAAGCACCTGGTCCCTACCCTCAACTACCCTTCCTGGGTAGCCTGTTGCAGCAGTCAAACACACTCTGAAGAAATACTTCCTGGCGTCTCTGAAATCTGTCCAAAGCAACAGGACCGTTGAACTGTAGAGGCTTATAAACTCTTAGGGTTCTTCCAACATGATAGCGCTGCTCGCCTGGTGTTGGCAAGCTGTGGACGTGGTTTGGCTCTTGAAGGCGGACTACCCGTCTGTTTCTGCCAGAGATTGTATCTGTGTGTCATTTATCGTGGAATCGCCGTGCTGACCGCTTTCCCCGCCCTTTGTACAGCAATTTCATTGAAAGGAAGTGTCATTTGGCTAAAGTCCGTATTATTTTTATGTAAATAGAACGACCCAGGCAGCAGTTTCAGTTGAAATCAAACGCCACGAGTAAGCTGATTGTTAAAGCAGAGCAGAAAACGAGCACTTTCCTGCAGAACTTTCCCCTTATTGCCACATTGCCACAACACTCGATCGTGGCCTGGGATGTTGACATAGTGCCATATAACATCAGCATCTCAAACCCGCTTCGCTTAAATTGCTTTGATCGTAGGCAAACACGGCGTGATCCTGTGACACTAAGCGGCAGTGAGAATTAAAGTGAGGGCGGTTCCTCAATCACTACTCGGCCTGTGAGAGTGTGTGACTCCCTGCCCGGTGTGAGGGTGTTCCTCAATCACTACTCGGTCTGTGAGAGTGTGTGACTCCCTGCTCGGAGTGAGGGCGGTTCCTCAATCACTACTCGGTCTGTGAGAGTGTGTGACTCCCTGCCCGGTGTGAGGGTGTTCCTCAATCACTACTAGGTCTGTGAGAGTGTGTGACTCCCTGCTCGGAGTGAGGGCGGTTCCTCAATCACTACTCACCCTGTGAGAGTGTGTGACTCCCTGCCCGGTGTGAGGGTGTTCCTCAATCACTACTCGGTCTGTGAGAGTGTGAGACTCCCCGCTCAGTGTGAGGGTGTTCCTCAATCACCACTCGGTCTGTGAGAGTGTGTGACTCCCTGCCCGGTGTGAGGGCGGTTCCTCAATCACTACTCGGTCTGTGAGAGTGTGTGACTCCCTGCCCGGGGGAGGGCGGTTCCTCAATCACTACTCACCCTGTGAGAGAGTGTGACTCCCCGCTCAGTGTGAGGGAGGTTCCTCAATCACTACTCAGTGTGTGACTCCCTGCCTGGGGTGAGGGCGGTTCTTCAATCACTGCTCACCCTGTGAGAGTGGTGCCTGGTCTATCAGCGTGCCCCTGAGCACCGCTATGTCCATGCGTGTCCTTCAGTGCGTGCTCGGTCAGTGAGAATTGTAAAGTCTGTGGGTTATATGGTGAATTAATACACAGACTACAAGAGTAACTTTAACAGGACTTTACTATTCGAAGGTCAGGGCGAATCTGCCCAATCAATCCTTACACCGCACTTATATACCGGTGTGGTCACCACCGGTATTACAGTATACAGTAGCCAAGACAAAGTAGTGCAACCCTTAAAATAGTTCTCTTAAAGGTGGAACGTTACATACACTACAATCCTCCCTTTTTAGGTTAACAATATATACATATTCCCATTAATATAACATCTTAACATATATACAACTTTATGTGAAACAGTTCACAGATTCAGTCTCTCTGGAGGCTTCCGGACTCTGTCCGGATAACGCCTCGGTGGTGTAGTCATTTTCGGTGGTGTAGTAGGTTCTTCTGGCAAGGTCGATTCGGCTTGAAGGACCGTTTCAGGTTCATCGGATTCCAGTATTGCCGGATCGGAGGTAGATGCTCTGGGTATCTCTGCTTCAGCATTAGACGTATAGAGTTGTGGAGTAGGTTGGGCCTTTGTGGATGATTCTATGATCTGGTCAACATGGCGCCTTATTATGCTTTCACCAATGTCCACGGTATACATCAACGGTCCTAGCCTTTTTCCAATAGTTCCAGGCTGCCATTTCTCGGTACGGTAGTCCCGGGCCAAAACTTGTTGACCTATCTGAAAGGATCTAGTTGGCCTTTCATTCATGCCTTGAAATTGCCGGTTCTCTACGTCCCTTCTGACGTTTGGCTTAATCAAATCCAGCCGGCATCTTATTCTTCTGTTGAAAAACATCATGGCGGGAGTTTGGTTTGTGACCGCATGTGTTGCATTCCTGTACGCCAACAAGAAGTTATCTACCTTATGTTGTAGATTTATGTCTTCATTACCCATGGCCTTTATGGCCTTCTTGAAGGTCTGGACAAACCTTTCAGCTAATCCATTGGTGGCGGGATGGTATGGGGCAGATGTATAGTGCTTAACCCCATTGCTTTTTAAGAACTTCCTGAATTCTTCGGACACAAATTGCGGTCCATTATCAGAACAGATCTGTTCCGGCAGCCCATTCCTGGCAAATATGGTCCTTAATACTGTGATGGTTTTTTCCGTGGTGGTGGAGGACATTTTTATTACCTCCAGCCACTTGGAGTGTGCATCCACTGCAATTAAAAACATTGAGTCCATAAATGGACCAGCAAAGTCGATATGTACCCTTTGCCATGGAGATGAGGGCCACTCCCATGGATGCAGAGGAGCTTGTGGTGGCGCGTTTTGGACCTTCTGGCATCGTAGACAGCTCTTGGTTATTTCTTCGATGTCTCCATCAATACCTGACCACCACACAAACGCTCTGGCTAGGTTCTTCATTTTCACTCCACCCAGATGCCCCTCGTGAAGCTCCTTTAGTACTTTCTGCTGGAGTTTGGGTGGAATCACCACTCTAGATCCACACATCAAGGTTCCTCGGCACACTGACAGCTGTTCTCTTCTGTGCGAAAATGCTGGCAGCATTGGTTCGCCATGTACTGGCCATCCCTCCACCGTTAAATCGTAGACTCGTGAGAGAGTCGGGTCATTTCTTGTTTCCTTTTCGATCATGGAATTTGTTACTGGTAGACATTCCATTATGGTTGAGTGGAACATCTCCACTGGGTCCACTGTAGTCACCTCTTCTTCCACTGGCAACGGTAGGCGCGATAACCCATCAGCATTTCCATGCTGTTTGGACCTTTTGTATTCGATGTCATATTGGTGTGCCCCGAGTAGAACGGACCACCTCTGTAGCCTTTGTGCTGTCATAGTGGAAACGGCCTTGTTAGGGTTGAATATGGACACCAACGGCTGGTGGTCTGTCAGCAATGTAAACTTCTTGCCCTGCAGGTAATGATTGAATTTCTTTACTCCCCACACAAGGCTGAGAGCCTCCCTATCTATCTGAGCGTAATTTCGCTCAGCGGAGGTCAATGATCAGGACGCAAATGCGACTGGCCTTTCCGAGCCATTTGGTAACTTGTGTGAGAGTACAGCTCCAATACCATAAGGGGAAGCATCACAAGCTAGACGAAGAGGTAGCGTTGGGTTGAAGTGAGCCAACACTTCCTCAGAGGTAATCAACGCCTTGCTTCTGCGAAAGGCCTTCTTACAGTCCTCGCTCCACTTCCATGGTACTTCTTTCCGCAACAGAGCATTCAGCGGATGCAGCACCGTGGATAGATTTGGCAGAAACTTATGGTAATAATTAATCAACCCCAGAAACGACCTCAACTGTGATACATTTTCCGGAGCGGGGGCCTTCACGACCGCTTCGATCTTGTCAGGTGACTTGTGCAGCCCCTCTTGGTCAATGACATGACCGCAGTACGAGATCCGTTTCTGGAAGAACTCACATTTCTGGCGATTAACTCGAAGGCCATATTCCTTCAACCTGGTGAGCACCAGTTTCAAATTTGTGAGGTGTTCCTCCTCGTCTTTTCCCGTAATCAGGATATCGTCCAAGTAACACTGAGTGCTTGGAATACCCTGTAAGACCTGCTCCATGGCCCTCTGCCAAATTGCTGGAGCCGAAGCTACTCCAAAAACCAGTCTATTATATCGATACAAGCCTCTGTGCGTGTTGATTGTGAGATACTGGCGTGACTCTTCCTCGACCTCCATCTGTAAATATGCTTGTGCCAGGTCTATCTTGGTGAAGTGTTTCCCGCCAGACAATGAAGCAAAGATATCCTCAATCCGCGGAAGCGGGTATTGTACCGTGTGAAGCACCGGATTAACTGTGATCTTGAAGTCTCCGCAGATGTGGACCTTCCCCGGTCCCCCTGGCTTGTTACTTGATGAAGACTTCATGACGGGAACAATGGGCGTGGCCCACTCACTCCAGTCCACCTTCGACAGTACCCCTGCACGTTCAAGCTCCTCCAGTTCTGCCTCCACAGCAGGTCGTATCGTGTAAGGTACCGATCTGGCTTTGAAAAATTTTGGGTTTGCATGTTCTGCAATCTGGATTTTTGCCTTAATTCCTCTGTGTTCCCAGTCCCTGCTGGAATACCTCTTTAGCCTCGTCCAATATTCTGGACAACCGTTCAGGTTTGACATCTTTCTTTCCGAAATCTACCGTCATTGTGTTTAGTGAGTGCCAGTCTATCTTTATTTTCCTGATCCACTCCCGTCCCAGAAGTGGTGGACCTCCCTCGGGTAGTACATATAAGTCCATTCCTTGGTGATCTTTGCCCTTGTGTCTCACCTTGACTATTATCTTTCCGATGGGGTATACTTTATGCCCCGTGTATGTCTGCAATACTATCTCCGTATCCCGTAGGGGAATATGTTTGAATAACTTTTTGTAATCTTGTTTATTCATGACCGTCAACGCCGATCCGGTGTCCACTTCCATCTTTACTTGGACTTTTGCAATCTGCAGTGTGACCCAGATAGTTTGTCGGTCAGCTTCTTTACTCACATTGTGAATCCTCAGACTACCCAGTTCCTTGCTGTTGGGGTCTGAATCCGAATTCAGTTCATCTGGACTCTTCACAGTCACCTTATGTACCTTTCTGTACTTCTTCTGCGGTGACTTATTGTTGCTGGTCTTCTTTCCTGACCGGCATACTTTAGCTATGTGACCAAGTTTGCCACATTTTCTACATTCCTGGTTTTTAAACCAGCATTGGTTCTGGTTGTGTGTTGTCTTCCCACAACGGTAACATTTCGTTGTACCCGAAGTCATTTGATCCACATTGAGTACCGCTGTCTTCAGCTGCATTTCCGCCGTGCCTCTCGCTGCGGCTTTGTGCGATGCTGCAATAAGGACAGCCTTATTAAGTGTAAGATCGTTCTCTTCGAGCAGTCGCTTTTGTGTTCCTTCCTTCGACATCCCGCACACGAACTTGTCTCTCAGTGCCTCTGTCGGATTTACCCCAAACTGACAGTATTTTGCTAGCCTACGCAGTTCAACCAGGTACTCCGCGTTGCTTTCCTCCTTTAGTTGCGTTCTCCCGTAAAATGTAGCTCGTTCCGCTAACATCAGCGGTGTGGGGTTCACATGATCCTTCAGGACAGCAACAATATTAGCGAAAGACTGATCCGCCGGTTTAGCTGGTGATAGAAGATGCTTCAATAACCCGTATGTCTTCGCACCCATTGAGTTTAGTAAGGTTAGAGCTTTATCATAATTTGCTATCTTATTGACCTTACAATATATTTCGATGCGTTCTACATACGTGGTCCAATCTTCCACATCAGAATCGAATTCGTTGATGTTGCCACGCTTAGGCATCTTCGCAATCTTCCTGAGAAACAACAACGAAATTTTTCTTTAACTTTTTTTTTCAAAAATGGCGGTTTCCCGCGCTTGTCTTCTTCCCCGCCCACTTTCAAAATGGCGGTTTCCCGCTCCTGTCTTCTTCTCCGCCTACTGGCGGGAGGGGTAAGCTTTTCCCTCGGGCGACGACCGCTGGCTTTCGGGGTTCGCAGCCTGCGCGCCGGCTTCAGTGCGTTCTTTGTTCCCTTTTCTCGGCAGGGCAACCGGCGCTGGGGACAACCCGTTGACGGCGAACAGTTCCAGCCGCTGGCTGAATCTCCTCGGTCTCCCTCGCTCGGCTCTGTCTCTCCCGCTCGCTCGGGCTCTGTCTCTCCCTCAGCGGCTTCCAATCGCGCCTCCCAGCCCTCTCGCAGTCCGGTCCTTTCCTCCTCCGGCTGCGGCTGAGTTCTCCGCGGTTTCTTATTTTTATTTCTTCCCGCGCCTTACGATCCCGGTCGCAGCGCCTCGCGGCCTCGGTAGCTGCCCGGCCTTTCGCCGGTCGTGGTCGAGCTGTCTCACGACGCTGTTGCGTCTCCCAGCCCGCTTGTAGCCCGGTCTCTCACACCGGCTGCGTTCCCGCTGGTAGCCCGGTCTCTCACACCGGCTGCGTTCCCGCTTGCACCGCGGCTTCCGTGCCCCACGCTACCCCAGTCTCGGCGCCTCTGGGCCCGACTTCTGTCCGGCTCCTTTCCCCCCCGACCGTGGTCGAGTTCACCGCCCTTCCTCCGTTCTTTTTTTTAATTTTCCCCCTACTCACAGTCAACGTGGCCGACTTGCTTCTCGTGGCTGATCGGCTCACTCACCACCGTGGCAGAAGGGACGATCACTGCCTGTTGCTGATGGAAGGCTTCGTGTCTGAATTCTTCCTTCTTCCTTGCTCTGCAGACTCGAGTCTTCTCTCAGCAGAATGACGAGGGCGGGTGCCTCCTCTCGACGCTCGTTAACTGCTTCGGATGTATCGCTGCCGCAGGGTAAGATCGAACTCGTCGCCACTGTAAAGTCTGTGGGTTATATGGTGAATTAATACACAGACTACAAGAGTAACTTTAACAGGACTTTACTATTCGAAGGTCAGGGCGAATCTGCCCAATCAATCCTTACACCGCACTTATATACCGGTGTGGTCACCACCGGTATTACAGTATACAGCAGCCAAGACAAAGTAGTGCAACCCTTAAAATAGTTCTCTTAAAGGTGGAACGTTACATACACTACAAGAATGACATCTGATCTATGAGACCTCCCTCCCCCCCAAAAGCCTCTTGAAAAGTTAGCTCTGTGACCAGGTCTTCAGTCACCACCCCTAACTCTTCGATTGTTGCTCAGGGAAGCACTTGGCGATATTTGCTGTGTTCGAAGGGATTGTATGAATGCAGGTTGTTCCTTTGATTTGGATGGTGGGGAAAATGCCACTCTGAGTTCCCAGCTCGGAAGAGATGCCAGGGTGAATGCAGGCTGGTGATCGGGCTGACACTGGCAGCCCTGCTTGTGTGTGTTTAGGTTCATATTCCAGAGTTAGATCCATGGAGATGGCTTTTCATCTCTCGTGCTCCCCACAAGTCTACCTTTGCTCGCTGTCGAATCACGATTCTCTTTTCAGAGCCTTGATCGAGTCTGTAATCATTGCATTTAGTGACACTTTGATTAACGCGTGATTTACTGAGTTTTGTGTAGCCGTCGTGCTTTCTACACAACTGAACATTGTCTGTACACTCAGACCCTGCTTAAACCATCCTCGATTCTGCAGCAGACTCGCCAGCAATCCCTCGCTTCCGGTGGGTTAAGCCGTACAATTACCACAACCATTAATCACCATCATCTGCTTCCTAGTTCTCAGCCTATTCATTATCCAATTTTCTACCTCCTTCAAAAGCTTTCATTTCAGTCTTGAGTCTCATTAATGGAGCAGCCTGAGTTGGCCCCATGCCTTGGGAAGGGAGTAAAAAAGCTTATGAGAGAATTTTGTGCATGGGCTGAGGAGATGCTGTAAGATTTGGTGTTTAATTCTCAGCCCTGGTGGTATTAATGTGCCCTGGAGCACAGTGGGTGCAGACGCTGTCTGATGGAAAGGTATTTACAGGGCCCTGGAGCACAGTGGGTGCAGACGCTGTCTGATGGAAAGGTATTTACAGGGCCCTGGAGCACAGTGGGTTAGTGTTTACCCTTCCACCTCTGGGAGCCCGGCAATGGTGGGCGGTGCCCATTCCCTGTGCCTACCTCTGAGGGTCCTGAACAAAATGACTTTGCGAGTCTCAGTCTGGTTGATGAGCGTGTGGGCCAACAGCACAAAACTGACCTAATTTTGCCAGACAAGTGACTGGAAATGAAGAGCTGGTACCAGTAAAAGTGACCATGAAGCTGTCGGATTGTTGGAAAAACCCATCTGGTTCACTGACGTCCTTCAGGGAAGGAAAGCTGCCATCCTCACCCGGTCTGGGCCTATCGGTGACTCCAGTCCCACACCAAGGTGGTTGACTCCTAACCGCCCTCTGGAGTGGTCACTCAGTTCTATCAAACCCGCGGTTCAAGGCGGCGGCTCACCACCACCTCCTCGGGGCAACTAGCGATGGGCAATAAATGCCGGCCTTGCCAGCGACACCCACATCCCAAGAATGAATATTTTTATTAAAGTCTCTTGGTGATGAATGTCAAATATAACAAAAGAAACTTTTCAATTAAAGATTAAATTAAATAATAAATGAATCCCTCCTCCCCCCCCCCCCCGTTCTCCTCCTCAGCTCTGATCTTTACCTTGTGTTTGATTTGATAGATTGGCTGTGAATAACCTCACCCTGGCGTGCTCCATGCTGAAAGTCAATGACAGGAGCCACCGGCAGAAGCTGCAGCTCAAGGCTCTGGACACCGTACTCTTCGGGCCGCCCCTGTGTAAGTTACAGCGCGCGCTCTCTCCTTTACCTCCCTGCTGATGTGCCCCCTCGAGCCTTAAACCCGTCACCCACCAATTATTCCTTTCGAGGGGAGGGTGTGGGTAACCATGGGCTAACGTCGCTGCTCGTGTCTCGGGTAGCTGCAATGATGTGGGTCAGGGAGGGGGCATCTATCCCGAAATCTCCTGATTTGTTGTGAACTGTGAACATTTATTAATGATGTCCTTTGATGACGCTCTGCACCGCATGCTCGCCATCTCTCTCCTGCCCCTCGCTCCCGAGCTCTGACTCCCACACACGCTCTGAAGCACTGGCGGCTCTTTTAATTCCGATGCTTTGTTGCTTCCTCTTTGGAAGAAGAGGGGGCTGAGTGCAGACTCTGCTTTCAGCGCCTGCACACCTCTCTGCGACAGGGTGTTTGTGTCCCTGGTTGGAGCGCAGCCTGCGAGCGTGGTTATTATACGGCCTGTCCTGTCCCAACATTACTGCTCTGGAGTTCATGGAGCGCCTGCTGATGTGAAGCAGGTGACCAGGGTGACGTAAGGAAACTACTAGGCACTTGGTCTAAGCATTAAACAAAGCTTTAATCAACTATTTTACAACATGGAGGTCTAGTTGTGTCCTTCACTAGTTCCTGTTAAGAATGTCCTGCGCAAGCTGGGCCCAGGCTTGAGTATTTATACTCTCCCTGAACAGCGCCACCCGCAGGCCGCTCAGTTGATTCAAGTCACAGGGCTTCTGCCAACTTAGTACCAGTTGCAAGAAATACGGGTGAGCTGCCTGGTGTAACAGTTCCTACCAGTGTCCCTTGTGGCGGGGGGCGCTGAGACGCCACGCGATGCTTCCCTGCAGAGTTGCAGTTGTCTAGAGGGCTCGACATTGTGGGAGAATCGCAGATGTGAGCCCGCGCGTCCTACTGTTTTGTGGAGCTGGCTCCTCTAGGGTCTTTTAAGTTTCTTTTTGTGAATAATCCGCTATAATTGGCTTCAATCCGAGGGTAGCATTTGACTCGACACAGAACAGGATGAATGAATGGATTCTTCTTCTTTCGTACGGTAGCAGCAAAGCGAATCGATTGTCAATATCTAAGTCAGATATCCAGGCCAGAGCTTCCGGTGTAACAGCGTGGATAGAATCATAGAATGGTTACAGCACAGAAGAAGGCCATTCGGCCCGTCGAGCCCGTGCCGGCTCTCTGCACGAGTACTTCAGCTCGTCCCACTCCCCCGCCCTTTCCCCGTAGCCCTGTACATTTTTTTCCTTCAGGTACTTATCCAACTCCCTTTTGAAAGCCGTGATTGAGTCTGCCTCCACCACCCTTTCAGGCAGTGCATTCCAGATCACAACCACTCGCTGCGGAAAAAAGTTTTTTCTTACGTCGCCTTTGGTTCTTTTGTCAATCACCTTAAATCTGTGTCCTCTGGTTCTCGACCCTTCCGCCAATGGGAACAGTTTCTCTCTATCTACTCTGTCCCGTCCCCTCATGATTTTGAACACCTCTATCAAATCTCCTCTCAATCTTCTCTGCTCCAAGGAGAACAACCCCAGCTTCTCCAGTCTATCCACGTAACTGAAGTCTCTCATCCCTGGAATCATTCTTGTAAATCTTTTCTGCACCCTCTCTAAGGCCTTCACATCCTTCCTAAAGTGCAGTGCCCAGAATTGGACACAATACTCCAGGCCAAAACAGTGTTTTATAAAGGTTCATCATAATTTCCACACTTTTGTACTCTACCTCTATTTATGAAGCCCAGGATCCCGTAAGCCTTTTTAACCACTTTCTCAACCTGTCCTGCCACCTTCAACGATTTGTGCACATATACCCCCAGGTCTCTCTGTTCATGCACCCCCTTTAGGATTGTACCCTTTAGTTTATATTGCCTCTCCTCGTTCTTCCTACCAAAATGTATCATTTCACACTTTTCTGCGTTAAATTTCACCTGCCACGTGTCCGCCCATTTCACCAGCCTGTCTTCTTGAAGTCGATCACTCTCCTCCTCACTGTTCACTATACTTCCAAGTTTTGTATCATCTCCAAGTCCAAGTCATTAATATATATCAAGAAAAGCAGTGGTCCTAGTAGCGATCCCTGGGGAACTCCACTGTATACCTTCCTCCAGTCCGAAAAACAACCACTCACCACTACTCTCTGTTTCCTGTCACTGAGCCAATTCCGTATCCATGCTGCCACTGTCCCTTTTATTCCATGGGCTTCAACTTTGCTGGCAAGTCTATTATGTGGCACTTTGTCGAATGTCTTTTGGAAATCCATGTACACCACATCAACCACATTACCCTCATGAAAAAACTCGATCAAGTTAGTTAAACACGATTTGCCTTTAATAAATTTGTGCGGGCTTCCCTTAATTAATCCACACTTGTCCAAGTGACTGTTAACTTTGTCCCGGATTATCGTTTCTAAAAGCTTCCCCACTACCGAGGTTAAACTGACTGGCCTGTAGTTGCTGGGTTTATCTTTACAGCCTTTTTTGAACAATGGTGTAACATTTGCAATTCTCCAGTCCTCTGGCACCACCCCCGTATCTATGGAGGATTGGAAGATTATGGCCAGTACCTCCGCGATTTCCACCTTTACTTCCCTCAGCATCCCATCTGGTCCTGGTGACTTATCTACGTTAAGTACAGCCAGCCTCTCTAGTACCTCCTCTTTATCAATTTTTATCCCATCCAGTATCTCCACCACCTCCTCTTTCACTATGTCTATGGCAGCATCTTCTTCCTTGGTGAAGACAGATGCAAAGTACTCATTTAGTACCTCAGCCATACCCTCTGCCTCCATGCGTAGGTCTACATTTTGGTCCCTAATCGGCCCCACCCCTCCTCTTACTACCCTTTTACTATTTATATGCCTATAGAAGACTTTTGGATTCCCTTTTATGTTAGCTGCCAGTCTATTCTCATACCCTCTCTTTGCCCCTCTTATTTTCTTTTTCACTTCCCCTCTGAACTTTCTATATTCAACCTGGTTTTCACTTGTATTCTCAACCTGACATCTATCATACGCCCCCTTTTTTCTGCTTCATCTTACTCTCTCTTTCATCATCCAGGGAGCTCTGGCTTTGGTTGCCCTACCTTTCCCCCTCGGAATGTACCTCGACTGTACCCGAACCATCTCCTCTTTAAAGGCAGCCCATTGTTCGATTACAGTTTTGCCTGCCAATCTTTGATTCCAATTTACCCGGGCTTGCAACCTATCTTGTAGGCTGCCTGCGAATTTCCTCTGAGGGCAGTGCTCAATGATGTGCTCCAGGGTCTGATCAGGAGCTCCACAGTCACATGATGGGGATGCTTTAATCTTCCATCTATGGAGAAGGTGCCAGCATCTACCGTGAATGGTGCTGATGCGGTTGATGGTTGTCCACTGTTTGCGAGGAAGGTTTGATCCTTCAAGTTGGACTATGGGGTCCTCTATAAGGAATCCATGTCGCAGTTCTTCCAAGCATTTCGCCATCAGTCATCAAGGCTGAGGGGATATTGCTGAAGGGCTTCGGCGACAGTCCAAAATGGCCGCCTAGATTTGAGACGGGTTGGTGGTAGGTTGTTCAAGTCGGCCTGGATCGTGTCTTTGCTGGTGTAGCGGTTGTATTCTCTGGAGACTGTATATTCGCAGCGTAGGTGTGGTGGGGCGATGTTTGCAAGCACGGGCAGCCAAGGTGTTGGTGTCGATAAAAGCTTACCGGTGATAATTCTCATAGTCGAGTTCAGCTGGACATCAATGGATTTGACATGCGGACTCAGTAGCCACGCCGGAGAGCAGTACTGCGCTGTAGAGTACACCAGGGCGAGTGCTGCCGTACGGAGGTTTGAGCGTCTGCTTCTCATGTGGATCCGGCGAGTCTCTGGATCAAGTTGATCCTACTCTTTAGTTTCTTCCCAAGGTTCTGGAGATGTTGTCTATATTTTTTGGCATGGTTTACCTCTGCGCCGCAAAAGGAGACTTTCAAAGCTTTAATTGAAGGTGCACAGGGTAAGGGGAAGCATTTCAGAAACCCCGCAGGTTCGCAGTGAAGCTCGGTGTTCTCGGCTGGTGAAGAAAAGGAATCGCCACATGGCAGAGAGCGCAGCCCGCACAGCGGCCTCAGTGAGGCCACGTCTTAACATATTGTGGGGTCTCCTCCTTCCTATTCAGTCGGTCGTAGTTATCGGGGAGGAATGATGGTTAATCCTAGAGCTCTGAGGACTGAGCTGTGATGCATGGTTGGGAATCCAGCTCCTTACACAGGAGAAGACTTGAGCAGTTCGATCCAAGGTACTGAGATTACGAAGGGTTTTGATCAGCATGTGTAGAGGATTCCATAACGGAGGGCATGCTTCAAGCTGAAGAGAGTTATAGGACACTGAGCTGCGAGTGGTGCTGTAATCGGAGACCTGTTTAATTCCGATTCTGATGAGGCGGATCCACATCTGCTTTGTGTTTATTAATGTTTGCTAGTGTGTGTTGGTGCAGCAGCTGAGCTGGGTTCCTGCCGCCCCGTCTGCCAGTTTGTCCCAGTAGAGCGCTCCTGTCACTGAGCAGCCCTCTCCAAGGACAGGGCAGGTCACTGTTTACATCACTGCTTCTGCCCTGAAGGGGCCTGGGCCCTGGGTGTATTTCAAGGGGCAGAAGATGGTGTGGATCTCCCCACAGCACGGGGGAGGGTTTTTTAAAAATTTGTTTATGGGATGTGGGCGTCGCTGGCAAGGCCAGCATTTATTGCCCATCCCTAGTTGCCCCTTGAGAAGGTGGTGGCGAGCCGCCTTCTTGAACCGCTGCAGTCCGTGTGGTGAAGGTGCTCCCACAGTGCTGTTAGGGAGGGAGTTCCAGGATTTTGCCCCAGCGACGATGAAGGATTGGCCGATATATTTCCAAGTCAGGATGGTGTGTGACTTGGAGGGGAACTTGGAGGTGGTGGTGTTCCCATGCGCCTGCTGCCCTTGTCCTTCTAGGTGGAAGAGGTCGCAGGTTTGGGAGGTGCTGCCGAAGAAGCCTTGGCGAGTTGCTGCAGTGCATCTTGTAGATGGTACACACTGCAGCCACGGTGCGCCGGTGGTGGAGGGAGTGAATGTTTAAGGTGGTGGATGGGGTGCCAATCAAGTGGGCTGCTTTGTCCTGGATGGTGTCGAGCTTCTTGAGTGTTGTTGGAGCTGCACTCATCCAGGCAAGTGGAGAGTATTCCATCACACTCCTGATCTGTGCCTGGTGGAAAGGCTTTGGGGAGTCAGGAGATGAGATACTCACCGCAGAATACCCAGCCTCTGACCTGCACTTGTTGCCACAGTATTTATGTGGCTGGTCCAGTTAAGTTTCTGGTCAATGGTGACCCCCAGGATGTTGATGGTGGGGGATTCGGCGATGATACTGGAGTAAGAGCAGGAGTAGGCCGTTCGGCCCTTCGAGCCTGCTCCGCCATTCAATATCATGGCTGATCATGGGATGCATCTCCCCACAGCCCGGGGAGGGTGATGGATTATATTTCTCCACTGTGTGTGTGGGACAGTGTGATGGGATGGATGCCCATTGAAGAGATGACACTGATGGACTTGTATTTCCAAGAGCAAGTTGCCGATCATTTGTCAAACAGGAGTGCTATTTGTTGCCTCATCGGGCACTGGTCCTGTGTCCAGTGAACTGAAAAAGTTCTGTCATTAGGGGAAGGTCTATTCACAGTTTGATAACTTTCGTGCGCTGCACTGGGTCGCTGCACATTCCTGTCCCAACTCGTGTCCCTTAGGGAAGAAATCCTGCCGTCCTTACCGGCCTGGGCCTCTCCGTGACGCCAGACCCAATACAATACAATACAAATCGCTTTATTGGCATGATAAGGTACATCTTATGTTGCCAAAGCATCAAAATACATTTATGGTTGAACACATAAACGCGGTTCCATTCATACAGTGTATAAACAGGTATATCCCTGAGTTTATAAATATATTTTCGCCTTGTTTATATATACTCTTGTCTTAGTTTACTGGTTGTCCCTCTGTTCATGGCAAGCTGTAACATAGTGTGCCGCCAGTGTTACACAGCTTCTCTCCTCCCCCAGTAGGAATGGGAGTTTTTGGTTGTCAGTCAGATTTCTGAATTCAGGGCATATTTGTGAGAATTTTTGATAGAAATTCTCTCTGATGCCCTGATATTTTCCACAGGCTGTGAGGAAGTGCATCTCTGTCTCAACTACTCCCTGACTGCAGTGAGAGCATATCCTGTCTTCTCTTGGCAGCCTGGTCTGCCTGTGTCTGCCTTTTTCGATCGCTAGGCTATGTTCGCTAAGTCTGTACCTTGTCAAGGTTCTTCTCAGTTTGTTATCCTTTACCATGGTCAGGTAATCAGCTATGTTGTATTGTCTGTTTAGGGCCAAGTAGCAATTGAGTTTGCTTTGGGTTTTTGTTGTTTCTGCCCAATATGACAGATATTTTTCCTTTTGCTTAGCGACGATTGTGTTGGGTCGAATTCTTTGTGTTACCCTGTCACTGTCCTGGGGCTGGTTATTGTTATTAGTTACTTTACTGAGTCCCAGGACTAGTTGACTGAGGGTATTCTTCTTTATGGTCAGCTCTTGGCATTTCAGGGCGTCGTAGTGATAGCATTGGGGGTTGCTCATTTGTAGGTGATTCCAAAATTTGGTGGCTCTTTTTTGGATAGTGATTATTAATGGGTATTGGCCTAGTTCCGCCCTGCATGCGTTGTTTACTGTTTTCCTTTGAGTCCGGAGGATACTTTTACAGAATTCCGCATGTAGGATCTCAATTGGGTGTTTGTCCCATTTTGCAAAATCTTGTTGTGTTAGTGGTCCCCAGACCTCACTGCCATAGAGTGCAATTGGTTCAATTACTGATTTGAAAATTTTGAGCCACACCATCTGTTAACTGCCTCTGAAGTGGGGCCCAGCAAACCACTCAGTTAAGGGCAACTCGGGATGGGCAATAAATGCCAATCTTGCCAGCGACGCCCAGACCCCGAGAATTGATTCATAAAACATGTCTACAGAGTTCTGCAAAGACCGACGAGTTACGCCCAGCTATACCAACAAAACATAGTTACAGTCAAGCACATGGTAAAACTAGCCAAGGATTGAATCCCATGTAACCAGGAGAATTTGAGTAGGACAGAGGGAAATGTTTGAAATAGAATTAACAGTGCACTATGGCACTAATCCTTGCAATAAGGCCACTGAGTTCTAAAGTACATCTCGAGCAGATCCAGGCCAACTTTGTTTTAGCTGAATCATCTGGTAGTCGCATGATGCAGCGATACTGGGGTTGTTGACCGATCACAGCGATCGACCGATCACAGCGATCAATCTCTATCAGTGAGTCTACAACAGACCCAGACACGAGGCGAGGAAAACCCCCAGTGGGGGAGAGCTTTGGGAACCAGCTGTCCAAAGTCACCTCTTCCTCCCGAGCACGCGACACTCCTCACACGTCACCTCTCAAATTAATCAGATACTGGATCCCAAAATGTTATTGTCTGAAAGAAATCTATACAATTTGCATTTGAGTGAAGCAACACTAGATGCTTCCACTGTCTCTACTTGTGAGTTTGGCTACGGCCAGGGACGAGTGTGAGTGTGTGCACTAGCCTGCGTGTGTGCCTTCATTGACCTGAGGCACCATGCTGTCATTCTGTTCATTTAATTTAAACCATTCACCCCAGGCTCAGACCAACGCAAACCTTGCCTGGTTACCTGGGATTCAATCCTTGATTACCTGCCTCTAGTCCTGCTATGCCCTACTGTAATACGTGCTATGTGTGTGAGACTGGGCTAACAGAAAGTGTTTATACAGCACTGTTACCATGGGAATGTGCAGCACCAGTAAAGAACATTATGGTTCACCTGCTGCTCTCAACATTTGAACTGCCACTGTACCGTATTATACTCGGCTTAGCTCAGTCGGTAGCACTCTGCTTGAGTTGGGAGGTTTTGTGTTTAATCTGGGCTGACACTCTCAGTGCAGTACCGAGGGAGCACTGCCCTGTCGGAGGGGCAGTACTGAGGGAGCGCCGCACTGTCGGAGGGGCAGTACTGAGGGAGTGCCGCACTGTCGGAGGGGCAGTACTGAGGGAGCGCCGCACTGTCGGAGGGGCAGTACTGAGGGAGCGCCACGCTGTCGGAGGGGCAGTACTGAGGGAGCGCTGCAGTGTCGGAGGGGCAGTACTGAGGGAGCGCTGCACTGTCGGAGGGGCAGTACTGAGGGAGCGCTGCACTGTCGGAGGGGCAGTACTGAGGGAGCGCCGCACTGTCGGAGGGGCAGTACTGAGGGAGCGCTGCACTGTCGGAGGGGCAGTACTGAGGGAGCGCTGCACTGTCGGAGGTGCCATCTTCCGGATGAGACATTAAACCGAGGCCCCGTCTGCTCTCAGGTGGATGTAAAAGATCCCAAGGCCACTATTGGAAGAAGAGCAGGGGAGTTCTCCCCGGTGTCCTGGGGCCAATATTTATCCCTCAACCAACATCACTAAAGCAGATTATCTGGTCATTATCACATTGCTGTTTGTGGGAGCTGGTGGGGTTGCGTTGTACTGGGTGGGGGTAAATGTGGAAAAGCGTAGGAACGAGGGCAAAGTACATCAGGGAGCAGTGACCAGGTAACAAGCTTGCGCTGTCTGTCCAATGCTCTCCTGGCTGATCTTCCATCTTCCCCCCCCCCCCCCCCCCCCCTTCCACCCTTCCCCCTCTCCACCTTTCCACCCTCCATAAACTTCAGCTCCTCCAAAACTCGGCTGCCCCGTGTCCTAACTCGCACCAAGTCCCGTTCACCCATCACCCCCTGTGCTCACTGCCCCGTGTCCTAACTCGCACCAAGTCCCGTTCACCCATCACCCCCTGTGCTCACTGCCCAGTGTCCTAACTCACACCCAGTCCCATGCACCCATCACCCCCTGTGCTCACTGCCCCGTGTCCTAATTCGCACCCAGTCCCGTTCACCCATCACCCCCCGTGCTCACTGCCCCGTGTCCTAACTCACACCAAGTCCCGTTCACCCATCACCTCCTGTGCTCACTGCCCCGTGTCCTAACTCACACCCAGTCCCGTTCACCCATCACCCCCTGTGCTCACTGCCCCGTGTCCTAACTCACACCCAGTCCCGTTCACCCATCACTCCTGTGCTCATTGCCCCGTGTCCTAACTCACACCCAGTCCAGTTCGCCCATCACCCCCTGTGCTCACTGCCCCGTGTCCTAACTCGCACCCAGTCCCGTTCACCCATCACCCCCTGTGCTCACTGCCCAGTGTCCTAACTCGCACCCAGTCCCGTTCACCCATCACCCCCTGTGCTCACTGCCCCGTGTCCTAACTCACACCCAGTCCCATTCACCCATCACCCCCTGTGCTCACTGACCTACACTGGCTCCCAGTCCGGCAACACCTCGATTTCAAAATTCTCATCCTTGTGTTCAAATCCCTCCCTGGCCTCGCCCCTCCCTATCTCTGTAATCTCCTCCAGCCCTACAACCCCCCGAAATCTCTGTGTTCCTCAAGTTCTGGTCTCTTGAGCATCCCTGATTATAATCGCTCCACCATTGGCGGCCGTGCCTTCAGCTGCCTGGGCCCCAAGCTCTGGAATTCCCTCCCTAAACCTCTCCGCCTCTCTCTCCTCCTTTAAGACGCTCCTTAAAACCGACCTCTTTGACCAAGCTTTTGGTCACCTGTCCTAATCTCTCCTTACACAAGCAAAATACTGCGGATGCTGGAAATCTGAAATAAAAACAGAAAATGCTGGAAATACCCAGCAGCTCAGGCAGCATCTGTGGAGAGAGAACCGGAGTGAACGTGTTAGGTCGATGAGCTGATGAAAGGCCATCGACCTGAAACGTTAACTCTGTTTCTCTCTCCACAGATGCTGCCCAATATCTCCTGATGTGGCTCGGTGTCAAATCTTTTGACGTCTTATAATCCTGTGAAGCGTCTTGGGACGCTTCACTATGTTAAACACGCTATGTAAATGCACGTTGTTGTTGTTGTGCTAGTCTACAAATTGGAGGGAGGTAAGGAGCTGCACAGTCCGGAATACCGGGAAAGGCCGAGTCGATGTAGGAGGCAGTGCAATGAGTCTCCATCTCAATGCAGAGAGGGGGCGTTTTCAGTTCAGGAGCGAAGGATGGACATTCAGAGGAGCAGAAAACCATAGTAGGATTTGAGCGGAGGCAGGGAAAGGGTTTGGAGGCTGGAAGTGACCGCCATTGCGTACTAGAACCTGGTTGGCCCGTCGGCCGTCTGTTTGGGTGGAGGGATGTTTGAATGGTTTCATGAATCCTCAAAGCGAGTTGTACTGAACGTCACGTTGGAAAAGCTCAAAGCACAGACGTCAGCTTTCGACACACAACAGCCCCAGAGCTAAAAATACACAGTCTTATCTCACCGCTGCTTCGAAAATAGGAAGTGATAATCTGGCTTTAATCTCGGCCATATCCCAGCTGTTTCATGTTTCTTTTGACTGGAGGTACGGTGGCCCGCAGGAGCTGGGCACAGAGCAGGTGGGATGGAGTCAGCTGGTAATTCTCCGTCATTGCTTCCCAATCCACACCGCTCCCGGACTGCAGGCAGCTGCTTCATTTCCACACTTGGGAGCACAATTTACTTACACTGATCTTTCATTATAAAAAGAAGCTTTACTCTGTATCTAACCCGTGCTGTACCTGCCCTGGGAGTGTTTGATGGGACAGTGTAGAGGGAGCTTTACTCTCTATCTAACCCGTGCTGTACCTGCCCTGGGAGTGTTTGATGGGACAGTGTAGAGGGAGCTTTACTCTGTATCTAACCCGTGCTGTACCTGCCCTGGGAGTGTTTGATGGGACAGTGTAGAGGGAGCTTTATTCTGTATCTAACACGTGCTGCACCCGACCATGCTTGATGCCGATGTTGGGTGTGGGAAATCGCAGCGTTTACATCTCCTATCCTTTCCTCCCCGTCCCTCTCTCTGGTTATTCCAGTTTCCATGTATTAACCCTTTGTCTCTGATGTGCAGTGACTCGCCACAACCACCTGAAGGATTTCATGCTGGTGGTTTCTATAGTGATTGGCGTGGGCGGCTGCTGGTTCGCCTACATCCAGAACCGTTACTCCAAGGAGCACATGAAGAAAATGATGAAGGACCTGGAGGGGCTGCAGAAAGCGGAGCAGAGTCTGCACGACCTGCAGGAGAGGTGAGGGTGCAGGGAGACCCACCCCAGTCAGAGTCAGGCTTAGTCCGCCACTCACTTCATCGCAGGCCCCTGGCCCCTGGTGTACGTGTCCTGCTTCATGAGAGAAGTGTCTCGTCTTACAAACCAATGGCTGATCTGAGGAAAGCTGCTACGGCACGTTTGCACTGCAGCTTTCTCCACCAAGTGTTTGTCGCAAGGCCCACCGCCAGCTTCTGGAGGACAGCTAGGGATGGGCAGTAAACGCCAGCCATGCCAGCGACACCCACCCCCCAAGAATTAATAATAGAAAGAGCATCTGAGGGTGAGGCGACAGATGTAGGAGTTCTATGAATCTTGTAATAATCTGTAAAATTGAAGGTAAATTCTAACCTGACAGACGATCTGTACAATAGCAAAATACTGGAGATGCTGGAAATCCAAAATAACAACAGAGAATGCTGGAAAAACTCAGCAGGTCAGGCAACATCCGTGGAGAGAAATTTGAGTTGACTCAACTCAACTCAACTTTCTCTCCACGGATGTTGCCTGACCTGCTGAGTTTTTCCAGCATTCTCTGTTGTTATTTTAGACGATCTGTACTTCTGTCTTCCTTTTGTCAATTATCAATCACCCACCTCGAGTTCTAATCAGATCAGGATATGAGTGGAGGAGATGGGATATTGCAATATTCCCCTCAGTGTGAAGGTTTCCCCGGGCTGTGCTGATGGGTAGAGTGGCGCTGACGGTGGGAATGCTGTGGTTCTGAGGAGGCTTTGAATTCTTGGCCGGCAGGCTGCTGAAGGCGCAGGAGGAGCATCGCTCTGTCGAGGTGGAGAAAGTGAACCTGGAGCAGAAGCTGCGCGATGAGATCAACGCGGCCAAGCAGGAAGCCCAGCGATTGCGGGAACTGCGGGAAGGCACGGAGAATGAGCTGAGTCGGCAAAAGTACGCGGAGGAGGAGTTGGAACAGGTGGGATTTGTACGTTTCGCTAGGATCAGGTACAGTGATGCTTTGGGTGTGTGCACGCACGCAGCCAGCTTACTGGGGCAGCTGTGGGGGCTTGTAGCATGGCTGGGGGTGGGCGGGGCCGGTGCTGGAGGTGGGCGTGTCCGGTCAGCGGGGCTCGGGGTGGGCGGGGCCGGTGCTGGAGGTGGGCGTGTCCGGTCAGCGGGGCTGGGGGTGGGCGGGGCCGGTGCTGGAGGTGGGCGTGTCCGGTGCTCGGGGTGGGCGGGGCCGGTGCTGGAGGTGGGCGTGTCCGGTCAGCGGGGCTCGGGGTGGGCGGGGCCGGTGCTGTGTTTTTTATTTGTTTATGGGATGTGGGCGTCGCTGGCAAAGCCCAGCATTTATTGCCCATCCCTAATTGCCCCTTGAGAAGGTGGTGGTGAGCCGCCGCCTTGAACCGCTGCAGTCCGTGTGGTGAAGGTGCTCCCACAGTGCTGTTAGGGAGGGAGTTCCAGGATTTTGACCCAGCGACGATGAAGGATCGGCCGATATATTTCCAAGTCAGGATGGTGTGACTTGGAGGGGAACTTGGAGGTGGTGGTGTTCCCATGCACCTGCTGCCCTTGTCCTTCTAGGTGGAAGAGGTCACGGGTTTGGGAGGTGCTGCCGAAGAAGCCTTGGCGAGTTGCTGCAGTGCATCTTGTAGATGGTCCACACTGCAGTCACGGTGTGCCGGTGGTGGAGGGAGGGTGTGGGCAGGGCTAGAGGGGTAGGGGCAGTGAGTGGTGTGGGAGTATCTCTGGGACTGCTGAATCCCGCACTTCAGCCTCAGCTGCTCCACGGTCCCGGGAAATAGAAGGGGCAGAGAGTTGGTGCAGAATGGTTGAGGAGTGTGTACCTTGTCCCGACAGCCCTCCACGCTGGACTTCACGGTATGAGAATAACGTGTAGAGGGGCTTGCTTGCTTTACCTGGGGGATCTGGAGTGTGATGATGGGAAATGAAACATGTCCCTTTCTCTCCCAGGTACGCATGGCTCTGAAGAAAGCAGAAAAGGAGTTGGAATCACGCGGGAGCTGGTCGCCTCCCGAAACGCTCCAGAAATGGCTGCAACTGACTCACGAGGTGGAGGTGCAGTATTATAATATCAAGAAGCAGAGCGCTGAGAAGCAGCTCAACATCGCCAAGGAAGGGGTAGGTACTGTGTGTTAGCAGAGTGTTAGACACAACTGCCGGGGCGGGGGGAGGAGACGTTTTGTTTTTACTGCCCCTCCGACAGTGCAGCTCTCCCTCAGTACTGCCCCTCCGACAGTGCAGCGCTCCCTCAGTACTGCCCCTCCAACAGTGCAGCGCTCTCTCAGTACTGCCCCTCCGACAGTGCAGCTCTCCCTCAGTACTGCCCCTCCGACAGTGCGGCGCTCCCTCAGTACTGCCCCTCCAACAGTGCAGCTCTCCCTCAGTACTGCCCCTCCGACAGTGCGGCGCTCCCTCAGTACTGCCCCTCCGACAGTGCGGCGCTCCCTCAGTACTGCCCCTCCAACAGTGCAGCTCTCCCTCAGTACTGCCCCTCCGACAGTGCAGCTCTCCCTCAGTACTGCCCCTCCGACAGTGCGGCGCTCCCTCAGTACTGCCCCTCCAACAGTGCAGCTCTCCCTCAGTACTGCCCCTCCGACAGTGCGGCGCTCCCTCAGTACTGCCCCTCCGACAGTGCAGCTCTCCTTCAGTACTGCCCCTCCGACAGTGCAGCACTCCCTCAGAACTGACCCTCCGACAGTGCGGCGCTCCCTCAGTACTGCCCCTCCGACAGTGCGGCGCTCCCTCAGTACTGCCCCTCCGACAGTGCGGTGCTCCCTCAGTACTGCCCCTCCGACAGTGCAGCACTCCCAGTACTGCCCCTCCGACAGTGCGGCGCTCCCTCAGTCCTGCCCCTCCGACAGTGCGGCGCTCCCTCAGTACTGCCCCTCCGACAGTGCAGCGCTCCCTCAGTGTCAGCCTGGATTCTGTGCTCAAGTCTCTGGAGTGGGACTTGAACCCACAACTTCTGACTCCGAGGTGCGCGTGCTGCCCACTGAGCCATGGCTGACACGTGGAATAGAGTCATAGAGTTATACAGCACAGAAAGAGGCCCATCGCGTCCGTGCCGGCCATCAAGCTCTGTCTAATCTAATCCCATTTTCCAGCACTTGGTCCGTAGCCTTGTATGCTATGGCGTTTCAAGTGCTCATCTAAATGCTTCTTGAATGTTGTGAGGGTTCCTGCCTCGACCACCCTTTCAGGCAGAGAGTTCCAGATTCCAACCACCCTCTGGGTGAAAAAGTTTTTCCTCAAATCTCCTCTAAACCTCCTGCCCCTTACCTTGAAACTATGCCCCCTGGTTAGTGACCCCTCTACTAAGGGGAAAAGTTCCTTTCTATCCACCCTATCTATGCCCCTCATCATTTTGTACACCTCAATCAGGTCCCCCCTCAGCCTTCTCTGCTTGCAGCCAAGACTGGAATAGAACTCTCAAATATAAAGCATCTTCGTCCCGAAGCACAACCCTACTAATGAGTTACTTCACGGGGCAGTGAGAACTCCCCCCTCACCTTTCAGATCCTTAATGTCCGTCTAGATTTGTCTATTCCAACACGTTCCAGGCTGGCCTCCCATTTTCCACCCTCCATAAACTTGATCTCTCTGTCGCTCTCTCTCTCTGTCGCTCTCTCTCTCTGTCGCTCTCTCTCTCTGTCGCTCTCTCTCTCTGTCGCTCTCTCTCTCTGTCGCTCTCTCTCTCTGTCGCTCTCTCTCTCTGTCGCTCTCTCTCTGTCGCCCTCTCTCTGTCGCTCTCTCTGTCGCTCTCTCTCTGTCGCTCTCTCTCTGTCGCTCGCTCTCTGTCGCTCGCTCTCTGTCGCTCGCTCTCTGTCGCTCGCTCTCTCTCTGTCGCTCTCTCTCTGTCGCTCTCTCTCTGTCGCTCGCTCTCTGTCGCTCTCTCTCTGTCGCTCTCTCTCTGTCGCTCTCTCTCTGTCGCTCTCTCTCTGGCGCTCTCTCTCTGGCGCTCTCTCTCTGGCGCTCTCTCTCTGGCGCTCTCTCTCTGGCGCTCTCTCTCTGGCGCTCTCTCTCTGGCGCTCTCTCTCTGTCGCTCTCTCTCTGTCGCTCTCTCTCTGTCGCTCTCTCTCTGGCGCTCTCTCTCTGGCGCTCTCTCTGTCGCTCTCTCTCTGTCGCTCTCTCTCTGTCGCTCTCTCTCTGTCGCTCTCTCTCTGGCGCTCTCTCTCTGGCGCTCTCTCTCTGGCGCTCTCTCTCTGGCGCTCTCTCTCTGGCGCTCTCTGGCGCTCTCTCTCTGTCGCTCTCTGTCGCTCTCTCTCTGGCGCTCTCTCTCTGGCGCTCTCTCTCTGGCGCTCTCTCTCTGGCGCTCTCTCTCTGGCGCTCTCTCTCTGGCGCTCTCTCTCTGGCGCTCTCGCTCGCGCTCTCTGGCGCTCTCTCTCTGGCGCTCTCTCTCTGGCGCTCTCTGGCGCGCTCTCTCTCTGGCGCTCTCTCTCTGGCGCTCTCTCTCTGGCGCTCTCTCTGGCGCTCTCTCTGGCGCTCTCGCTCGCGCTCTCGCGCTCTCTCTCGCGCTCGCTCTCGCGCTCTCTCTGGCGCTCTCTCTCTGGCGCTCTCTCTCTGGCGCTCTCTCTCTGGCGCTCTCTCTCTGGCGCTCTCTCTGGCGCTCTCTGGCGCTCTCTCTCTGGCGCTCTCTCTCTGGCGCTCTCTCTGGCGCTCTCTCTCTGGCGCTCTCTCTGGCGCTCTCTCTGGCGCTCTCTCTGGCGCTCGCTCTCGCGCTCGCTCTCGCGCTCTCTCTCGCGCTCTCTCTCGCGCTCTCTCTCGCGCTCGCTCTCGCGCTCGCTCTCGCGCTCTCTCTCGCGCTCGCTCGCTCTCGCTCGCGCTCTCTCTCGCGCTCTCGCTCGCGCTCTCGCTCGCTCTCGCGCTCGCTCTCGCGCTCTCTCTCGCGCTCTCTCTCGCGCTCTCTCTCGCGCTCTCTCTCGCGCTCTCTCTCGCGCTCTCTCTCGCGCTCTCTCTCGCGCTCTCTCTCGCGCTCGCTCTCGCGCTCGCTCTCGCGCGCTCGCTCTCGCGCGCTCGCTCTCGCGCTCGCTCTCGCGCTCTCTCTCTCGCGCTCTCTCTCTCTCGCGCTCTCTCCCCCGCTCTCACTCTCACTCTCTCCCCGCAGGCAGAGAAAATAAAGAAGAAGAGAAACACCTTGTTTGGGACTTTTCAAGTGGCCCACAGCTCCTCGCTGGACGATGTTGATCACAAAATACTGTCCGCAAAGTGAGTAGTGAGCTCGGACGGTTCGGCACTCGAGGGGGGAGGGGGATATTACATTCAGAGGTCGGCCTTTAATTGAAGTGTGTTTCTGTCAGCTCCGTGAAGTGCTTAGTCTGGTCAATCATCCAGCAATCGGCAGCTGACGGGGACCGCGGGGCAGTGCCGAGACCTGCGGTGGGAGTTCTGAGGATTCCATACAGCAGGCTACCCCGGTGACTGGAACCTGACTCTGTCTCTAGAACAGTAGTTTATCGATGTAAGGGGAGCCCTGGGATTGGGTGGTTCGATGTCGGGGGATTCTGAGGTGGTGTCAGAGGTTCGAAGTTAATGAGACATTAATGAGACCCAGTTCTGTGTGGTTTGATTGATGTTCACCATTGGTTTCCAGATCATCACGGTTCTGTACTTCCCTTTATTTACTAGCGCGTTATTTGTGTTGCTGCATATTAATAAAATTCCACCGTGATACCATTATCTTCTTTTCAGAAATTAGGTGGGGGAGTCCCGGCAGCTCGGGATTTCCCCCACATTGGGCTATCAGTGAACCCAAGGGGACGTCTGTACGTGCAGGAGTGTGTCAATATTCACAGTGGGGGGTGATCCTCTGGGACTGTCGATATATCCGGGGTCTCTCGGACTGTGTCGATATATCCGGGGTCTCTGGGACTGTTGATATATCCGGGGTCTCTGGGACTGTTGATATATCCGGGGTCTCTGGGACTGTCGATATATCCGGGGTCTCTGGGACTGTCGATATATCCGGGGTCTCTGGGACTGTCGATATATCCGGGGTCTCTGGGACTGTCGATATATCCGGGGTCTCTGGGACTGTGGATATATTCGGGGTCTCTGGGACTGTCGATATATCCGGGGTCTCTGGGACTGTCGATATAGCCGGGGTCTCTCGGACTGTCGATATATCCGGGGTCTCTGGGACTGTCGATATATCCGGGGTCTCTGGGACTGTGTCGATATATCCGGGGTCTCTCGGACTGTGTCGATATATCCGGGGTCTCTGGGACTGTCGATATATCCGGGGTCTCTCAGACTGTGTCGATATATCCGGGGTCTCTGGGACTGTCGATATATCCGGGGTCTCTGGGACTGTGTCGATATATCCGGGGTCTCTGGGACTGTCGATATATCCGGGGTCTCTGGGACTGTCGATATATCCGGGGTCTCTGGGACTGTGTCGATATATCCGGGGTCTCTGGGACTGTGTCGATATATCCGGGGTCTCTGGGACTGTCGATATATCCGGGGTCTCTGGGACTGTCGATATATCCGGGGTCTCTGGGACTGTGTCGATCTATCCGGGGTCTCTGGGACTGTCTCGATATATCCGGGGTCTCTGGGACTGTCGATATATCCGGGGTCTCTGAGACTGTCGATATATCCGGGGTCTCTGAGACTGTCGATATATCCGGGGTCTCTGGGACTGTCGATATATCCGGACTCTCTGGGACTGTCGATATATCCGGGGTCTCTCGGACTGTGTCGATATATCCGGGGTCTCTGGGACTGTCGATATATCCGGGGTCTCTGAGACTGTCGATATATCCGGGGTCTCTCGGACTGTGGATATATCCGGGGTCTCTGGGACTGTGTCGATCTATCCGGGGTCTCTGGGACTGTCGATATATCCGGACGCTCTGGGACTGTCGATATATCCGGGGTCTCTGGGACTGTCGATATATCCGGGGTCTCTGGGACTGTCGATATATCCGGGGTCTCTGGGACTGTCGATATATCCGGGGTCTCTGGGACTGTCGATATATCCGGGGTCTCTGGGACTGTCGATATATCCGGGGTCTCTCGGACTGTGGATATATCCGGGGTCTCTCGGACTGTGGATATATCCGGGGTCTCTGGGACTGTCGATATATCCGGGGTCTCTGAGACTGTCGATATATCCGGGGTCTCTCGGACTGTGGATATATCCGGGGTCTCTCGGACTGTCGATATATCCGGGGTCTCTGGGACTGTCGATATATCCGGGGTCTCTGGGACTGTCGATATATCCGGACTCTCTGGGACTGTCGATATATCCGGGGTCTCTGAGACTGTCGATATATCCGGGGTCTCTGGGACTGTCGATATATCCGGGGTCTCTGGGACTGTCGATATATCCGGACTCTCTGGGACTGTCGATATATCCGGGGTCTCTGGGACTGTCTCGATATATCCGGGGTCTCTGGGACTGTCGATATATCCGGGGTCTCTGGGACTGTCGATATATCCGGGGTCTCTGGGACTGTCGATATATCCGGGGTCTCTGGGACTGTCGATATATCCGGGGTCTCTGGGACTGTCGATATATCCGGGGTCTCTGGGACTGTCGATATATCCGGGGTCTCTGGGACTGTCGATATATCCGGGGTCTCTGGGACTGTCGATATATCCGGGGTCTCTGAGACTGTCGATATATCCGGGGTCTCTGGGACTGTCGATATATCCGGGGTCTCCTGGGACTGTCGATATATCCGGGGTCTCTGGGACTGTCGATATATCCGGGAGTCTCTGGGACTGTGTCGCTATATCCGGGGATTAGGTCTCTGGGACTGTCGATATATCCGGGGTCTCCGGGACTGTCAATATATCCGGGGTCTCCGGGACTGTCGATATATCCGGGGTCTCCTGGGACTGTCGATATATCCGGGGTCTCCTGGGACTGTCGATATATCCGGGGTCTCCGGGACTGTCGATATATCCGGGGTCTCCTGGGACTGTCGATATATCCGGGGTCTCTCGGACTGTGTCGATATATCCGGGGTCTCTGAGACTGTCGATATATCCGGGGTCTCTGGGACTGTCGATATATCCGGGGTCTCCGGGACTGTCGATATATCCGGGGTCTCCTGGGACTGTCGATATATCCGGGGTCTCTGGGACTGTCGATATATCCGGGGTCTCTGGGACTGTGCCGATATACCAGGGATTGGGTCTCTGGGACTGTCGATATATCTGGGGTCTCCTGGGACTGTGTCGATATACCGGGGAGGGGTCTCTGTGCAATCTACTGACCGTGCGCTGACCTGTCCCGTTTCTCACGGCAGGCAGTCACTGAGTGAGGTCACGGCCGCTCTACGTGAGCGACTACACCGCTGGCAACAGATCGAGATGCTTTGCAAGTTTCAAATTGTCAATAACCCTGGGATCAGCGCCCTGCACTCTGTGCTGAACATGGATCCAAGCTGGCTCGGACAGACGCGATCCACGCCCACACATTTCATCCTCACTGATGATCTGGATGATATGGAGGAGGAGCTCGTCACTCCAGTCACTCTCCAATGTAAGTAACATATTACTTACCACAAGAATCTTCAGGGTCAGGCCATTTAGCCCAATCCCACCTCCCCCCACCCCCCCCAATCCCTCAACCCCACCTCACCCGATCCCTCAACCCCGCCCCCCAATCCCTCAACCTCACCTCACCTGATCCCTCAACCCCACCTCACCTGATCCCTCAACCCCACCTCCCCAGATCCCTCAACCCCAGAAATAGGAGCAGGAATAGGCCACTTGGCCCCGCGAGCCTGCTCCGCCATTCAATAAGATCATGGCTGATCTTGGGCTCAAAGCCACTTCCCCGCCCGCTCCCCATGACCCTTCACTCCCTTATCTTACAAAAATCTGTCTATCTCCAGTTTAAATGTATTTAATGACCCAGCCTCCACGGCTCTCTGGGGCAGAGAATTCCACAGATTTACGACCCTCTGAGAGAAGAAATTCCTCCTCATCTCGGTTCTAAAAGGACGACCCCTTTATTCTAAAACTGTGCCTCCGAGTTCTAGATTTCCCCACGAGGGGAAACATCCTCTCTGCATCTACCCTGTCCAGCCCCCTCAGAATCTTATATGTTTCAATAAGATCACCTCTCATTCTTCTAAACCCCAATGAGTATAGGCCCAACCTGCTCAACCTTTCTTCATAAGTCAACCCCTTCATCTCCGGAATCAACCTCGTGAACCTTCTCTGAACTGCCTCCAATGTAAGTATATCCTTCCTTAAATAAGGAGACCAAAACTGTACGCAGTACTCCAGGTGTGGTCTCACCAACACCCTGTACAGTTGTAGCAGGACTTCCCTGCTTTTATACTCCAACCCCCTTGCAATAAAGGCCAACAATCCATTTGCTTTTTTGATTACTTGCTGTACCTGCATGCTAACTTTTTGTGTTTCATGCACAAGGACCCCCAGATCCCTCTGAACTGTAGCATTTTGTAATCTCTCTCCATTTAAATAATAATTAGCTTTTTTATTTTTCCTGCCAAAGTGGATAACCTCGCACTTTCCCACATTATACTCCATCTGCTAAATGTTTGCCTAGCCTGTCTATATCCCTTTGCAGGTTCTTTGAGTCCTCTGCACAACTTGCTTTCCCACCCATCTTTGTATCATCCGCAAACTTGGCTACATTACACTCGGTCCCTTCATCCAAGTCATTAATGTAGATTGTAAATAGTTGAGGCCCCAGCACTGATCTCTGGCACCCCACCAGTTACCTTTTTCCAACCGGAAAATGACCTATTTATCCCGACTCTCTGTTTTCTGTTAGTTAGCCAATTCTCTATCCATGCTAATATATTACCCCCAATTCCGTGAGCTCTTATCTTATGCAGTAACCTTTTATGTGGCACCTTATCGAATGCCTTCTGGAAATCCAAATACACCACATCCACTGGTTCACCTTTGTCCACCCTGCTCGTTACCTCCTCAAAGAACTCCAGCAAGTTTGTTAAACATGATTTCCCTTTCATAAAACCATGCTGACTCCGCCTGACTGCATTATGATTTTCCAAATGCCCTGCTACTGCTTCCTTAATGAAGGACTCCAGCATTTTCCCAACAACAGATGTTAGGCTAACTGGTCTATAGTTTCCTGCTTTCTGTCTCCTTCCTTTCTTAAATAGGGGTGTTACATTCGCTGTTTTCCAATCCGCTGGGACCTCTCCAGAGTCCAGGGAATTTTGGTATATTGCAACCAATGCATCCACTATCTCTGCAGCCACATCTTTTAAGACCCTGGGATGCAGGCAGTCTGGTCCAGGGGACTTGTCATCTTTTAGTCCCATTATTTTAACAAGTACTAATTCCTTAGCGATAGTGATTGTCTTTAGTTCCCCCCTCCCTGTGGCCCCTTGATTGTCCATTATTGGGATGTTGTTAGTGTCTTCTACCGTGAAGATAGATAAAAAAAAATATTTGCTCAGTCTCTGCCATTTCCCCATTCCCCATTATTAATTCCATGTCTCATCCTCTAAGGGACCAACATTACTTTAGCTACCCTCTTCCTTTTTATATACCTGTAGAAGCTCTTACTATCTGTTTTAATGTTTCTTGCCAGTTTACTCTCAGTTGATCTTTTCTCTCTTTATTTTTTGTGTCATCCTTTGCTGGTTCTTAAAAATTTCCCAATCCTCTGGTCTCCCACCAATCTTGGCAACATTGTCTGCCTTTGTTTTCAATTTGATACCATCCTTTACTTCCTTAGTTAGCCATGGATGGTGCTCCCTTCTCTTAAAACCTTTCTTTCTCACTGGAATATATTTTTATTGAGAGTTATGAAATATCTCCTTAAATGTCTGCCACTGCATTTCAACTGTCTTACCCTTTAATTTATTTTTCCAGTCCACTTTAGCCAGTTCTGCCCTCATGCCATTATAATTGCCTTTGTTTAAGATCAGGACACTGGTTTGAGATACAACTTTCTCACCCTCCAACTGAATTTGAAATTCAACCATGCTATGATCACTCTTTCCTAGAGGACCTTTTACTATGAGATCATTTATTAATTCTGTCTCATTACACAGTACCAGATCCAAGATAGCCTGCTCCCTGGTTGGTTCCATTACATACTGTTCTAGGAAAACATCCCGGATACACTCTATGAACTCCTCCTCAAGGCTACCATGGCCAATTTGATTTGTCCAATCAATATGGAGATTAAAATCACCCATGATTATTACCGTACCTTTTTTACAGGCCTCCATTATTTGTTGATTTATACTCTTTCCAACAGTATTGCTACTGTTCGGGGTCCTGTAGACTACGCCCACCAGAGACTTTTTCCCTTTATTCATTTTTATCTCCACCCAAACCGATTCTACATCTTGATCTTCTGAGCCAATATCACTTTTCACCACCGCACCGATCCCATCCTTTACCAACAAAGCCACCCCACCTCCCTTTCCTTTCTGTCTATCCTTCAGAATTGTCAGATACCCTGGAATATTCAGTTCCCAGCCCTGATCACCTTGCAACCACGTCTCTGTAATGGGCGATCAGATCATACCCATTTGTATCTATTTGTGCCGTCAACTCATCTATCTTGTTACGAATGCTGCGTACATTCAGATATAGAGCTTTTAACTTTATCTTTTTACCATTTCTCCTTGTTTTGGCCCCATTTTCTCTTGCACTCTTATTTTTAAACATTCTGTCCCTTCCTGTCACACTCTGGTAATTATTTCCCCCATCCCTATCCTGCTCTATTGCTTTCTCATTTCTCATTGACTTTTTAAATTCCCACTCACCTGGATCTGACCCCCACTATTTAGTTTAAAGCCCTCTCTACAGTTCTAGTTATTCGATTCGCCAGGACTCTAGCCCTAGCATGGTTCACGTGAAGCCCGTCCAAACGGAACAGCTCCCTCTTATCCCAGTACTGGTGCCAATGCCCCACAAATCGAAACCCATTTCTCCCACACCAGTCTTTGAGCCACTCGTTCATTTCTCTGATCTTATTTACCCTATGCAAATTCGCTCGTGGCTCAGGTAGTAATCCAGAGATTATTACCTTTGTGGTTCTGCTTTTTAATTTAGCCCCTAGCTGCTCATACTCTCTCAGCAGAACCTCGTTCTTTGTCCTACCTATGTCATTGGTGCCTACGTGGACCATGACAACTGGATCCTCCCCCTCCCACTCCAAGTTTCTCTCCAGCCCAGAGGAGATGTCCTTAACCCTGGCACCGGGCAGGCAACACAGCCTTCGGGACTCACGCTCTCGGCTGCAGAGAACAGTGTCTATCCCCCTAATTATACTGTCCCCTATCACTACAACATTTCTTTTTACTCCCCCACTTGAATGGCTCCCTGTACCACGGTGCTGTGGTCAGATTGCTCATCCTCCCTGCAGTCCCTGGCCTCGTCCACACAGGGAACAAGAATCTCATACCTGTTGGATAAGGCCAAGGGCTGAGGCTCCTCCATCACTACCTCCTGGATCCCAATACCTGCCTGGCTTGTAGTCACACCCTCCTGTCCCTGACCATGGGCCACATTGGAAATAATTACCCTAGTGGGTGTGACTGCCTCCTGGAACTTAGTGTCCAGGTAACGCTCCCCCTCCCTAATGTGTCGCAGTGTCCGAAGCTCGGACTCCAGCTCATCAACTCTGAGCCGAAGTTCCTCGAGCAGCCAACATTTGCTGCAGATGTGGTCGCCGTGGACCTCAATGGTGTCCACCAGCTCCCACATGCAACAACAACACATTGCCTGGTCTCCCATCTCAATTAATTCATTAATTAGTTTTAAAATTTGGAACACGTATATCTTTTAATCCACACCAAGGCACTTAAATTTAGAAGCCCAAGTTTGGGGGAAAAAAAGCGAGAAATATAGAAATACTCACCAACCAATCACTTACCTGCCTTCTGGTGACATCACACTTTGATTACTTTTTACTTTTTTACACTCACCGGTCTGTTGTGCTCGCTCTCCTGGGCTCCTGCTCTCCTTTAGTATCTCCGAACTCTCGCTCTCTCCTGGGCTCCCGCTCAGCTTTAGTAGCTCCGAACTCTCGCTCTCCTGGGCTCCCGCTCACATTTAGTAGCTCCGAACTCTCGCTCTCTCCTGGGCTCTCGCTCACCTTTAGTAGCTCCGAACTCTCGCGCTCTCCTGGGCTCCCGCTCTCCTTTAGTATCTCCGATCTCTCGCTCTATCCTGGGCTCCCGCTCCGCTTTAGTAGCTCCGAACTCTCACTCTCCTGGGCTCCTGCTCACCTTTAGTAGCTCCGAACTCTCGCTCTCCTGGGCTCCCGCTCACCTGGGCTCCCGCTCACCTTTAGTCGCTCCGAACTCTCGCGCTCTCCTGGGCTCCCGCTCACCTTTAGTAGCTCCGAACTCTCGCTCTCCTGGGCTCCCGCTCACCTTTAGTAGCTCCGAACTCTCGCTCTCTCCTGGGCTCCCGCTCACCTTTAGTAGCTCCGAACTCTCGCGCTCTCCTGGGCTCCCGCTCGCCTTTAGTAGCTCCGAACTCTCGCTCTCCTGGGCTCCCGCTCACCTTTAGTAGCTCCGAACTCTCACTCTCCTGGGCTCCCGCTCACCTTTAGTAGCTCCGAACTCTCGCTCTCTCCTGGGCTCTCGCTCTCCTTTAGTAGCTCCGAACTCTCGCTCTCCTTTAGTAGCTCCGAACTCTCGCGCTCTCCTGGGCTCCCGCTCACCTTTAGTAGCTCCGAACTCTCGCTCTCTCCTGGGCTCCCGCTCATCTTTAGTAGCTCTGAACTCTCGCACTCTCCTGGGCTCCCGCTCTCCTTTAGTAGCTCCAAACTCTCGCTCTCCTGGGCTCCCGTTCACCTTTAGTAGCTCCGAACTCTCGCGCTCTCCTGGGCTCCCGCTCACCTTTAGTAGCTTCGAACTCCTGGGCTCCAGCTCACCTTTAGTAGCTCCGAACTCTCGCTCTCCTGGGCTCCCGCTCACCTTTAGTAGCGCCGAACTCTCGCGCTCTCCTGGGCTCCCGCTCACCTTTAGTAGCTCCGGACTCTCGCTCTCCTGGGCTCCCGCTCACCTTTAGTAGCTCCGAACTCTCGCGCTCTCCTGGGCTCCCGCTCACCTTTAGTAGCTTCGAACCCCTGCGCTCTCCTGGGCTCCCGCTCACCTTTAGTAGCTCCGAACTCTCGCGCTCTCCTGGGCTCCCGCTCACCTTTAGTAGCTTCGAACCCCTGCGCTCTCCTGGGCTCCCGCTCACCTTTAGTAGCTCCGAACTCTCGCTCTCCTGGGCTCCCGCTCGCCTTTAGTGGCTCCGAACTCTCACTCTCCTGGGCTCCCGCTCACCTTTAGTAGCTCCGAACTCTCGCTCTCCTGGGCTCCCGCTCACCTTTAGTAGCGCCGAACTCTCGCGCTCTCCTGGGCTCCTGCTCACCTTTAGTAGCTTCGAACCCCTGCGCTCTCCTGGGCTCCCGCTCGCCTTTAGTAGCTCCGAACTCTCGCTCTCCTGGGCTCCCGCTCACCTTTAGTAGCTCCGAACTCTCACTCTCCTGGGCTCCCGCTCACCTTTAGTAGCTCCGAACTCTCGCTCTCTCCTGGGCTCTCGCTCTCCTTTAGTAGCTCCGAACTCTCGCTCTCTCCTGGGCTCTCGCTCACCTTTAGTAGCTCCGAACTCTCGCGCTCTCCTGGGCTCCCGCTCACCTTTAGTAGCTCCGAACTCTCGCTCTCTCCTGGGCTCCCGCTCTCCTTTAGTAGCTCCGAACTCTCGCTCTCCTGGGCTCCCGTTCACCTTTAGTAGCTCCGAACTCTCTCGCTCTCCTGGGCTCCCGCTCACCTTTAGTAGCTTCGAACCCCTGCGCTCTCCTGGGCTCCCGCTCACCTTTTAGTAGCTCCGAACTCTCGCTCTCCTGGGCTCCCGCTCACCTTTAGTAGCTCCGAACTCTCGCGCTCTCCTGGGCTCCCGCTCACCTTTAGTAGCTCCGGACTCTCGCTCTCCTGGGCTCCCGCTCGCCTTTAGTAGCTCCGAACTCTCGCTCTCCTGGGCTCCCGCTCACCTTTAGTAGCTCCGAACCCTCGCGCTCTCCTGGGCTCCCGCTCACCTTTAGTAGCTCCGAACTCTCGCTCTCCTGAGCTCCCGCTCACCTTTAGTAGCACAGAACTCTTGCGCTCTCCTGGGCTCCCGCTCACCTTTAGTAGCGCTGAACTCTCGCGCTCTCCTCACCCTATCCCTCAACCCCACCTTCTCCCCGTATCCCTCAATCTCTTCTTTCTCTCCCAAAATGCATCTAATTGACTCTTGACCCCGTTTGTTCTGCCTGCTTCAATGTCTTTCGCTGGTAACTTACACCACAATTCTATTGAGTGAACAAAGTCCTGACTTGGTTTGTGATGAGAGGCTGTAATGTGCCACAGGGTCATAGTGAAAGAAGATTGTGTTCTAGCTCTGCCCTGTTCCACATTTCCCCCTTGCTTCACTCTGCCATTGTCGGCAGAGGCCTCCACTGGCTGGGTCCTGCTCTGTTCAATTCCTTCCTAAACTGTTTTGCCTCTTCACCTCCGCCTCCTTAAAGCCCAGCTCCAACCAAGCTTCGGTTATCCTTCCTAATCTCTCCTGCCCTGGCTCCTTCTCTGTTTTCAGACCCTTACCTATGAAGCACCTTGTGTCATTCTCTTCACATTATAGGTCCTGCATAAATGCAAGTTATTGGCCCAGAAATTCGGGTCGGGGGCTTCCTGCGGCTGCAGCCCCCGACCTGCACTTACCTTGTGCGCTGGCCGTTGAGCTGTAGGGCCCCATGGAATTCCGATCCTGTGCCTGGTCCAGCTGCCGGCGCGCTGTGCATGTGTGTCCCAGGGGCGCAGTTAGTGCGATGCGTCCCCTGGGATCACGTGGCAGCCAATCGGAGGAGGGAAAAGCCCATTCATAAGTCTCGACAGGAAGAGCTGTCAAGACTTATAAATACTACGGCCCCAAAATAGCAGTAAACCTTCAAATACATTTTTTTTAATCACATTTTTTAAATAAACTATAAATTACATTAAATAACTATTTTAAACAATAATTTAAATTTTTGAAAAAAGTAATTTTATGTTCTAACGGGGCTAAAAATAAACTTACCTTGCTTTAAAGTATTTAAAAATAATAAACCTGTGGGAAAAAATGTTTTAATTTTAATTAATTGACCACTTACCTTGTCAAAAGCAGACCTTATGCCTGCTTTTTAAATTTCTAAATTCTAAAGGCTTACCCTCACGGAAAAACCTGTATAAAATAAAAACAAACAAAAAAAAAAAAACCGTAAGTTCGATGCGCACGCGCAGCCTCTCCCACGCACGCGTTCGACCTCTGAACGGAAGTGCCAGTTTCCCGCGCATGCGCAGTGCATGTACGAAACCGGCACTTCCATCGGGCTTAAGGTGAGTACCCCGTGCGTACTCACCCGTGGAGACCCGAATTTCTAATATCTTTACAGGTGGACTGTTCCTATCGTTCCAACCTCATCTGGTGTAAGCAGTGTTTGGGGCAGGGTGGAGGGGAGTGAAGGAGGGGGTAGATGGAACTGTAGAACCATGTAAGTTTACAGCATGGGAGTAGGCCATTCGGCCCATCCTGTCTCTGCTAGCTCTCTGCTACAGCAACCGAAATCTAATCCCACCGCCCCGCTTTCTCCTTGTAGCCCGGGTAACCCCGTGTTTGAAATGTTCCTCAGCTCCTCCTTTAAAAGATGCCATGGCCCCTGCCTCAATCACCCCCTGGGGCAAAGCATTCGACACTCCTCTGCTTAAAGCGAGCTTCACTCTGTTATTGATGATTTTAAACGCTGCATCAGGCACATCGCTCATTGGGTGAGAGGGGCAGGGGACAGGCTTGTGTAGTGGTGGTAAGGGGACAGGCAGTCCCCCACCCGCTGACACCCCCCTCTACTCCTGTACACCTAACTCCCTTGTTTCTGGCTGGTGTCCCATGGGATTTGCTGATGTATTGTGGCTGGAGCCAGACAGACATCACTTCTTGAAGGCCCCAATGTGGTTCCCAATAGCAACTCTTCAATCCAATAGTTGCTCCACACATCTGCTGATTGCCTCGCTCTGCTCTTTCAGAAGGTGCTGAATTGCCCCTTTCCCATTGACTTAGGCAGCTGGTACCTGGAGGGGTTAACTCTCACCCACCCCCCCCCCGACCCCCGCCCTCCCAAACCCCAACGCAGTAACATGTGGGTTCATGGTCTGTGCTCCTGCCCGCTTGCCACCACTCTATTTTATATGTCGCACAGGAATATCACTTGTGGTTTCTGAGTGCTTTTTTGCTCTCTCCCTCGCCGCTTGTCCCTGCTGCCCTCATCATCTCTCCTCCCCACCACCCCCATTTGCTGCACTGTTGAGAGCCAGTTCCTATCCTTACTACCCTCTCCTCCCACCTCCAGCCATCCGCTCCCTCCGCCCATCCCTCCGCCCCTCCCCCCTCCCCTCCCCCGCAGTGTTGATCTTGACCTTTATGTCCTTCTCCCTCACAAGAACCAGAGGGTGAAATCAGGCGGGGATTGGAGCTGTTGTAAATGTGCAGCTCCTGGCTGCTCCTGACCTGTGGATGTGGGCGGATGCCAGCCAGCAGCATTTGAGCTCTGTGTTTTGTTTGCACCCTCACTCTCCTGACTCGCTGTTTGTGTGAGTGCTGTTACCTGGCCCGATCAATTGCTCAGTGCTCTGTGAGGGGGACTGCCCTCCACGTCGCTGTGTACACGCCTTCGGCAGAGCTCAGTGGGAGACAGACAGGAGTGAGGACCCGGCCATTCTATCCTCTCTCTCCGAAGCTCACCCCCAATCCGGTTATACAATCCCAGCCTCTGCCCAGCTAGGCTCGGGTAACACAGACAAGGGATGGCTCCTGGTCATTGTGCATTGCACCACCTCGTGGGCAGTTCCCCACTGAGCCACCAGAGGGTGGACTTGTACCGTTGCTGGTTAATATTTGGCTGTGACAAGCCCACTCACTGTATAACAATTGAGAATTGAGAAATCTGGCTGATTTCCAGCCCTCAGCCCCAAGGACAGAGAATCAGAGAAATTTACAGCACAGAAGGAGGCCATTCGGCCAATCGTGTACGTGCCAGCCGAAAAAGAGCTCTCCAGCCTAATCCCACTTCCCAGCTCTTGGTCCGTAGCCCTGCAGGTTACGGCACTTCAAGTGCGTATCCAAGTACTTTTTAAATGTGATGAGGGTTTCTGCCTCGACCACCCTTTCAGGCAGTGAGTTCCAGACCCCCACCACCCTCTGGGGGGAAAAAAGTTCTCCTCAACTCCCCTCTAATCCTTCTACCAATTACTTTAAATCTGTGCCCCCTGGTTATCGACCCCTCTGATAAGGGAAATAGGTCCTTCCTATCCGCTCCATCTAGGCCCCTCATAATTTTATATACTTCAATTAAGTTTCCCCTCAGCCGCCTCTGTTCCAAAGAAAACAACCCCAGCCTATCCGATCTGTCCTCATAGCTAAAATTCTCCAGCCCAGGCAACATCCTGGTAAATCTCCTCTGCACCCTCTCTAGTGCAATCACATCTTTCCTGTAATGCGGTGACCAGACCTGCACGCAGTACTCTAGCTGCAGCCTAACTAGTGTTTTGTACAGTTGGCGTGTAACCTCCCTGCTCTTGCATGGTTCATTCCCACGCTGAGTGACTATTGCACTGACCATTCAGCTCCAGTACCAGAGAGGCCCTTTTATAACGTGCGCCTCTTGGAGCAGTTAGCCCCTCACTAACCTACAACTATCTGACCTGTACCACACCCATGGAATAACTGCCCAGCGACAGCCATCGACTTGCCCCTGTGACTAATTCGCTGATCGTGCTGTGCTATTTGTACGCCCTGCAGTCATGGCGGTTTCAGCAAAGTGTTGAACTGTGCCCACCTGAGGTGTGATGAGCACCCGGCGGTACAGTGTAGACTCTGCCCTTTCAAACTTAACATCGTGCCCGGGGAGAGCATTTTAAGTAGCGCAACTTAAATCCCCAGGTGCTCTTCACAGAAAGGTGACTAGAATTACAGAGACTGAATCCTTAAACACCAAGCAAAATAAATCCCCGAATCGCCATTTAATAACGGGATGAGTTATTCAGTCACCGGGAGCCAGTGCCTCTTGTCTACAGCCCCGGTACACAGAACTGGTCATCGGCTAGGGCAGCGGGGAGAGTAATGAAAGATAATCTCACACAAATATACTGGGCTCAAGTGTGCTTCTCTTTAAATGCCCGGCAGCACATTAACACTGATGCATTAAATGACTGCCGCAGTCTTGGGTTTTATGCCAAATGACTGAACTAATGACCAATGTCTGCTGAATTTGCGGCCACTGTGTTACTGGGCTTGGCTGGTAGAGGTGCGGACTGATTTAAGGGGTGACCGAGTCGCTGACTGTGTTGTGCAGTATATGTGAATATTTTCCTGTTTTTTTTTTACTTGGCTGGGACCAGATATGGCATGGTTAATGGATCAAAGAGTCACTGACCACTCCAGGACACCCCTGGACAATCTTTCAACGTGGAGCTCCACCGGTTTGGCATTATATACATATATATATATTCCTGTATCTCTTGTTTCTTTAATCATCACTTCCGCTCACCATGTCGGGGCATGCTGTGCTTTCTGACACTCTGCAGGTAGTGACTCTGAGCTTATTTCTTCTCTGCAGAAACTCGTGGGATTAGACAGCTTGGCGTCATGTAGGACTGGTGGGTCAGGGCAGCTTGAGAATTTCAATTCAGTTTTTAAAAATCTAGAAATAAAAACCTGGTCTCAGTAAAAGTGACCGTGAATCTGTCGGATTGTCATAAAAACCCATCAGGTTCACTGATGTCCTTCAGGGAAGGAAACCTGTCGTCTTGACCAATGATCCCTCTTTTTTTCGGGGGGGGGGGGGGGTGAGCGGCCCATTCACAGTTATGCGCTTCACATTGAAGTAGTCGGTCCCAGGCTGCGCAGGCCGGTCGAGAGAACATTGGTCCTTACTACAGGCCCACACCAACGTGAATTACTCTTAACTGCCCTCTGAAGTGCCCGAGCGAGCCTCTCGGTTGTATCAAAACTGTGCCACCGTCACAGGGGCCTCTCGGGATAGACAATAATTACCAGCCTTGCCCATGACGCCCACATTCCATGAATGATCAGCAGCACAAGCATAAACCTGGCTGTAATTTAGAACAAAATTGTCCGTCTCAGTCTCGGGCCACAGGGTGGGTCGTGTGGGACATTGGAAGAGCCAGATTGCTGCATCAGCGGGTACTCTGGCAAGGCAAGGACTGAGGCACATTGATGGGACAGTGTAGAGGGAGATTTACTCTGTATCTAACCCGTGCTGTACCTGCCCTGGGAGTGTTTGATGGGACAGTGTAGAGGGAGCTTTACTCTGTATCTAACCCGTGCTGTACCTGCCCTGGGAGTGTTTGATGGGCCAGTGTAGAGGGAGCTTTACTCTGTATCTAACCCGTGCTGTACCTGCCCTGGGAGTGTTTGATGGGACAGTGTAGAGGGAGCTTTACTCTGTATCTAACCCGTGCTGTACCTGCCCTGGGAGTGTTTGATGGGCCAGTGTAGAGGGAGCTTTACTCTGTATCTAACCCGTGCTGTACCTGCCCTGGGAGTGTTTGATGGGACAGTGTAGAGGGAGCTTTACTCTGTATCTAACCTATGCTGTACCTGCCCTGGGAGTGTTTGATGGGCCAGTGTAGAGGGAGCTTTACTCTGTATCTAACCTATGCTGTACCTGCCCTGGGAGTGTTTGATGGGACAGTGCAGAGGGAGCTTTACTCTGTATCTAACCTGTGCTGTACCTGCTCTGGGAGTGTTTGATGGGACAGTGTAGAGGGAGCTTTACTCTGTATCTAACCCGTGCTGTACCTGCCCTGGGAGTGTTTGATGGGACAGTGTAGAGGGAGCTTTACTCTGTATCTAACCTATGCTGTACCTGCCCTGGGAGTGTTTGATGGGACAGTGCAGAGGGAGCTTTACTCTGTATCTAACCTGTGCTGTACCTGCTCTGGGAGTGTTTGATGGGACAGTGTAGAGGGAGCTTTACTCTGTATCTAACCCGTGCTGTACCTGCCCTGGGAGTGTTTGATGGGACAGTGTAGAGGGAGCTTTACTCTGTATCTAACCTATGCTGTACCTGCCCTGGGAGTGTTTGATGGGCCAGTGTAGAGGGAGCTTTACTCTGTATCTAACCCGTGCTGTACCTGCCCTGGGAGTGTTTGATGGGCCAGTGTAGAGGGAGCTTTACTCTGTATCTAACCCGTGCTGTACCTGCCCTGGGAGTGTTTGATGGGCCAGTGCAGAGGGAGCTTTACTCTGTATCTAACCCATGCTGTACCTGCCCTGGGAGTGTTTGATGGGACAGTGTAGAGGGAGCTTTACTCTGTATCTAACCTGTGCTGTACCTGTCCTGGGAGTGTTTGATGGGACAGTGTAGAGGGAGCTTTACTCTGTATCTAACAGTTCTGGGAATGCTCAATCCCAAATTGGGAAGTGATTGTTTAACCACCTGCATTATCCTCTGACCACCCGAGGGCCCTAATCAATGGGCACAGTGTGTGGCCGGGCAGACACGTCCCGTCTAGAAAAAGATTGCAAAGCCTTTGGAGGCTTAACGTCCGAGAACAATAGCAGCGATGCCAGAACAGCAGCCGTGTAGAAGCAGCTTTAAACGGCACGATTGCTGCTTCTCTGGTCACATGCTCCATGCGCTAAATTCCTTTGCTTGAAAACAATTGTTTGAAACTTTCCTTTCCGTCTCTCCCCCCGGCCCTGAGCTCTGCCTCACCTCGCTACCAGTTTCTTCACATAGGCTAGAATGCCGAATGCTTCGGCTCAGGCTGGTTTTGAGGTCGAGTTTATAAGACTTTGAAAGGGAGTTGGCGCATTATTTGTAAAGGAAGATTGTGAAAGGAGACGGGGAACAGTAATGGGATTGGAGTAGGCAGCAGCAGTTGAAGAGCTAGCACAGGTACGGTGGGCAGAATGGCCTCTCCTGCAAATTCCCTAGTTGTTAAAAACACTTCAGTGGAGTGAGGGAGAGCTGCACTGTCGGAGGGGCAGTACTGAGGGAGCGCCGCACTGTCGGAGGGGCAGTACTGAGGGAGCGCCGCACTGTCGGAGGGGCAGTACTGAGGGAGCGCCGCACTGTCGGAGGGGCAGTACTGAGGGAGCGCCGCACTGTCGGAGGGGCAGTACTGAGGGAGCGCCGCACTGTCGGAGGGGCAGTACTGAGGGAGCGCCGCACTGTCGGAGGGGCAGTACTGAGGGAGCGCCGCACTGTCGGAGGGGCAGTACTGAGGGAGAACTGCACTGTCGGAGGGGCAGTACTGAGGGAGCGCCGCACTGTCGGAGGGGCAGTACTGAGGGAGCGCCGCAGTACTGAGGGAGCGCCGCACTGTCGGAGGGGCAGTACTGAGGGAGAACTGCACTGTCGGAGGTGCCGTCTTTCAGATAAGATGGTAAACCGATTCTCCATCTGCTCTCAGGTGGACGTAAAAGATCCCATTTTGAAGAAGAGCAGGGGGAGTTCTCCCCGTTGTCCTGGGGCCATTATTTATCCCTCAACCACCATCACTAAAACAGATTATCTGGTCATTATCTTATTGCTGTGTGTGGGAGCTTGCTGTGCGCCATTTGGCTGCTGCGTTTCCTACATTACAACAGTGACTACACTTCACCAAGTACTTCATTGGCTATAAAGTGCTTTGGGACGTGCTGAAAGGCGATATATAAAAGCCTGTGCTTCCTTCTGATTGCCCCATGTGATGTGCCGGAGTTCAGTCGGGGTGGGGTGTTTAGCAGTGGGAACAGTGCAGGCGTCTTTGCAACTGCCAGTGTAGTGAATGATTGTCGCTCCCTCCAGGCTGTTAGAATGAAGCTCAGTCGCTCCCTCCAGGCTGTTAGAATGAAGCTCAGTCGCTCCCTCCAGGCTGTTAGAATGAAGCTCAGTCGCTCCCTCCAGGCTGTTAGAATGAAGCTCAGTCGCTCCCTCCAGGCTGTTACGAGCACCGTTCCTCCACATGACTCTGATTACCTCCCCCCCCCCAATCACATCCCCTTGTGTGACGTGCGATCAAACCCTCGACAGCCCACTCGAGTAGCTGCAACGCGAGAAACCGACTAACCTCAGCATCACGGACACGTTAAACCCCCTTTCAGGGTGGTCCCGTTCCCGGACACGTTGCCCACCCGCCCCCCCCCCCCCCCGGTCTGTGGTGATCGCAGCGTAACCCTGGCGACTGGTATTTGGCTTTTCCTCCGATCACCATTGCTCAGAGGTTGGACGGGGTGATCTCTCCGAGGAAAGTGTTTGATCCCCTCTTTCATTTGTACCGTTTACTGTAGTGTTTGTATAAAGGTAAGTCTCCCTCTAGAGAGAGGATGAGGGAACCGAACATCTACAATCGCAGCCCCCCCCCCCCCCCGTCATCCTCATTCCACCTGTGTTGTGGAAGGATGACTCCCCTCACTCCCCCTTTCTCTCTCTCTCTCTCTCCCTCCCTTGCCCCCTCTCTCTCTGCCTCTCCCTCTCCCTTTCTCTCTCTCCCTCCATCTGCCTCTCCCTCGCCTCCCTCTCTCCCTCTCTCTCTCCATCTGCCTCTCCCTCGCCCTCCCTCTCGCCCCCTCCCCCCTCTCGCTCTTTCTATCTGCCCAACCCTCCTCACTTCGAGTCACAAACACAGTTGAGGAACCAGCCCCTGAAGTGAGGTTGAAGGTGTCCCTCGCGCTAGCTCACAGTGAAGCTGATCTAACGCTCCTTGTTTTGTTTTGCTAACTGCCATTGCTCCACAGCTTGACCAGCACCCGGCCTGTCTTGTAGAAGCTTTTCTGCATTAAACCACTTCTAATAATCCTGTAGCTTTGCTGCGGTGACTGTTTGCTCACTGTGTCCGGGCTGATAACAGGAGGGAATGCAAGGGTATTGACTGGGCTCCTGGATCGGGTCTTTTACCGACAGCCCTGCCGTGGTTCAGAGTGACACTCGGTGCTCTGGTGGTGTTGGTGGGCAGCAGGTGGCACTTTCTCAATATACAGGGGGGCAAACTACTGCCCTTAAACACGGTCCGCACCCACCACCCGTGGTGTAGGAGGCCGGCCCGCCTCCACTCGGCACTGCCCACGGGCTGGGTGAGGAGCGGCGACCCTCTGTCTGTCTGAAAGAGCGGAGGCTGTTGTCTCTCCTGGGCGGCACCTTCTGCTGTTTCTGCACCTTCCCAACATCGCAGCGTCATTCTCCTAAATCAACTGCCGCCTGCCTTAAGCTGCTGCTGACCCGTGGCACCACCGGCCGTAGCCGCACTGCCCAGCGTGAAGTACCTGACCCGCGCCGGGCAGGGTTGGGGAGGGGGGCACTGACACTGGGGACAGACGAGGGGGCACTGGGGTCGAGGGGGCACTGGGGTCGAGGGGGCACTGGGGCCGAGGACACTGGGGACGAGGGGGCACTGGGGCCGAGGACACTGGGGACCGCCTGCAGTAAAGGGGGTTGTTTCCTGTGGTCTAACCATCCTTGTTCTCTTCTCCCCGCAGCTTCCCTCAGCGTGCACTCAACTGTTCGCCAGCGTCAGGTTGACTCCCAGCACGCTGTCGGCTCACAGAGGTTGGTAGAAGGTTATATTCCAGGCCAGAGTGAATCTCTCCCGTGGAGCAACAGGGCATCTCTCCGCCGTATGCAAAGCCTTTCCTATGTGTGTCCCTGTTCTGATGTGTTTGGACCTACCTTATCCTCCTCCTGCACTCACTCCCACTGCTATCACCCCTCTCACTATCCTACACTGGAATCCATTCCTGACCTTCCCCCTCCTGATGTCACCGCTGGGATCCATGTGCGAACTAGAAGTCATGGGTACTGCTCTTTTCCTCTTGTGCCTGCCTGACTGACTGGCTTGCTGCGACTTTCAGCTCCTGTCTAAGATTTTTGACGGTGTGTGTGTGCGTGTGCTGGTCGCGGGAATGTCCACCTCATTGGCTGCATGAAGGTGCAAACTGGATGTGTGCGATCACGGCAAACCCTGGTGTACGTCTGCAGGGTGCGCTGCGAGCAGTGTGTCTGTGTCTGTCTGTCTGTTCGCCCAGGTTTGCGCTTGGGACAGTGTGACTGGTCCTGCGTATGTACGTGCCTGTGCCTAGACTCTCAGTGCAGGACGCAGTTCTTGTACTCCTGTGTGAGTGAGTTTGTCTGTGTGCCTGTCAATGTTTGTGCATTCGTGTGTGTCTGCCCGCCAATGTTCCCCCTAATTATTTTTGGGTGCGCGGCCCATTCACAGTTTCACGTGCGCGAAATTGAACATTGGAAAAGCCGAACCCAGGCTGCACGGGACCGGCAAACAACTGCGCAGCCACTCAGCTTAGAGGGAACATTGCTGCCTGCGTGTGTCTGCCTGTGTGTGCCCTTGTTATCCAGGTGTGTGATCTCTTTGGAGTTTGAAATCTTACTCGGTTGTGTGTCTGCACTGGCTAGTTTGTGGTTTCTGTTTTACAGTGTGCCTCTCCTCCAGTTTCTTCCTGTCTCGATCTTCATTGAGTTCCTCGCTACCTTTTTATTCCCCTCCTCTGCCTCCATTTCACGGCTGGCTCACCGTCACTGTTCGCTCGGAGTAGAGCTGTCCCTCCGCTCGTCCTCAGCTGAGGGCCAACTCTGCTTTCGGACTGAAGTCGCCTCCCTTGCCGGAGACGTCACTTGGCTCCAGTCTGGAATGGGGCCAGTGTAAACGGCCTAGGGCTGCCCACCCTCCAGGATTCTCCACAACACTGCTGCCAGCAACCCAGGAGAAAAATCAGAGGATCAGTAAAATAAATTGTGAAATGTTTATTAGTTATTAAAATATCAGACTTGGGGAACGAAAGCTGTTCAACTGACGGTGAAGAATCATCCAATTAGGTAACGGAGAGTCTGTTCATGTTCCGATTGGCTGTGGGACGGCGAGGGTGGACGTGCCGGGCGACCAATGGCGCGAGGGTGTGGGGGCGGGGCAGTCGGAGGCGGGAGGTCATGTGATGAAACCGCCAGGAATCTGTCCGACCAGAGTTGGTAACCCGAAAACAGAGGTGAGATTCCGGAGCCGAGAGGTGAAGCGAGGCGTTTGGATCTGAGCACCCGCAGGCGGCAGTTAGGGTGAGCCCCAGGCATAAGAACATAAGAAATAGGAGCAGGAGTAGGCCATTCTGCCCTTCGAGCCTGCTCCGCCATTCAATGATCTTCTGCCTCAGTTCCATTCACCGGCCCTATCGCCATATCTCTTGATGCCCTCACTAGTCAGAAATCTATCGACTTCTGTTTTGAATATACCCAATGACTGAGCCTCCACAGCCCTCTGGGGTAGAGAATTCCAAAGATTCACCACCCTCTGTATGAAGAAATTTCTTCTCATCTCAGTCCTGAATGGCCGAGCCTTTATCCTGAGGCTGTGGCCCCTGGTTCTAGACTCCCCAGCCAAGGGAAACATTCCCCCAGCATCCACCCTATCAAGCCCTGTAATAATATTGTGTGTTTCAATGAGATCCCCTCTCATTCTTCTGAATTCAAGAGAATACAGGCCTAGTTTACTCAATCTCTTCTCATACAACAGTCCCGCCATCCCAGGAATCAATCTCGTGAACCTTTGTTGCACTCCCTCTATAGCAAGTATACCCTTAAGGAGACCAAAATTGTACACGAGGGGTTGCAGTTTCGTGGCAAGACTGGAGAAGTTGGGGTTGTTGTCCTTGGAGCAGTGAAGGTTGAGAGGAGATTTGATAGAGGTGTTCAAAATCATGAGGGGTCTGGACAGAGTAGATCGAGGGAAACTGTTCCCATAATACAATCAAGCAATGTCAACATGGTTTTATGAAAGGGAAATCGTGTTTGACAAATTTACTAGAGTTCTTTGAGGATGTAACAAGCAGGGTGGATAAAGGGGAACCAGTAGATGTAGTGTGTTTGGATTTCCAGAAGGCATTCGATAAGGTGCCGCATAAAAGGTTACTGCACAAGATAAGCGCCCACGGGGTTGGGGGTAATATATTAGACTGGATAGAGGATTGGCTAACTAACAGAAAACAGAGAGTTGGGATAAATGGGTCATTTTCCGGTTGGCAACCAGTAACTAGTGGGGTGCCACAGGGATCAGTGCTGGGGCCTCAACTATTTACAATCTATATTAATGACTTGGATGAAGGGACCGAGTGTACTGTAGCCAAATTTGCTGACGATACAAAGATAGGTGGGAAAGCAAGTTGTGAGGAGGACACAGAGTCTGCAAAGGGATATAGATAGGTTCAGTGAGTGGGCATGAAATTGGCAGATGGAGTATAATGTGGGAAAATGTGAGGTTATCCACTTTGGTAGGAAGAATAAAAAAGCAAATTATTATTTAAATGGAGCGAGACTACAGAACGCGGCGGTACAGAGGGATCTGGGGGTCCTTGTACATGAAACACAAAAAGTTAGCATGCAGGTACAGCAAGTAATTAGGAAGGCAAATGGAATATGGCCTTTATTGCAAGGGGAATGGAGTATAAAAGTAGGGAAGTCCTGCTATAACCGTACAGGGCGTTGGTGAGACCACACCTGGAGTACTGCGTACAGTTTTGGTCTCCTTATTTAAGGAGGGATATACTTGCATTGGAGGCAGTTCAGAGAAGGTTCACGAGGTTGATTCCGGAGATGAAGGGGTTGTCTTATGAGGAAAGGTTGAGCAGGTTGGGCCGATACTCATTGGAGTTTAGAAGAATGAGAGGTGATCTTATTGAAACATATAAGATTCTGAGGGGGCTCGACAGGGTAGATGCTGAGAGGATGTTTCCCCTCGTGGGGGAATCTAGAACCAGGGGGCATAGTTTCAGAATAAGGGGTCGCCCATTTAAAACGGAGATGAGGAGGAATTTCTTCTCAGAGGGTCGTGAATCTTTGGAATTCTCTTCCCCAGAGAGCTGTGGAGGCGGAGTCACTGAATATATTCAAGGCGGAGATTGAGATGTTTGAGCTACAGGGAGTCGAGGGTTATGGGGAGAGAGCGGGAAAGTGGAGTTGAGGCCAAGATCAGATCATCCATTATTTTATTGAATGGCGGAGCAGGCTCGAGGGGCCGAATGGCCGACTCCTGCTCCTATTTCTTATGTATTCTTATGGAGGCAGACTCAATCACGGCTTTCAAAAGGGAGTTGGATAAGTACCCGAAGGAAAAAAAATTGCAGGGCTCCGGGGAAAGGGCGGGGGAGTGGGACTAGCTGAAGTGCTCTCGCAGAAAGCCGGCACAGGCTCAACGGGCCGAACAGCCTCCTTCTGTGCTGTAACCATTCTATTCTATGATTGGCAGAAGGGTTGAGAACCAGAGGACATAGTTTTAGGGTGATTGACCCAGAGGGCATAGATTGAAGGTGATTGGACCAGAGGGCACAGATTTAGGGTGATTGGACCAGAGGGCACATATTGCAGGTGATTGGACCAGAGGGCACAGATTGAAGGTGCTTGGACCAGAGGGCACAGATTTAGGGTGATTGGACCAGAGGGCACATATTGCAGGTGATTGGACCAGAGGGCACAGATTGAAGGTGCTTGGACCAGAGGGCACAGATTGAAGGTGATTGGACCAGAGGGCACAGATTGAAGGTGATTGGACCAGAGGGCACAGATTGAAGGTGATTGGACCAGAGGGCACAGATTGAAGGTGATTGGACCAGAGGGCACAAATTGTAGGTGATTGGACCAGAGGGCACAGATTGAAGGTGATTGGACCAGAGGGCATAGATTGAAGGTGATTGGACCAGAGGGCACAAATTGTAGGTGATTTGACCAGAGGGCACAGATTGAAGGTGATTGGACCAGAGGGCACAAATTGTAGGTGATTTGACCAGAGGGCACAGATTGAAGGTGATTGGACCAGAGGGCACAGATTGAAGGTGATTGGACCAGAGGGCACAGATTGAAGGTGATTTGACCAGAGGGCACAGATTGAAGGTGATTGGACCAGAGGGCACAGATTGAAGGTGATTGGACCAGAGGGCACAGATTGAAGGTGATTTGACCAGAGGGCACAGATTGAAGGTGATTGGACCAGAGGGCACAGATTGAAGGTGATTGGACCAGAGGGCACAGATTGAAGGTGATTGGACCAGAGGGCACAGATTGAAGGTGATTGGACCAGAGGGCACAGATTGAAGGTGATTGGACCAGAGGGCACAGATTGAAGGTGATTGGACCAGAGGGCACAGATTGAAGGTGATTGGACCAGAGGGCACAGATTGAAGGTGATTGGACCAGAGGGCACAGATTGAAGGTGATTGGACCAGAGGGCACAGATTGAAGGTGATTGGACCAGAGGGCACAAATTGTAGGTGATTGGACCAGAGGGCACAGATTGAAGGTGATTGGACCAGAGGGCATAGATTGAAGGTGATTGGACCAGAGGGCACAGATTGAAGGTGATTGGACCAGAGGGCACAGATTGAAGGTGATTGGACCAGAGGGCACAAATTGTAGGTGATTGGACCAGAGGGCACAGATTGAAGGTGATTGGACCAGAGGGCATAGATTGAAGGTGATTGGACCAGAGGGCACAGATTGAAGGTGATTTGACCAGAGGGCATAGATTGAAGGTGATTGGACCAGAGGGCATAGATTGCAGGTGATTGGACCAGAGGGCATAGATTGCAGGTGATTGGACAGAGGGCACAGATTGAAGGTGATTGGACCAGAGGGCATAGATTGAAGGTGATTGGACCAGAGGGCATAGATTGAAGGTGATTGGACCAGAGGGCATAGATTGCAGGTGATTGGACCAGAGGGCATAGATTGCAGGTGATTGGACAGAGGGCACAGATTGAAGGTGATTGGACCAGAGGGCATAGATTGAAGGTGATTGGACCAGAGGGCACAGATTGAACGTGATTGGACCAGAGGGCACAGATTGAAGGTGATTGGACCAGAGGGCACAGATTGAAGGTGATTGGACCAGAGGGCATAGATTGAAGGTGATTGGACCAGAGGGCACAGATTGAAGGTGATTGGACCAGAGGGCACAGATTGAAGGTGATTGGACCAGAGGGCATAGATTGAAGGTGATTGGGCCAGAGGGCACAGATTGAAGGTGATTGGACCAGAGGGCATAGATTGAAGGTGATTGGACCAGAGGGCATAGATTGAAGGTGATTGGACCAGAGGGCACAGATTGAAGGTGATTGGACCAGAGGGCATAGATTGAAGGTGATTGGACCAGAGGGCACAGATTGAAGGTGATTGGACCAGAGGGCACAGATTGAAGGTGATTGGACCAGAGGGCACAGATTGAAGGCGATTGGACCAGAGGGCACAGATTGAAGGCGATTGGACCAGAGGGCACAGATTGAAGGTGATTGGACCAGAGGGCACAGATTGAAGGTGATTGGACCAGAGGGCACAGATTGAAGGTGATTGGACCAGAGGGCACAGATTGAAGGTGATTGGACCAGAGGGCACAGATTGAAGGTGATTGGACCAGAGGGCACAGATTGAAGGTGATTGGACCAGAGGGCACAGATTGAAGGTGATTGGACCAGAGGGCACAGATTGAAGGTGATTGGACCAGAGGGCACAGATTGAAGGTGATTGGACCAGAGGGCACAGATTGAAGGTGATTGGACCAGAGGGCACAGATTGAAGGTGATTGGACCAGAGGGCACAGATTGAAGGTGATTGGACCAGAGGGCATAGATTGAAGGTGATTGGACCAGAGGGCATAGATTGAAGGTGATTGGACCAGAGGGCACAGATTGAAGGTCATTGGACCAGAGGGCACAGATTGAAGGTCATTGGACCAGAGGGCACAGATTGAAGGTCATTGGACCAGAGGGCACAGATTGAAGGTGATTGGACCAGAGGGCACAGATTTAGTGATTGACAAAAGAACCAGAGGCGAGATGAGAAAAAACTTTTTTACGCAGCGAGTGGTTAGGATTTGGAACGCGCTGCCTGATAGGGCGATGGACACAGATTCAATCGGAGCCTTCAAAATGGAATTGGATAAATACTTGAAGGAGAAAAAATTGCAGGGCTATGGGGGAAGAGCGGGGGAGTGGGACTAACGGGAGAGCTCTTTGAAAGAGCCGGCACAGGCACGATGTGCCGAATGGCCTCCTGCTGTGCTGTAATTCTATATGCCTATAATTCAGGCATTCTGCTTTGGAAGTGATGTCGGTGTCGCTGTTCCCTGTGCTCGGGTGATGTCGGTATCACTGTTCCCTGTGCTCGGGTGATGTCGGTGTCGCTGTTCCCTGTGCTCGGGTGATGTCGGTGTCACCGTTCCCTGTGCTCGGGTGATGTCGGTGTCACTGTTCCCTGTGCTCGGGTGATGTCACTGTTCCCTGTGCTCGGGTGATGTCGGTGTCACCGTTCCCTGTGCTCGGGTGATGTCGGTGTCGCTGTTCCCTGTGCTCGGGTGATGTCGGTGTCACTGTTCCCTGTGCTCGGGTGATGTCACTGTTCCCTGTGCTCGGGTGATGTCGGTGTCACCGTTCCCTGTGCTCGGGTGATGTCGGTGTCACCGTTCCCTGTGCTCGGGTGATGTCGGTGTCACTGTTCCCTGTGCTCGGGTGATGTCACTGTTCCCTGTGCTCGGGTGATGTCGGTGTCGCTGTTCCCTGTGCTCGGGTGATGTCGGTGTCACCGTTCCCTGTGCTCGGGTGATGTCGGTGTCACTGTTCCCTGTGCTCGGGTGATGTCACTGTTCCCTGTGCTCGGGTGATGTCGGTGTCGCTGTTCCCTGTGCTCGGGTGATGTCGGTGTCACCGTTCCCTGTGCTCGGGTGATGTCGGTGTCACTGTTCCCTGTGCTCGGGTGATGTCACTGTTCCCTGTGCTCGGGTGATGTCGGTATCACCGTTCCCTGTGCTCGGGTGATGTCGGTGTCGCTGTTCCCTGTGCTCGGGTGATGTCGGTATCACCGTTCCCTGTACTCGGGTGATGTCAGTGTCACTGTTCCCTGTGCTCGGGTGATGTCGGTGTCACTGTTCCCTGTGCTCGGGTGATGTCGGTGTCACTGTTCACTGTGCTCGGGTGATGTCACTGTTCCCTGTGCTCGGGTGATGTCAGTGTCACTGTTCCCTGTGCTCGGGTGATGTCGGTGTCACTGTTCCCTGTGCTCGGGTGATGTCGGTGTCACTGTTCCCTGTGCTCGGGTGATGTCACTGTTCCCTGTGCTCGGGTGATGTCACTGTTCCCTGTGCTCGGGTGATGTCGGTGTCACCGTTCCCTGTACTCGGGTGATGTCGGTGTCGCTGTTCCCTGTGCTCGGGTGATGTCGGTGTCGCTGTTCCCTGTGCTCGGGTGATGTCGGTGTCGCTGTTCCCTGTGCTCGGGTGATGTCGGTGTCGCTGTTCCCTGTGCTCGGGTGATGTCGGTGTCACCGTTCCCTGTACTCGGGTGATGTCGGTGTCACTGTTCCCTGTGCTCGGGTGATGTCGGTGTCGCTGTTCCCTGTGCTCGGGTGATGTCGGTGTCGCTGTTCCCTGTGCTCGGGTGATGTCGGTATCGCTGTTCCCTGTGCTCGGGTGATGTCGGTGTCACCGTTCCCTGTGCTCGGGTGATGTCACTGTTCCCTGTGCTCGGGTGATGTCACTGTTCCCTGTGCTCGGGTGATGTCGGTGTCGCTGTTCCCTGTGCTCGGGTGATGTCGGTGTCACCGTTCCCTGTACTCGGGTGATGTCAGTGTCACTGTTCCCTGTGCTCGGGTGATGTCGGTGTCGCTGATTATTATCTATCGAGTGCTCCTGGAAGAGGAGTTGCCAACTCTGGCTCGCCGTATTCCTGGCGGTCTCCTCGCACGACCTTTCACCCTGCCCAGTCGAACGGCCTTCTCCCCATCTCCCAATACCTTTCTCACAAATAAACTAAGGCGTTCAAAGAAAATGAAATTCCTTATTCTGCCCTTATGATTTTTTCTCTCGAGTTGTTGTCGAGTGTTTTGCTGGCCGCAGTGTCCTGGAGATGAATCCTTAATTCCTGGAGACTCCAGGGAAATTCAGGAGGGTTGGCAACCCAGCCGGAAGGTGTGCATGTGTGTATCAGGTGGGAAAGGGATTGTTCTGGGCTGTGCTGCTCCCCAAGGTTGAATGTTATTGTGTAAGCTGATGTGTAGATTAGCCACCCGGGCTAGGGCAATGGAGGGCAGAGGAACTGGCCTCTAACGACACTCCGCCCTGCATGAGAGCAGGGGGCCATCTTGTGGGGGTGGGGGTGGAATTGAGCAGTGAAACTCCATCGAATCGCTGCCGTGGACATAGAGCTATCCAGCGATAATCTCGGGGCTTCGGTGATGAGGCAGCGAGTCTGGAATCCCGGAGGCTAATAGGATAGGAGTGGAACTTGTATCATCCCACGGGTGAATCCATGGGGTTTGGGTTAAGAGCGCTGGTCTCTAAGAACATAAGAATTAGGAGCATGTGTCAGCTCTTCGGCCCCTCGAGCCTGCTCCGCCATTCAATAAGATCACGGCTGATCTTCGACCTCAACTCCACTTTCCCGCCCGATCCCCATATCCCTCGATTCCCCTAGAGCCCAAAAATCTCTCTCTCTGCCGGGTTTACCTTCTCTCTGTGTGTGATCGCACTTTGCTGTACCTTTCACTGTCCAGCCTAGCCCCATTATTACTGAACGGATTTTCTTGTTTTCCTGCTGCCTGCTTTTTATTCGCGACATTGAGTAGGTGGATTCCCTGCGTGTCTGATTTTTACAGTGGTGTGTGTAGAGCACATGCCCAGAGAATCGCAGCTTCCAGCACTCGCAACTCAGGGCCGTCCCAGGATGGACGATCCCTACTTTAAATGCTGTTACGTCCTCGCTCCAGAAACCACTTTTCCTCAATTTAAGTTCCTGATGGTGTGCTTACACTCACTGACCCTCCCTCTCTCTCTCCCTCCCCCCCCTCCCTCTCCCCTTCCCTCCCCTTCCCTCTCCCCCTCTCTCTCCCCCTCTCTCTCCCCCTCTCTCTCCCCCTCTCTCTCCCTCTCTCTCTCCCCCTCTCTCTCTCTCCCCCTCTCTCTCTCTCCCCCTCTCTCTCTCTCTCCCTCTCTCTCTCCCCCCCTCTCTCTCTCTCCCCCCCTCTCTCTCTCTCCCCCTCTCTCTCTCTCTCCCTCTCTCTCTCCCCCTCTCTCTCTCTCCCCCTCTCTCTCTCCCCCTCTCTCTTCAATTCAAATCGCTTTATTGGCATGACAAGTTACATCTTATGTTGCCAAAGCATCGGAAAACATTCATGTTTGTTCACAAAAATACAGATCTATCCATACAGTGTGTAAACAGATATATCCCTGAGTGTATAAATATACTTTCATATAATTTATATATACTCTTATCTTATCTTTAGTGGTTGTCCCTCTGTTTATGGCAAGCTGTAACATAGTGTGCCGCTAGTGTTATGCAACTTCTCTCTTCCCCTAGTAGGTATGGGAGTTTTTGGTCGTCATTCAATTTTCTGAATTCCGGGCATATTTTTGTAAATTTTGGGTAGAAATTCTCCCTTATGCCCTGATATTTTCTACAAGCTGTGAGGAAGTGCATCTCTGTCTCCACCATTCCCTGACTGCAGTGAGAGCATATCCTGTCCTCTCTTGGTAGCCGGGTCTGCCTGTGTCTACCTTTTTCGATCGCCAGGCTATGTTCACTAAGTCTGTACATTGTCAGGATTTTTCTCAGTTTGCTGTCCTTTACCATGGTCAGGTAATCAGCTATGTTGTATTGTCTGTTTAGGGCTGATGCGCTATCAATTACTCATAAAAGACTGAGAGTTAAGAGAGTAACTAAAGGCTTTTATTAGCAAAGAACAGAGCATGCCTCTCGTGGTTGACTGGGTTCCAAGAAGGCAGGGGGCTGCAGGTCAATCACCTTTATACCTGGGCCTGTGGGTGGAGCCAGCCGAGACATGTTGAGGCATGCATAGGTACAACAGTGTGTAACAACAATAACAGTGGTTTACCATAAGGGCCAAGTAGCAATTGAGTTTGCTTTGGGTTTTTGTTGTTTCTGCCCAATATGTCAGATATTTTTCCTTTTGCTTAGCGACGATTGTGTTGGGTCGAATTCTTTGTGTTACGCTGTCACTGTCCTGGGGCTGGTTATTGTTAGTAGCGTTAGTAGTTACTTCACTGAGTCCCATGACTAGTTGACTGAGGGTATTCTTCTTTATGGTCAGCTCTTGGCATTTCAGGGCGTCGTAGTGATAGCATTGGGGGTTGCTCATTTGTAGGTGATTCCAAAATTTGGTGGCTCTTTTTTGGATAGTTATTAATGGATATTGGCCTAGTTCCGCCCTGCATGCATTGTTTACTGTTTTCCTTTGAGTCCGGAGGATACTTTTACAGAATTCTGCATGTAGGATCTCAATTGGGTGTTTGTCCCATTTTGCAAATTCTTGTTGTGTTAGTGGTCCCCATACCTCACTGCCATAGAGTGCAATTGGTTCAATTACAGATTTGAAAATTTTTAGCCAAATGCTAATTGGGATTTCTATTTGTATTGATTTTTTAATGGCATAGAAAGCCCTTCTTGCTTTCTCTTTCAGTTCATTCACAGCCAGTTTGAAGTTTCCCGTAGAACTGATTTTTAAGCCCAAGTATGTGTAGTTAGTGATTTGTTCAATTTTGGTTGTTCCTAGTGTGAAATTTATTTTGGGTCCCTGATGTCTGGATCTTTGCTGGAACACAAGGACTTTGGTTTTTTTGGGATTTATTGTCCGGGCCCAAGTCTGGCAGTACGACTCCAGCAGATCCAGGTTCTGCTGTAGACCCTCCTTAGTTGGTGACAGCAGAACCAGGTCGTCTGCATAGAGGAGAAATTTAACCTTGGATTCATATAGGGTGAGGCCGGGTGCTGTAGATTGTTCAAGTAGTTTTGCCAATTCATTTATGTAAATATTAAAGAGTGTCGGTGAGATGGGCGAGCCCTGCATCACCCCCCGCCCCTGTGGGAAGTATTTTGTTTGTTTGTCTCCAATTTTAACTGCACATTTGTTGTTTGTATACATTGATTTAATTACATCATATGTTTTTCCCCCTACCCCGCTTTCGATAAGTTTCAGGAATAAACCGTCATGCCAGATGGAGTCGAAAGCCTTCTGGAAATCTATAAAGCATGCGTAGATTTTGCTTTTGTTATGGTGAACGTGTTTGTCAATTAGGGTCTGTAGCGTGAAGATATGATCTGATGATCTATAGTTTGGCAGGAATCCAATTTGGCTTTTACTCAAGACATTGTGCTCCTCAAGGAAGTTTATAAGTCTTTATAACTCTCTCTCTCCCTCTCCCTCTCTCCCTCCCTCTCTCCCTCCCTCTCTCTCTCCCTCTCCCTCTCCCTCCCTCTCCCTCTCCCTCCCTCTCCCTCTCCCTCTCCCTCTCCCTCCCTCTCCCTCCCTCTCCCTCCCTCTCCCTCCCTCTCCCTCCCTCTCCCTCCCTCTCCCTCCCTCTCCCTCCCTCTCCCTCCCTCTCCCTCCCTCTCCCTCCCTCTCCCTCCCTCTCCCTCCCTCTCCCTCCCTCTCCCTCCCTCTCTCTCCCTCTCCCTCCCTCTCCCATGTTCGCTAAGTCTGTACCTTGTCAAGGTTTTTCTCAGTTTGTTATCCTTTACCATGTTCAGGTACTCAGCCATGTTGTATTGTCTGTTTAGGGCCAAGTAGCAATTGAGTTTGCTTTGGGTTTTTGTTGTTTCTGCCCAATATGACAGGTATTTTTCCTTTTGTTTAGTGACAACTGTGTTGGGTCGAATTCTCTGTGCTACGATGTCACTGTCCTGGGGCTGGTTATTGTTAGTGTTAGTGGTTGCTTCACTGAGTCCCAGGACTAGTTGACTGAGGGAGTTATTCTTTATGGTCCTCTCTTGGCATTTCAAGGCTTCGTAATGATAGCAGTGGGGGTTGCTCATTTTTAGGTGTTTCCAAACTTTGGTGGCTCTTTTTTGGATAGTAATTATTAGTGGAAATTGGCCTAGTTCTGCCCTGCATGCATTGTTTACGGTTTTCCTTTGAGTCCGGAGGATACTTTTACAGAATTCTCCTCTCTCTCTCTCTCTCTCTCTCTCTCTTCAATTCAATTCAATTTCTCAATTCAAATGCTTTATTGGCATGAAAGTTTACAGGAACCATATTGCCAAAGCTTACATAACAAAAAGTACAGTTTTCCAACATTCTGTAGGTGTCAAACAATTTTGACCTTCGTTGGGTACATACAATATTAATTTAAACAGTCGTTGACCCTCGTTGGGTACATTCAGTATTAATTTTTAAACAGTCGTTGGGTACATTCGGTATTGATTTAAACATTCTTAATGTTTATATATGCTATGGGTGTGCTCGTTAGTCCCTCACTGTTCCTCAGGTTGTGACATGTTGTTACATATTGGGCACCAAGGTATGGTCTGTCTCCTTCTCCCAGGGCTAATCTTAATTTTGACAGGTCATCCAATTCTTTGAAATCTGGGGTTGTTTGGCTGAGCTTGTCAAAATATATGTTTCTTGTTTTGTTGAATTTTTCGCATTTTAGGAGGAAGTGCATCTCTGTCTCAACCTCGCCGGCCAGACATTGATCACATATTCTATTCTCTCTAGGCTGCCAGGATTTCTTGTATCTTCCTTTTTCAATTGCCAGTTGGTGGTCGCTTAGTCTGTACCTGGTGAGGGTCTGTCTCTGTTTTGTGTCTCTGATGGTCGAGAGATAGTCTGCCAGTTTATATTCTCTTTTTAGGGCCCGGTAACATTCTAATCTGCTTTGGCTTTTGGTTATTTTGTTCCAATGTTCCAGGTAGGTTTCTTTGCCTTGTTTAATGATTTGGTTCACTCGGATTGGTGTTTGGAGGGCAGTGTTGGTGTGGGACTGGTCAGGGTCCGTCTGAGTAGGAGTACTTAGTTTCAGTAGCAGCTGACTCAGGGGACTCATTTCTGGGTTCAGCTCTTGGGTCTGGAGGGCTTTAAAATGAAGGGTGTCTGGGGAACTAGATTTGAGGTGATTTAGAAAGTTTAGTGCTCGTTTTTGGATGTTTATTATCAGTGGGTATCTGCCTAGTTCGGCTCTACATGCATTTGTTGGTGTTTTCCTTTGGGTGCGAAGAATGCTTCGGCAAAATTCTGCATGTAGGGCTTCTATTGTGTGTTTTTCCCATTTAGTGTAGCTATGGTGATTGAGTGGGCCCCATACTTCACTACCGTACAGCGCAATCGGCACGATTATGCTGTCAAATATTTTGAGCCAGATTTTGATTGGAATTTGGATGTTGTAGAATTTTCTTTTTATTGCACATAGGGCTCTTCGGGCTTTTTCTTTTAGTGCATTCACTGCTATGCTGAAGCTCCCTGATGCTGGGATGGTTAGACCAAGGTAAGTGTAGCTCATAGTGTGTCCTATGATGGTATCACTGAGAGTAAACTGGTATTTGTTTTCCTGACATCTGGGCCTTTTTTGAAAAATCATGATGTTGGTTTTCTTTAGATTTACTGTCAGGGCCCAATTTTGGCAGTATTTGTCGAGTAGGTCTAATTGTTGCTGTAATCCTTGTTCTGTGGGAGACAGCAGAACCAGGTCGTCCGCATAGAACAGGGATTTCACTTCCCCATCTAGGAGAAAGAGACCCGGTGACTCGCTTTGCTCCAGCATGTCTGCTAACTCATTTATGTATATGTTGAACAGGGTCGGGCTCAAATTGCAGCCCTGCCGGACGCCTCTTCTCTGGGTGAAGAAACCGGTGCGTTTGTCTCCAATTTTGACACCGCATTTATTTTTCAGATACATCGATTTAATAAGGTCATAGACTTTGCCCCCTATTCCACACTGAAGAAGTTTGTAATAGAGCCCTTCGTGCCAGATAGAGTCAAAAGCTTTCTTGAAGTCAATGAAACAAGCGAATATTTTCCCATTTTTTGTTTGGTGTATATGTTTTTCAATGAGAGTGTGAAGGGTATAGATATGGTCGGTGGTGCGGTGTTTTGGAAGAAAGCCTATTTGATTTTTTCTAAGGATATTATGTTTGTTAAGAAAATCCAGCAATCTACTATTTCGAATACTGCAGAATAACTTCCCTAGACAACTGTTGACACAGATGCCACGGTAGTTATTTGGGTCTGATTTGTTTCCACTTTTATATATGGGAGAGATGAGTCCTTGGCACCAGATATCGAGAAAACAGCCTGAACGTAATATGATGTTGAATAACTTGAGTACAGCACCCTGCATCTCTATCTCTCTCTCTCTCTGTCTCTCTCAATTCAATTCAATTCAATTCAAATGCTTTATTGGCATGAAAGTTTACAGGGAACCATATTGCCAAAGCTTACATAACAAAAAGTACAGTTTTCCAACATTCTGTAGGTGTCAAACAATTTTGACCTTCGTTGGGTACAGACAATATTATTTTAAACAATATTAATTTAAACAGTCGTTGAACATCATTGGGTACATTCAGTATTAATTTTAAACAGTCCTCAGGTTGTGACATGTTGTTACATATTTGGCACCAAGGTATGGTCTGTCTCCTTCTCCCAGGACTAATCTTAATTTTGACAGGTCATTCAATTCTTTGAAATCTGGGGTTGTTTGGCTGAGCTTGTCAAATAATATGTTTCTTGTTGTGTTGAATTTTTCGCATTTTAGGAGGAAATGCATCTCTGTCTCAACCTCGCCGGCCAGACATTGATCACATATTCTATTCTCTCTAGGCTGCCAGGATTTCTTGTATCTTCCTTTTTCAATTGCCAGTTGGTGGTCGCTTAGTCTGTACCTGGTGAGGGTCTGTCTCTGTTTTGTGTCTCTGATGGTCGAGAGATAGTCTGCCAGTTTATATTCTCTTTTTAGGGCCCGGTAACATTCTAATCTGCTTTGGCTTTTGGTTATTTTGTTCCAATGTTCCAGGTAGGTTTCTTTGCATTGTTTAATGATTTGGTTCACTCGGATTGGTGTTTGGACGGCAGTGTTGGTCTGGGACTGGTCAGGGTCCGGCTGAGTAGGAGTACTTAGTTTCAGTAGCAGCTGACTCACAGAAATCACACAAACCCCACAATGCAGATAGAGGCCATTTCGGCCCATCGAGCCTGCACCGACACATATCCCACCCGATCCCCGTAACCCCACGTATTTAACCCCACGTATTTAATCCCCCTAACACTAAGGGTCAATTTATCATAGTCAATCAACCTAACCCGCACATCTTTGGACTGTGGGAGGAAACCGGAGCACCCGGAGGAAACCCACGCAAACACGGGGAGAATGTGCAAACTCCACACAGACAGTCGCCCGAGGCCGGATTCGAACCCGGGTCCCTGGCGCTGAGGCAACAGTGCTAACCACTATGCCACCGTGCTGCCTCAGGGGACTCTTTTCTGGGTTTAGCTCTTGGGTCTGGAAGGCTTTAAAATGAAGGGTGTCTGGGGAGCTAGATTTGAGGTGATTTAGGAAGTTTAGTGCTCGTTTGTGGATGTTTATTATCAGTGGGTATCTGCCTAGTTCGGCTCTGCATGCATTTGTTGGTGTTTTCCTTTGGGTGCGAAGAATGTTCTCTCTCTCTCTCTCTCTCTCTCTCTCTCCCGCTCCCTCTCCCGCTCCCTCTCCCGCTCCCGCTCCCGCTCCCCCTCCCGCTCCCGCTCCCGCTCCCGCTCCCCCTCCCCTCCCGCTCCCCCTCCCCCTCCCCCTCCCCCTCCCCCTCCCCCTCCCCCTCCCGCTCCCCCTCCCGCTCCCTCTCCCTCTCTCTCTCTCTCTCTCTCTCTCTCTCTCTCTCTCTCTCTCTCTCTCTCAAATCAAATTCAAATGCTTTATTGGCATGAAAGTTTACAGGGAACCATATTGCCAAAGCTTACATAACAAAAAGTACAGGTTTCCAACATTCTGTAGGTGTCAAACAATTTTGACCCTCGTTGGGTACAGACAGTATTAATTTAAACAGTCGTTGACCCTCGTTGGGTGCATTCAGTATTAATTTAAACAGTCGTTGGTTTAAACATTTTTAGAGTATATATGCTATGGGTGTGCTCGTTAGTCACTCACTGTTCCTCAGGTTGTGACATGTTGTTACATATTGGGCACCAAGATATGGTCTGTCTCCTTCCCCCAGGACTATTCTTAATTTTGACAGGTCATCCAATTCTTTGAAATCTGGGGTTGTAAGGCTGAGCTTGTCAAAATATATGTTTCTTGTTTTGTTGAATTTTTCACATTTTAGGAGGAAGTGCACCTCTGTCTCAACCTCGCCGGCCAGACAGTGATCACATATTCTATTTTCTTTAGGTTGCCAGGATTTCTTGTATCTTCCTTTTTCAATTGCCAGTTGGTGGTCGCTTAGTCTGTATCTGGTGAGGGTCTGTCTCTGTTTTGTGTCTCTGATGGTCGAGAGATAGTCTGCCAGTTTATATTCTCTTTTTAGGGCCCGGTAGCATTCTAATCTGCTTTGGCTTTTGGTTATTTTGTTCCAATGTTCCAGGTAGGTTTCTTTGCATTGTTTAATGATTTGGTTCACTCGGATTGGTGTTTGGAGGGCAGTGTTGGTCTGGGACTGGTCAGGGTCCGGCTGGGTAGGAGTACTTAGTTTCAGTAACAACTGACTCAGGGGACTCATTTCTGGGTTCAGCTCTTGGGTCTGGAGGGCTTTAAAATGAAGGGTGTCTGGGGAACTAGATTTGAGGTGATTTAGAAAGTTTAGTGCTCGTTTTTGGATGTTTATTATCAGTGGGTATCTGCCTAGTTCGGCTCTACATGCATTTGTTGGTGTTTTCCTTTGGGTGCGAAGAATGCTTCGGCAAAATTCTGCATGTAGGGCTTCTATTGTGTGTTTTCCCATTTAGTGTAGCTATGGTGATTGAGTGGGCCCCATACTTCACTACCATACAGCGCAATGGGCAGGATTATACTATCAAATATTTTGAGCCAGATTTTGATTGGAATTTGGATGTTGTAGAATTTTCTTTTTATTGCATATAGGGCTCTTCGGGCGGCTTCTTTTAGTGCATTCACTGCTATGCTGAAGCTCCCTGATGCTGTGATGGTTAGACCAAGGTAAGTGTAGCTCATAGTGTGTCCTATGATGGTATCACTGAGAGTAAACTGGTATTTGTTTTCCTGACATCTGGACCTTTTTTGAAAAATCATGATGTTGGTTTTCTTTAGATTTACTGTCAGGGCCCAATTTTGGCAGTATTTGTCGAGTAGGTCTAAATGTTGCTGTAATCCCTGTTCTGTGGGAGACAGCAGAACCAGGTCGTCCGCATAGAACAGGGACCTCACTTCCTCATCCAGGAGACAGAGACCCGGTGACTCGCTTTGCTCCAGCATGTCTGCTAACTCGTTTATGTATATGTTGAACAGGGTTGGACTCAAATTGCAACCCTGCCGGACGCCTCTTCTCTGGGTGAAGAAACCGGTGCGTTTGTCTCCAATTTTGACACCGCATTTATTTTTCAGATACATCGATTTAATAAGGTCATAGACTTTGCCCCCTATTCCACACTGAAGAAGTTTGTAATAGAGCCCTTCGTGCCAAATAGAGTCAAAAGCTTTCTTGAAGTCAATGAAACAAGCGAATATTTTCCCATTTTTTGTTTGGTGTATATGTTTTTCAATGAGAGTGTGAAGGGTATAGATATGGTCGGTGGTGCGGTGTTTTGGAAGAAAGCCTATTTGATTTTTTCTAAGGATATTATGTTAAGAAAATCCAGTAATCTGCTATTTAGAATACTGCAGAATAACTTCCCTAGACAACTGTTGACACAGATGCCACGGTAGTTATTTGGGTCTGATTTGTTTCCACTTTTATATATGGGAGAGCTGAGTCCTTGGCACCAGATATCTGGAAAACAGCCTGAACGTAATATGATGTTGAATAACTTGAGTACAGCACCCTGCATCTCCATAGTGCTGAACTTGAGCATTTCATTTTTGATGTTGTCCGGACCACAGGCTTTCTTTAGGTGGAGAGATTTTGTTTTTGTGGCCAGTTCTTTCCAAGTGATTGGGGAGTCCAGAGGGTTTTGGTTGTCTTTAATTGTTGCTTCTAATGTGTGGAGTTTTTCTGTGACATGATGTTGACTTGGGTTTGTTTCGTTTATTGGGATGTCTTTGTACAGGTTTTCAAAATGTGTTCTCCAGATGTCGCCATCTTGGATTGGTAATGCTTGCAATTGTGTTGTACTCAGGTTATTCCACATATCCCAGAATTGATTTGGATTAATGGAGTTTTCAATTTCTTCGAGTATTTTGTGGGTATAATTTTGTGTTTTGTTCCTAATGGTGTGTTTATATCTTTTGAGGGTCTCATTGTATCTAATACGTAGGTCTGGATTGTTTGGTTGGCGATGCTTTTGGTTTGATATTTTTCTCAGGTCTTTTCTGGCATTTTTGCATTCGTGGTCAAACCATTTCTCATTTTTATTTTGTCTTTTGTAACGATTCCTCTTCTGTTTCACAAGGTCGGCTTTTACAGCTGCCTCATGGAAGATCATATTTATATCATCTATGGCCATGTTTACACCATCTCTGGTGATCTCATATAGATTTTCTTTAAATTTTGATATTTTACTTGTGAGATCAGGTGAATTTAGTGCTGTGATGAATTTATCTCCACTGTCTGGGGCCCATCTGTATGTCTGGTTTATTTTATGGAGCTTACTGGGTTCCTTTTTTGTGTCTGTAGTTTGGGCAGAAAGTTTAAGGTACACATTTATTTGGTTATGGTCTGAGAGGGGGGATTGCTGCCTGACAGTGAATGCGTTGATATCGCAGGGGTCCAGGTCAGTGATTGTATAATCCACCACACTAGACCCAAGAGTTGAGGAATATGTGAGTCTCCCTAAGGAGTCCCCTCTGAACCTACCGTTAACTATGTACAGGCCTAAGGCTCGGCAGAGTTGCACTACCTCCCTACCGCTTTTATTTATTTCACAGTCAAGGTTGTTCCGATTTGCGATGGCTGGTGTGACATATAAAGGGGTCTGGCCAAACACATGGTTGTTGCCCTGTGGGTCTATGAAGTCGGGTTCACATCCGGTCCTTGCATTTAGGTCCCCACATAGTAGCACCTTTCCTTTGGCCTGGAAATGGCTGATTTCCATGTGGAGAGTATCAAATAACTCCTCTTCAAAATATGGCGATTCTATTGGAGGTATGTAGATCGCACATAAGTAGACATCTTTTTTTGTTATTCCTATATTTTTATCTAATTTTAGCCATACATGTGATTTTCCCTGTTTTATCGGTGAGATGTGTTTGTCCAGTTCTCCTTTATACCACACCAAGATTCCCCCGGAGGTTCTGCCCTTGCGTGTCTTAGTGTTCTTTACTGAGGGCACAATGATTTCATGGTACATTGGAGGACAGTGGGTGGGCACGTCCTTTTGGCACCATGTTTCTGTTAACACAATTATATCAATGTCTTTTATAGCTTTTAGGAATTCAGGGTCTGTACTCTTCATCCCAAAAGTTGAGAAGCGGAGACCCTAGATATTCCAGCAGCTTATGTGGAAAGAACGCATTTATATAGTTCAAAATTGAAATATAATGGACCTATTTTGTGGGACGAGTGTGAAAACACTAGTTTGTATAATGCTAAATGACGATTTAGTATAAATTTCATGAGGCATGCACATACTGCTATCTAATAATAGTAATAACAATGATAAAATAACAATATTAATAATTTAGTGCATTCCTCTCCAGCTTTCCAATCAGGGTGCTTAACATCGTCCTGATCTTTCTCAGTTCTTCGTCTACAGTCTGTGGTCTAGAGGGGGGTCTGGGGTCAGGTACAAAAGCACGGTTCTGTTGTTGGTTTTGTATAGGGGGGTGGGGGGCAGTGGTGGTCCTGTTTGGGTTATCTCTCTCTCTCTCTCAATCCAAATCGCTTTATTGGCATGACAAGTTACATCTTATGTTGCCAAAGCATTGGAAAACATTCATGTTTGTTCACAAAAATACAGATCTATCCATACAGTGTATAAACAGATATATCCCTGAGTGTATAAATATACTTTCATATAATTTATATATAATCTTATCTTTAGTGGTTGTCCCTCTGTTTATGGCAAGCTGTAACATAGTGTGCCGCCAGTGTTATGCAACTTCTCTCTTCCCCTAGTAGGTATGGGAGTTTTTGGTCGTCATTCAATTTTCTGAATTCCGGGCATATTTTTGTAAATTTTGGGTAGAAATTCTCCCTTATGCCCTGATATTTTCTACAAGCTGTGAGGAAGTGCATCTCTGTCTCCACCATTCCCTGACTGCAGTGAGAGCATATCCTGTCCTCCCTTGGTAGCCGGGTCTGCCTGTGTCTACCTTTTTCGATCGCCAGGCTATGTTCATTAAGTCTGTACATTGTCAGGATTTTTCTCAGTTTGCTGTCCTTTACCATGGTCAGGTAATCAGCTATGTTGTATTGTCTGTTTAGGGCTGATGCGCTATCAATTACTCATAAAAGACTGAGAGTTAAGAGAGTAACTAAAGGCTTTTATTAGCAAAGAACAGAGCATGCCTCTCGTGGTTGACTGGGTTCCAAGAAGGCAGGGGGCTGCAGGTCAATCACCTTTATACCTGGGCCTGTGGGTGGAGCCAGCCGAGACATGTTGAGGCATGCATAGGTACAACAGTGTGTAACAACAATAACAGTGGTTTACCATAAGGGCCAAGTAGCAATTGAGTTTGCTTTGGGTTTTTGTTGTTTCTGCCCAATATGTCAGATATTTTTCCTTTTGCTTAGCGACGATTGTGTTGGGTCGAATTCTTTGTGTTACGCTGTCACTGTCAGTGCTAATTGGGATTTCTATTTGGATTGATTTTTTAATGGCATAGAAAGCCCTTCTTGCTTTCTCTTTCAGTTCATTCACAGCCAGTTTGAAGTGTCCCGTAGAACTGATTTTTAAGCCCAAGTATGTGTAGTTAGTGGTTTGTTCAATTTTGGTTGTTCCTATTGTGAAATTTATTTTGGGTCCCTGAGGTCTGGATCTTTGCTGGAACACAAGGACTTTGTTTTTTTTGGGATTTATTGTCAGGGCCCAAGTCTGGCAGTACGACTCCAGCAGATCCAGGTTCTGCTGTAGACCCTCCTTAGTTGGTGACAGCAGAACCAGGTCGTCTGCATAGAGGAGGAATTTAACCTTGGATTCATATAGGGTGAGGCCGGGTGCTGTAGATTGTTCAAGTAGTTTTGCCAATTCATTTATGTAAATATTAAAGAGTGTCGGTGAGATTGGCGAGCCCTGCGTCACCCCCCCGCCCCTGTGGGAAGTATTTTGTTTGTTTGTCTCCAATTTTAACTGCACATTTGTTGTTTGTATACATTGATTTAATTACATCATATGTTTTTCCCCCTACCCCGCTTTCGATAAGTTTCAGGAATAAACCGTCATGCCAGATGGAGTCGAAAGCCTTCTGGAAATCTATAAAGCATGCGTAGATTTTGCTTTTGTTATGGTGAACGTGTTTGTCAATTAGGGTCTGTAGGGTGAAGATATGATCTGATGTTCTATAGTTTGGCAGGAATTCAATTTGGCTTTTACTCAAGACATTGTGCTCCTCAAGGAAGTTTATAAGTCTTTTGTTTATGGTGCTACAGAATACCTTCCCCAGGTTACTGTTTACACAGATGCCTCGATAGTTATTTGGGTCGACTTTGTCCCCACTTTTGTATATGGGCGTTATGAGTCCTTTTGTTCCAGATATCAGGGAAGTAACCGACACTCAGAACCAAGTTGAAGAGCTTTAGGATAGCCAGTTTCATTTTGTCGTCTGTGTGTTTAATCATCTCGTTTAGTATGCCGTCTGTCCCGCAAGCTTTTCCTGGTCGCAGGTCCTTGAGTTTTTCAGAAAGTTCTTTTTCTGTTATTGTGGAGTCTAGCGGGTTTTGGTTATCTTTTATGGCCATTTCTAGCTTTTCCAGTTTTTTGCATATTTGGTGTTGCTCTGGCCTTAGTGTGTTTTTCTGGTATAATTTTTCAAAGTGGCTTTCCCATGTGTCCCCATTTTGAATGGCCAATTCGTCGTGTTGTTTTTTGTGTAGTGTATTCAAGTTGTCCCAGAAACAATTGGAATCAATGGATTCCTCCATGGAGCTGAGTGTATTCTTAATATATTGTTCTTTTTTGGTTCTGAGTGTGTTTCTGTATTGTGTTAGTGTCTGACAATAAGTAAGGCGTAATTCCTCGTTTTCTGGATGTCTGTGTTTTTGGTTTGATATTTTTCTAAGTTTTTTCCCCATGTTATGGCAATCTGGGTCAAACCATTTTTCATAGTTTTTTGTTTTGGGTTTGTTCTTGCGAGCTTTCAAGTTTGCACTTGTTGCCAAATTATCGAAAATATTGTTTAGGTTATTTACTGCCCGGTTTACGCCTTCTTTATTGTGAGTGTATATGTTATCCAGAAAGGTGTCCAAGAGAGCTTGAGTTGGTGCATTGCTAATTGTTTTCTGGTATTTTTCCGTGTCGTTTTTGGCCCATCTGTACGGTTTTTTGGTGTTGTACAGTTTACTGGGTTGTGTTTCTATGTTGTTTGTTTCTGTCTTTTTGAGATACATAGTAATTTGACTGTGATCTGACAGTCATAGAGTTTTACAGCACAGAAAGAGGCCCTTCGGCCCATCGTGTCCGCGCCGCCCATCCACCCCTGTCCTGTCTAATCCCATTTTCCAGCATTTGGTCCATAGCCTTGTATGCAATGGCATTTCAAGTGCTCATCCAAATGCTTCTTGAATGTTGTGAGGGTTCCTGCCTCTACCACCCTTTCAGGCAGTGAGTTCCAGATTCCAACCACCCTCTGGGTGAAAAAGTTCCTCCTCAAATCCCCTCTAAATCTCCTGCCCCTTACCCTGAATCTATGCCCCCTTGTTATTGACCCCCCTACTAAGGGGAAAAGTTCCTCTTTATCTACCCTATCTATGCCCCTCATCATTTTGTACACCTCAATCAGGTCCCCCCTCAGCCTTCTTTGCTCCAAGGAAAACAACCCCAGCCTGTCCAGCCTCTCTTCATAGCTGAGGCGCTCCATCCCAGGTAACATCCTGGTGAATCTTCTCTGCACCCTCTCCAAAGCAATCACATCCTTCCTATAGTGAGGCGACCAGAACTGCACACAGTACTCCAGCTGTGGCCTCACCAGCGTTTTGTACAGCTCCATCATAACCTCCCTGCTCTTATACTCTATGCCTCGGCTAATGAAGGCAAGTATCCCATATGCCTTTTTAACCACCTTATCTACCTGTTCCGCTGCCTTCAGGGATCTATGTACATGTACACCAAGGTCCCTCTGACCCTCTGTACTTCCTAGGGTCCTACCACTCATTGTGTATTCCCTTGCCTTATTTGTCCGTCCAAAATGCATCACCTCGCACTTTTCAGGGTTAAATTCCATTTGCCACTTTTCCGCCCATCTGACCAACCCGTTTATATCGTCCTGTAGCCTGAGGCTTTCCTCCTCGCAATTTACCACCCCACCAATTTTCGTGTCATCTGCGAACTTACTGATCATACCTTTTACATTCTCATCCAAATCATTTATGTAGATCACAAACAACAAGGGACCCAGCACCGATCCCTGAGGTACCCCACTGGACACAGGCTTCCAGTCACAAAAGCATCCTTCGACCATCACCCTCTGCCTCCTGCCACTCAGCCAGTTTAGGATCCAACGCGCCAAGGCACCCTGGATCCCCTGGGCTCTTACCTTCTTGTTTGTGGTTTGACTGTGAATGCTCTGAAAGAGGATGGGTCCAAATCTGTAATCATATAGTCTACTGTGCTGCAGCCAAGAGGTGAGCAATAGGTCGATCTTCCTAGGAGGTCTCCTATGAACCTACCATTGACAATGTACAGACCCAGGCTTCGACAGAGCTGTAGGAGCTGTTTTCCGTTGGTATTTGTCTGCTTGTCGCAGTTATGCCTGTATGGAAGGGATGGGATATCAAAGTGGTTATTCCCGAATACGTAATTGTTTCCCTGATTATTGGTGAAGTCTGGTTCTTCGCCCTTTCTTGAATTGAGGTCCCCACAGATCAACACGTTCCCCTGGGCCTGGTATTGGATAATTTCCCCCTCTATGTTGGAGAAGGTGTCCTCTTTAAAGTACGGGGAATCCATTGGGGGGATATAAAGTGCGCAAATGTAAACATCTTGGGTGTTAGAGATAATCTCCCTCTCAATTTTGAGCCACATGTGGTTTTCGCCCTTTTTTATAAATTTGATGTAATTCTTAAGTTCTGTTTTAAACCAGATCAGTATGCCTCCGGAGTCTCTGCCTTGGGTTACTCTTGGTAATTTATTGGAGGGGACCACCAGCTCAGTGTACCCTTGGGGACAGCCAGTGTGTCCTTTTCCTTTATACCAAGTTTCCTGTAAAATGATAATATCCAGATCTTTAGTTTCATCTATGAACTCTGGGGTCCTACTCTTCACGTCGAGCACCGAAGAGCGTAGACCTTGGATATTCCAGGTCGAAATACATAAGGATTTCATGTTAAGTTTGATCTTTTACTATGATAGGTTAAAGAGTGGTACGTGTTTGTCGTGTCTATGTGTGGGGAAAAAAAGATCATCTCAGTTGTCTATAAAAGTTAATACTATTTGGTTACAGTTCTTTCTATTAATTAGTCCTTGATCCATAAGGCGGAAGTAGATGCTGCTGCACATCTGCTTATTGTCTCTTAATGGATTGTCTCTGTCTGAGGTATTGCGTACGTCCTGTGCATCTCTCCCTCTGTCTGGCTGGGAGCGTCCCTGTTCCCCCGTGGGACAGGAGTGGTGCAGGTCTGATATTGTTGTTGTGCATGGGGATCCTCTCTGGTCTCGGTTGGTGTGGTGGTGGTCTTTGTAGTGGTCCTGATATGTACCCCACTGATCTCTGGTGGTCGGGGGGGGGGGTCCTCTTGGAGTCTGGGTATGGACCCGGTTAAAAGCGACGTCCTTCAGGGCTTTAGCAAAGATCGATATTCTTTTCCTTTGGATGTAGACGTGGTCGTAAAGACATTCTTCATCGAGGGTGGGGTGTTGGGCCAGGTGCACGTTTTGATTCGCAGTCTCTTGCTATGCTGGCATTTATCTCATGAATTGTGTTGTTGTTGAAGTCTGTTCTCGGCAATATTGTGGAAACAGTGATTCTAGTGTTTGGAAATGTACTGCTTGCCTTCCTAATCACTGCTCTGAGCGATGTTGCTACTTCTTTCTGTTGGGCCTTTAGGTCATTTGTGCCCGTGTGTATTATTATGTGTTGGGGGGAGCCTAATCGTGTTTTGGTCAGCCATCCCATGGCTCTGTCTGTTGTTGGGCACCAGATCTTTTCTACTTTACTTCTAGGGAAGAGCTTTTTCTCCCATAGAAATTTCCCATTTGAGTCTATGAGTATTACGATGTCAGCCTTGTTTGTGTTTACTGTCTGGTGGCTTTTGCCTGGACTCATAGTGTGTGTGTTGGGCTGGGGTGTCTGGTGTGTGCGTACCTCTTGTGAGCGGCTCGCTTGTGGTTCCACGGTGGTGGGGGAAGATTGAGATTCAGTATGCTGGTCGGTCTGTGTGGCACCCCTTGTATTGTGTGTCTGCTGCTGTTGTTCCATGTGGGAGTGCAGCCGTTCCGTCGGGCTCTGTCTTGTCTTATCTCTAGCCTCTGGTTGCTGGTCTAATGATGTTATCTCTCCTCCATGGCTCTCTTCTTTTTCCTGCAGCTCTTTCACCCGATTCCCAAGTAGATTCACCTGGTTCTCAAGTAGATTCAGCTCTCTCTTGTGTCTCTCTCTCTCTCTCTCTGTCTCTCTGTCTCTCTCCCTCTCGCTCTCTCTCCTTGGTTTATCTATCCCAGTTGCCTGCCCTCTTTCCCTAATCCTTCCATGCCCTTATTTCTAACGTCAGTATGTATTTCCCTTTTGAACACCTCGGCTGATTCTGCATCCACTGCCCTCTGGGACTGGGCACCACTTTCTCCAAACCCTTCGTGTGAAGAAACGATTCCTCGGTTGGTTGTCCCTTTGCTCTGGATTCCTCTACTAGAGTGAGGCGTTGTTTCTTGTCTACCTTCTAAATTCCATTGACTATTTAAACCCCTCAGTCACACCCCCATCTCCTCCCTTCTCCGTCTCCCAGGAGTCATAGAATCAAAAAAATTTACGGCATAAAAGGAGGCCATTCGGCCCATCGTGTCCACGCTGGCCGACAAAGAGCTCTCCAGCCTAATCCCACTCTCCAGCTCTTGGTCCGTAGCCCTGCAGGTTCCGGCACTTCAAGCGTATATCCAAGTACTTTTTAAATGTGATGAGGGTTCCTGCCTCGACCACCCTTTCAGGCAGTGAGTTCCAGACCCCCACCACCCTCTGGGTGAAAAATATCCTCAACTCCCCTCTAATCCTCCGACCAATGACTTTATATCTGCGCCCCCTGGTTATTGACCTCTCTGCTAAGGGAAATAGGTCCTTCCTATCCACTCTATCGAGGTCCCTGATCATTTTATACACCTCAATTAAATCTCTCCTCAGCCTCCTCTGTTCCAAAGAAAACAACCCCAGCCTCTCCAATCTTTCCTCATCGCTAAAATTCCCCAGCCCAGGCAACATCCTGGTAAATCTCCTCTGCACCCTCTCTAGTGCAATCACATCCTTCGTGTAATGTGGTGACCAGAACTGTACGCAGTACTCTAGCTGTGGTCTAACTAGTGAATGTGTTCCAAGTTTACCCAGTTTCTGATTGTAACTCAGTCCCTCCCCACATATCGAGTCTGGTGACTAGTAACTGGCCTTCAAACCTGAAGGCTGGACTCTTGTGCGATGCGCTGGCGACTCCCCTCCCCTCCGCAGGACGGTACCCCAGTTCGAGTCAGAGGAGATTAGCAGCAGTTTGATCTTCAGTGCAGCAGACTGATCACTGGATAGGGAGCGACATTAACCGGGGGAGCACACAGTCGGCCCTCAATCATTATTGCAGTAGCATTCCGCTACTACACCCTCTCCTCAAACCACAGAAAGCCAAGTGTTGCGATTCCTTGTAAGTTTGTGATGGGGGTGGGGTGGGGAATGTGGTATTCCTGCAGTCTCCCAGTGTGGGAATCATGCGAGGATTTGGTCCAAGAAAATCCGAGGAATGGCTGACTGGTGTTCAGGGATACAGACAAGAGTATCTGATAAGTGTGTCTGTTCCGAACGGAGCCATTGATGTCCTGGGCACAGGTGAAACCTTCACCCCTCTGTCCAGAGCTCGAATTGACCCCAGGTCCCAGCAGGTGAAAGGTCAGTGTTTGACCCACCAATTTTCAGCGATATATTTATAATAATTTCTTGCTTTCCTGAAATGGGATTGTTTTTGCTGTGCGGTTATTCCTGTAGAAGCGATGAACTCTACTCTCACTGTCCTGAGGTCACCAGACACTTTCCTCCGATTTCCTTGGATTGAAATCATTAATTTTCAGTTGAAAATGTTTCTTTGAGCAAGAGGAGAGATGGAACTCCTGCAGCGGTGAGGCTGCGCACAGCTCGTCAGTGCTCAACCGCTGAGCGTCTTGTGGGGCTAATTCAGCACACTTTACGCATCCCGTGATGTGTCAGCCGTGGCTCAGTGGGCAGCACACTCGCCTCTGAGTCAGAAGGTTGTGGGCTCATAGTCCCCACTCCAGAGACTTGAGCACAAAAATCTAGACTGACACTCCCAGTGCAGTATTGAGGGAGCGCCGCACTGTCGGAGAGGCAGTACTGAGGGAGCGCCGCACTGTCGGAGGGGCAGTACTGAGGGAGCCCCGCACTGTCGGAGGGGCAGTACTGAGGGAGGGTCGCACTGTCGGAGGGGCAGTACTGAGGGAGCGCCGCACTGTCGGAGGGGCAGTACTGAGGGAGCGCCGCACTATCGGAGGGGCAGTACTGAGGGAGCGCCGCACTGTCGGAGGGGCGGTACTGAGGGAGAGCCGCACTGTCGGAGGGGCAGTACTGAGGGAGCGCCGCACTGTCGGAGGGGCAATACTGGGGGAGTGCTGCACTGTCGGAGGCTCCATCTATCAGATGAGACGTTAAACTGAGGCTCCGTCTGCTCTCTCGGGTGGACGTAAAAGATCCCAGGGCACTATTCGAAGAAGAGCAGGGGAGTTCTCCCTGGTGTCCTGGGCCATTATTTAGCCCTCAACCAAAATCACTAAACAGATTATCTGGTCATTATCAGATTGCTGTTTGCGGGAGCTTGCTGTGCACAAATTGGCTATAGCGTTTCCTACATTACAACAGCGACTACACTCCAAAAAATACTTCATTGGCTGTAAAGCGCTTTGGGACATCCTGAGGTTATGAAAGGCGCTATAGAAATACAAGTCATTTTCCCCCAGCTTTGTATTGGGGCTGTGTGTTGTACAGCGGGCCTGATGCATTTTCCCCTCTCTCTCTTCCCACAGGGACTTAAACCGCTCCGATTCCGATTCTTCCATTTCCCAATCCAGCGACCAGCAGCGGCTCCCCAGCTCCTCGGGCTCTCCCAGCGCCCTCCTGCACAGCTCGGCACCCCGTTCAACCCCATCCAAGCCTTCCTCGCTCCTTAAACTGACGGAGGAGATCAGCCCGAGCCCCAGCCTGACCCCGGACAGCGGCGGCGGCAGCAAGCAGGCCGACTCCGAGAGCCCCTCCGACAGCCCCCCGGCCGGCCACAAGGCCTACCCCGCCCGCGGCCTGGAGAAGTCGGCCAGCCTGGGGGAGATCCACCGGGGCGGCAGCGAGGGCTCGGCTCTCAGCCCCTCCGAGTCCTCCCGCTCACTCAGCCCCACGTCCAGCGAGCCCGAGCCCCCGGCCCAGGCCCAGGCCTCCGACACCAAACACAGCGGCAGGGTCACCAAGATCCCGCAGCTCGCCTGCAAAAAATCACCGGCAGAGGAAGACGGCGCGTCGACCGGCGAGGAGACGGAGCCCAGCGCCGGCAAGAAGAAACCAGGATTCAAGCTCTTCAAAAAAAAGATCAAGTAATGCCGAGCGATTTGGGGCAAACCCAGCCAGATGGGGACTGAGCGACAGCGGACTCTCCGCCTCTCCTTGGCCAAGTCTGTCCCCGGGGAGTGAATTTTATTTAATCTTATTTATTTTACAGACTGGTGTTCCTGATTCCCAAGCTTCCCCCCCCCCCGAGTTGGGGGATATGCGAGAATCCTCTGCTCTCCAGCCCCTCTTCCTTATCCCGCTGCATGTCTTCTCTTCCAGTGCTGCTGAAATTCAGCCCATGCCTGAGCCGCATGCACACGCAACGCTTCTGCAAAAAAAACCAACAGTTTAAAAGTAAAGAAGTTCCTCCGGAAGGTGGAGTTAAGGTTTTTTAAGATGTAGAGACGTTCCCAACGCAAACCTGCTCCAGAGGGGCTGATTTCGCAAAAAAAGTTTGTAAATGACTCGGTTTATCTGCACTTTTTTTAGTAAATGACCCCAGGATGGGAGTGGTGCTGGTCGCGGTGGGGGAGATTCCCTGCCTGCCGCTTTTCCAATGATGGGTTGTCAGTTCGTGGCTCGTAAACAACAGGGTGGTGCGCAGTCACACTTGGTTGAATAGCTGACCGTCTGATTTGATTTTAATGGGGGTCCGGGCAGTCGCTGCCGCTGGGGCTGAACATTGATCACACGCTGTGCTTTCACACAGACCAGGCTGGCCACACACACAGTCCAGTCCATCCAGCCTGCTGCATCCAGAGTTTACACCATTACTCTGCTTATCGTGGACTTCGCTCTGCCATAAACCCCCCCCCCCCCCCTCCAGTTCAGCCCCTACTTTAAGGAACATTAAGTTCCTACCCTGAAAAAAAGCAAGCAGTACTGTTAATCTCTTACTCTCTCCCGCTCACTCCCTGTACTGTTAATCTCTCTCCCCTCGCTCCCTGTACTGTTAATCTCTCTCCCCTCGCTCCCTGTACTGTTAATCTCTCTCCCCTCGCTCCTTGTACTGTTAATCTCTCTCCCCCTCACTCCCTGTACTGTTAATCTCTCTCCCCTCGCTCCTTGTACTGTTAATCTCTCTCCCCCTCACTCCCTGTACTGTTAATCTCTCTCCCCTCGCTCCTTGTACTGTTAATCTCGCTCCCTGTACTGTTAATCTCTCTCCCCTCGCTCCTTGTACTGTTAATCTCTCTCCCCCTCACTCCCTGTACTGTTAATCTCTCTCCCCTCGCTCCCTGTACTGTTAATCTCTCTCCCCTCACTCCCTGTACTGTTAATCTCTCTCCCGCTCACTCCCTGTACTGTTAATCTCTCTCCCCCTCACTCCCTGCACTGTTAATCTCTCTCAGTCCAGCTCCTTTATTTAAAGCTATCAGGTGAGCGGCTGCTTGTATCTTCTTTTCAGAGACCAGTGCTGAGCACCCAGCGTGTGTACACTCTCCTAACTCATCACTGACAGTTTGTGAGAATGTCGGAGTGACTAGCCTCTCAGCCTGGCATCAGCTTGCTTGACTCTGTCTGCCCTGGTGACTGCTAACTCCTTCTACTTAACGGATCCTTGCCCAATCCTCCAATTTGTGACTTGGAATTACTTTTCCTTCGTGTGACCATCCTAATGTATTTAAAAAGGATTCTGCTGTAACCAAACTCCATTCGGAATGTAAACATTGGCAGCCTGAGATCACCAGTAATCCAAGGGACTCCGGCCATGGTGGAGGTCCCAATAGGCGACCTTTAGCCTGCTGTCTCGCCAGGGTTAGTCCTGCGGGGCAGTGGGAACTGGTAGCTAATGCGGCCATTTTCAGGGATCCTACCCTGATATATCTCCATGAGCTTCGAGTTACTGTGGCACACGCATTTGCCAAAGGTTGTCCCTGACCTGATCCCTGTGTTTAGTGGGGTGTGGCTGACTATTGACCCAGGTGTGAGTGCCTATGTCTTCGCATGTCTGTGTGTCAGTGTGAGAGTGTCAGCCTGTGAGTCAGTGTGAGAGTGTCAGCCTGCGAGTCAGTGTGAGTGTCAGCCTGTGAGTCAGTGTGAGAGTGTCAGTCTGTGAGTCAGTGTGAGAGTGTCAGCCTGTGAGTCAGTGTGAGAGTGTCAGCCTGTGAGTCAGTGTGAGTGTGTCAGCCTGTGAGTCAGTGTGAGTGTGTCAGCCTGTGAGTCAGTGTGAGAGTGTCAGCCTGCGAGTCAGTGTGAGTGTCAGCCTGTGAGTCAGTGTGAGAGTGTCAGCCTGTGAGTCAGTGTGAGAGTGTCAGTCTGTGAGTCAGTGTGAGAGTGTCAGCCTGTGAGTCAGTGTGAGTGTCAGCCTGTGAGTCAGTGTGAGTGTCAGCCTGTGAGTCAGTGTGAGTGTGTCAGCCTGTGAGTCAGTGTGAGTGTGTCAGCCTGCGAGTCAGTGTGAGTGTCAGCCTGCGAGTCAGTGTGAGTGTCAGCCTGCGAGTCAGTGTGAGAGTGTCAGTCTGTGAGTCAGTGTGAGAGTGTCAGCCTGCGAGTCAGTGTGAGTGTCAGCCTGTGAGTCAGTGTGAGAGTGTCAGCCTGTGAGTCAGTGTGAGAGTGTCAGCCTGTGAGTCAGTGTGAGAGTGTCAGCCTGTGAGTCAGTGTGAGAGTGTCAGTCTGTGAGTCAGTGTGAGAGTGTCAGCCTGTGAGTCAGTGTGAGTGTCAGCCTGTGAGTCAGTGTGAGTGTGTCAGCCTGTGAGTCAGTGTGAGTGTGTCAGCCTGCGAGTCAGTGTGAGTGTCAGCCTGTGAGTCAGTGTGAGAGTGTCAGTCTGTGAGTCAGTGTGAGAGTGTCAGTCTGTGAGTCAGTGTGAGAGTGTCAGCCTGTGAGTCAGTGAGAGTGTCAGCCTGTGAGTCAGTGTGAGAGTGTCAGCCTGCGAGTCAGTGTGAAAGTGTCAGCCTGTGAGTGTGTCAGCCTGTGAGTCAGTGTGTATGTGTCAGCCTGTGAGTCAGTGTGAGAGATTCAGCCTGAGTCAGTGTGAGAGTGTCAGTCTGTGAGTCAGTGTGTGTGTCAGCCTGTGAGTCAGCGTGAGTGTGTCAGCCTGAGTCAGCGTGAGTGTGTCAGCCTGTGAGTCAGCCTGTGAGTGTGTCAGCCTGTGAGTCAGTGTGAGTGTCAGCCTGTGAGTGTGTCAGCCTGTGAGTCAGTGTGTGTGTCAGCCTGAGTCAGTGTGAGTGTCAGCCTGAGTCAGTGTGAGTGTGTCAGCCTGTGAGTCAGTGTGAGTGTGTCAGCCTGAGTCAGTGTGAGTGTGTCAGCCTGTGAGTCAGTGTGAGTGTGTCAGCCTGTGAGTCAGTGTGTGTGTCAGCCTGTGAGTCAGTGTGAGCGTGTCAGCCTGTGAGTCAGTGTGAGTGTGTCAGCCTGAGTCAGTGTGAGAGTGTCAGCCTGTGAGTCAGTGTGAGAGTGTCAGCCTGTGAGTCAGTGTGAGAGTGTCAGCCTGTGAGTCAGTGTGAGTGTGTCAGCCTGCGAGTCAGTGTGAGAGTGTCAGCCTGTGAGTCAGTGTGAGAGTGTCAGCCTGTGAGTCAGTGTGAGAGTGTCAGCCTGTGAGTCAGTGTGAGAGTGTCAGCCTGTGAGTCAGTGTGAGAGTGTCAGCCTGTGAGTCAGTGTGAGAGTGTCAGCCTGTGAGTCAGTGTGAGAGTGTCAGCCTGTGAGTCAGTGTGAGAGTGTCAGCCTGCGAGTCAGTGTGAGAGTGTCAGCCTGCGAGTCAGTGTGAGAGTGTCAGCCTGCGAGTCAGTGTGAGAGTGTCAGCCTGCGAGTCAGTGTGAGAGTGTCAGCCTGCGAGTCAGTGTGAGAGTGTCAGCCTGCGAGTCAGTGTGAGAGTGTCAGCCTGCGAGTCAGTGTGAGTGTGTCAGCCTGCGAGTCAGTGTGAGTGTGTCAGCCTGCGAGTCAGTGTGAGAGTGTCAGCCTGCGAGTCAGTGTGAGAGTGTCAGCCTGCGAGTCAGTGTGAGAGTGTCAGCCTGCGAGTCAGTGTGAGAGTGTCAGCCTGCGAGTCAGTGTGAGAGTGTCAGCCTGCGAGTCAGTGTGAGAGTGTCAGCCTGCGAGTCAGTGTGAGAGTGTCAGCCTGTGAGTCCGTGAGAGTGTCAGCCTGTGAGTCAGTGTGAGAGTGTCAGCCTGTGAGTCAGTGTGAGAGTGTCAGCCTGCGAGTCAGTGTGAGAGTGTCAGCCTGTGAGTCAGTGTGAGTGTGTCAGCCTGCGAGTCAGTGTGAGTGTGTCAGCCTGTGAGTCAGTGTGAGTGTGTCAGCCTGCGAGTCAGTGTGTGTGTCAGCCTGCGAGTCAGTGTGAGTGTGTCAGCCTGTGAGTCAGTGTGAGAGTGTCAGCCTGCGAGTCAGTGTGAGTGTGTCAGCCTGCGAGTCAGTGTGAGTGTGTCAGCCTGTGAGTCAGTGTGAGAGTGTCAGCCTGCGAGTCAGTGTGAGAGTGTCAGCCTGCGAGTCAGTGTGAGAGTGTCAGCCTGCGAGTCAGTGTGAGAGTGTCAGCCTGTGAGTCAGTGTGAGAGTGTCAGCCTGTGAGTCAGTGTGAGTGTGTCAGCCTGTGAGTCAGTGTGAGAGTGTCAGCCTGCGAGTCAGTGTGAGAGTGTCAGCCTGCGAGTCAGTGTGAGAGTGTCAGCCTGCGAGTCAGTGTGAGTGTGTCAGCCTGTGAGTCAGTGTGAGAGTGTCAGCCTGTGAGTCAGTGTGAGAGTGTCAGCCTGTGAGTCAGTGTGAGTGTGTCAGCCTGCGAGTCAGTGTGAGTGTCAGCCTGCGAGTCAGTGTGAGAGTGTCAGCCTGCGAGTCAGTGTGAGAGTGTCAGCCTGCGAGTCAGTGTGAGAGTGTCAGCCTGCGAGTCAGTGTGAGAGTGTCAGCCTGCGAGTCAGTGTGAGAGTGTCAGCCTGCGAGTCAGTGTGAGTGTGTCAGCCTGCGAGTCAGTGTGAGTGTGTCAGCCTGCGAGTCAGTGTGAGAGTGTCAGCCTGTGAGTCAGTGTGAGAGTGTCAGCCTGCGAGTCAGTGTGAGTGTGTCAGCCTGCGAGTCAGTGTGAGTGTGTCAGCCTGCGAGTCAGTGTGAGTGTGTCAGCCTGCGAGTCAGTGTGAGAGTGTCAGCCTGCGAGTCAGTGTGAGTGTGTCAGTGTGAGAGTGTCAGCCTGCGAGTCAGTGTGAGTGTGTCAGTGTGAGTGTGTCAGCCTGTGAGTCAGTGTGAGTGTGTGCGTGTTACACTACCAGGACTACACCTATGGCAGGATGTCACCTGGTACACAGTGCTCCTATAATGAGTCCGCACAGTCTGTCCTGGGCCATGTTTGGGTATCCCCGTCCCCCATCCCTCTCCACCCCTCACCCTCCCCCTCCACCCTGGCCCGTCTGTTGATGTGGTGGAACCTCAACCCCTCGATCGTCCGTGAATCTGTGAACTGACTGAGCTCCTGAAACTCTGACACTTGTTGGGATAAACAGGAGATCGGTCTGTGGGTGACTGACTTCGCAAAACTGGGTGCTTCAGAATCATGTGTGGAGATTTTACATTTAATTTGTGTGTGAAGGAGGCTGCTGGTTTGAGTGGAGAGTGTGAGAGACACTGACTCACTGCACCATCGGGTGAAGGAGGCTGCTGGTTTGAGTGGAGAGTGTGAGAGACACTGACTCACTGCACCATCGGGTGAAGGAGGCTGCTGGTTTGAGTGGAGAGTGTGAGAGACACTGACTCACTGCACCATCGGGTGAAGGAGGCTGCTGGTTTGAGTGGAGAGTGTGAGAGACACTGACTCACTGCACCATCGGGTGAAGGAGGCTGCTGGTTTGAGTGGAGAGTGTGAGAGACACTGACTCACTGCACCATCGGGTGAAGGAGGCTGCTGGTTTGAGTGGAGAGTGTGAGAGACACTGACTCACTGCACCATCGGGTGAAGGAGGCTGCTGGTTTGAGTGGAGAGTGTGAGAGACACTGACTCACTGCACCATCGGGTGAAGGAGGCTGCTGGTTTGAGTGGAGAGTGTGAGAGACACTGACTCACTGCACCATCGGGTGAAGGAGGCTGCTGGTTTGAGTGGAGAGTGTGAGAGACACTGACTCACTGCACCATCGGGTGAAGGAGGCTGTGAGTGGGTCTTAATCAGCTCCAAACACACAGAAATTGAAAATATAATTGTGTGGGGGTGGAGTTCTGCCAATGCACCTTCAATGTTCGGGTACTTGTTCTGTGATTTTATTGGGTGTTTTGTAAAGCATGTTCTCTGGAAATCTTCAGTCCAGTGACCGGCTCAGGCTTGGTGTCCAGGCACTGGTCAAAGCTGGCCAGAATATGGCTCCATCCTGACTCTCCTCCAGCTTTTGGCCGCTGGTCAGTCGGTGACCAGGAGCTCTATCAGTATTTTATCCGTGTGCCGAAAGTACTGTTACTGTTAGGTGTTAAACGTCTTGCTGTGTTATGGGATGGTGAAGCAGTGTTAAACAGATTCAGCCCCCGGGGGGTGGTTGTAGAGGGCGCCGGGCCAAACTGTGCGTCTCAGTCCGCACTGGGACAGCCCGCACTCACGCCCTTCCTCCGGCAGCTGTTGTATCAGTGCACGGACTGCATGAAGCGGGGCAGCTTTCACACCAGCCTACTCTCCGGACAGTGTTTCCACAGCCACCCATCCTGTCCTGTCCTGTCCTGTGGGGAGAGAGGGGTTAATCAGAGTTGAAGGTGTGACCAGGTGCTGGGTTTCCTTGACTCGAGTCGCGCTGTAACCAGATCGCTGCCATTGGTTGCTCAGTGCTTTCCAAACTCGAAAGTCTTAATGTCAGTGACAGACTCCACCCCATCCCCCTCTCCGCCCCAGCTGATCTGTGTTGGAGGGGAGTTCGGGGTGTGGGCTGGTGTCTGGGTCATTTGTTGTTTTTCTGTTCCACCCCCTCTGCGTGTGCGCCCGTGAAGCTTAAGCTGGCTGGGTGTGCAAGGTGCAGATGGCCGTGATCTGTGTGTGGATTCTCCAAGTGCTGTGCGATGCCCCTGGAACCTGGAGCGTTTGTGTTCAATGTGTGGCATGCCTGTGCCCGAGGGGCCTTACTTTTAACGGAATGATGCTGTGTCTAACTTTGTATACTGATCGAAACAACCACCTCTCAACGTTCAACTGGTCCCTTTTAGTTTATTTTTTTTTAAAGGAAATGTGTTTTTGTTTTTTGTAGATAATGATCATGAATTTTGGCCGGGGCTCAGCACTGGGTGAAGGATGGGGTGTGCAGTGAGTGGGCGCTCTGTTGGATCACTGGTACCTGCCTCTTGCAACACATGCTGTACTGAACCCCAACACGTTTCCGTCTAATAGCCTCCACGGCTGTCCCATTGGGTTCGATCCTTTATGTAGTTTGGGTTCAGATACTGTTCGTATGACCCACCCTGGGAGTGTTTGATGGGACAATGTAGAGGGAGCATTACTCTGTATCTAACCCGTGCTGTACCTGCCCTGGGAGTGTTTGATGGGACAGTGTAGAGGGAGCTTTACTCTGTATCTAACCCGTGCTGTACCTGCCCTGGGTGTGTTTGATGGGACAGTGTAGAGGGAGCTTTACTCTGTATCTAACCCGTGCTGTACCTGCCCTGGGAGTGTTTGATGGGACAGTGTAGAGGGAGCTTTACTCTGTATCTAACCCGTGCTGTACCTGCCCGGGGAGTGTTTGATGGGGCAGTGTAGAGGGAGCTTTACTCTGTATCTAACCCGTGCTGTACCTGCCCTGGGAGTTTGGGAGTGTTTAATGCTGCCTCTGGTGTGTCGAGCACACACACTGGATGCCACGGGGCAGGTTGGAGATTCCTGAGACTTGAGCATTCTCCAGGTTCGTGTCTCAATACAAAATTATTCGTCTCGGAACCTTCCATGTACCGGAGGCTCTGAAAAATGTCTGAGCCGCCCTTCTCTGCCCTCTACCCTCTGCCCTGTCCCTCAATCCGCTCGGGGTTAAGTGAAGCCAGTAAGTGTAAAGCTCCAATTCTTCCTGTGAATCAAGCAGATCTGTTCCTATCTCTCTATCGCCCTGGGTTGCGGTCCCTCTGACCCCCCGTGTATTGCATGTCCGGGGAGCACGCCAATCGCAGTATATTCACAGCCGTTCCCTCTCTCGCTGTTTGTCCACAGCGCAGGACTGGGATGTCCTGGGGGGCTGGCCGTGGTTAAGGGGTATGTTTATGTTACAATGATTGGGGAAGGACAGTTCATCGCTAATGAGTGTGTGAGACTTGTATTAGAAAAGTACTTTCTAAATCATTGTATTGTGGAGTCCCCAGGAGGGAGACTCCTCATGCGCAAGGGCTGTCGAGGACGCTTTCCTTGGGGTGACTATCTGCATCTTTTCATTGCAGGCCAGCTTTCTGGTTTACAGGCGCTGATGTCTTGTCAGAAATCGGGTGGGGGTGGGGGGTTGTACCCCTGCGGGGAGGGGGGAGCCCGATTGCAAGGGTGCAATGTGGACTCGTTGTCCAGCCGAATCCTGTGGGTGTGAAGCTGGGTTTGGGCACAGCTCCCCGCCCGGCATCATCAGCTTCTGTCCCTCGCCCACCCTCAGGTCTTCATTCTCTGGGGTTTTTTCTACCCCCTCCCCTGTGCTGTTTGTTATGAAGAGAAAAAACAATTTGTAAAATGGAATAAAAGCATTCTGTAAAGTTCTTAAACTACTGTACGAAACCGTTCACTTTGATGGCAGCAATGCATGGAAGCAATAAATTGGTCAGATGTAAAACCGCCGCTGCTGTGTGTCCAGTGTTGTGTCCCCTCGGTGCGGGTTCACCAACGATCGCCTGCCTTACACTGTCGCACCAGTCGCCCTGAGCCCATTGTCTCCTCCTAACATAGAAGATAGGAGCAGGTGTAGGCCATTCGGCCCTTCGAGCCTGCTCCCCCATTCAATGAGATCATGGCTGATCATCCAAATTCAGTACCCTGTCCCTGCTTTCTCCCCATATCCCTTGATCCCTTTAGCCTCAAGAAATATATCCAACTCTTTCTTGAATATATTTAATGAACTGGCCTCCACCGCCCTCTGTGGCAGAGAATTCCACAGGTTCACCGCTCTCTGGGTGAAGAAATTCCTCCTCATCTCGGTCCTAAATGGCTTACCCCTTATCCTTAGACTATGACCCCTGGTTCTGGACTCCCCGGCCATCATAAACATCCTTCCTGCATCTAGTCTGTCCAGGCCTGTCAGAATTTTATAGGTTTCGATGAGATCCCCTCTCAATCTTCTAAACTCCAGTGAGTATAAGCCCAATCGACACAATCTCTCCTCATACGTCATTCCTGCCATCCCAGGTATCAGCCTGGTGAATCTTCGCTGCACTCCTTCCATGGCAAGAACGTCCTTCCTCAGGTAAGGCGACCAAAACTGCACACAATACTCAAGGTGCGGTCTCACCAAGGCCCTGTACAACTGTAGCAAGACATCTTTGTTCCTGTACTCGAACCCTCTTGCTACGAAGGCCAACATACCATTTGCCTTCTTAACCGCCTGCTGCACCTGCATGCTTACCTTCAGCGACTGGTGCACAAGAACACCCAGGTCTCTGCACTTCCCCTTCTCCCAATCTATTGCCATTCAAATAATCTGCCTTCCTGTTTTTGCCACCAAAGTGGATAACCTCACATTTATCCACATTATAGTGCATTTGCCATGTTTCTGCCCAATTACCCAATCTGTCCAAATCGTACTGGAGTTTCTTGACATCCTCCTCACAGCTTACCCTCCCACCCAGCTTTGTCATCATCTGCAAATTTGGAGATATTACATCCAATTCCCTCGTCCAGATCATTAATATATATTGTGAACAGCTGGGGTCCTAGGACCGATCCTTGCGGTACCCCACTAGTCACTGCCTGCCACTCGGAAAACGACCCGTTTATTCCAACTCTTTGCCTTCTGTCCGCCAACCAGTTCTCTATCCAAGTCAATACCTTGCCCCCAATCCCATGTGCCTTAATTTTGCACGCTAATCTCTTGTGGGCTCCAGTACCAGGGCCCCAACACACAGTACAAAGAGCCAGACTGTCACCTTGTGGCAGCTCCCTGCTCCCACAGCCCCTTCACTCCAGCCGCCCTCCGGTACACCTCTGCATTTAACTCCCTGTTGTTCTTGAAATGATTCCGTGTTGATCTCTCTCTGCTCAAAGCCTCTCATTTGCATCCGACTTGTTTGAATCTGTGTCCCCTGATCCTGCACTCCATATTTGGCATTACACATTTACCGATGCTGTACTTCTCTTGCTTTCTGTGTATGTCTCGCTTTGTCTATGTCTTTCTCTCCCCCTGTCTCTGCCTCTCTGTGGGTCTCAGTGCAGCACTCCCTCAGTACTGCACTGGGAGTGTCCGCCTGGATTATGGGCTCAAGTCTCTGGAGTGGGATTTGAACCATGACCTTCTGACGCAGGCGAGAGTGCTGCCCACTTATCAAGGTGGGTAGGTGGGGTTGAGGGATATGGGGAGAAGGTGGGTAGGTGGGGTTGAGGGATATGGGGAGAAGGTGGGTGGGTGGGGTTGAAGGATATGGGGAGAAGGTGGGTAGGTGGGGTTGAGGGATATGGGGAGAAGGTGGGTGGGTGGTGTTGGGGGATATGGGGGGTAGGTGGTGTTGAGGGATATGGGGAGAAGGTGGGTAGGTGGGGTTGAAGGATATGGGGAGAAGGTGGGTGGTTGGGGATATGGGGAGAAGGTGGGTAGGTGGGGCTGAGGGATATGGGGAGAAGGTGGGTAGGTGGGGTTGGGGAGATGGAGAAGGTGGGTGGGTGGGGTTGGGGAGATGGTGGGTGGGGTTGGGGATATGGGGAGAAGGTCGGTAGGTGGTGAGGGATATGGAGAGAAGGTGGTGAGGGATGTGGGGAGAAGGTGGGTAGGTGGGGTTGGGGAGATGGAGAAGGTGGGTGGGGTTGGGGAGATGGTGGGTGGGTGGGTGGGGTTGGGGATATGGGGAGAAGGTCGGTAGGTGGTGAGGGATATGGGGAGAAGGTGGGGTTGTGGGATACGGGGAGTGGGTGGGGGTGAGGAATCGGAGCAAGTGGGTGGGCAGGGGTGAGGAGAGGGGGCGGGGTGCAGACGGAGGGGAGGGACGGGCATGTGCAGGACGATCTGGATCTGATGGACACACATGAGCAGCAGCAGTGGTTTTTGAACGCCGGGTTGGGGGAGTTAGCGGTCATTCTCGTCGGTCCCTTTCATCTGGCGGAGCAAAGAGCGTTGGTGACACACGGGCTCCCGCCTGAGTGTGATTCACTTTCAGAAACACCAAAGGACCCAACATCAGATCTGAAGAACGAGGTCCCAACAATCGATTTAATCTCAGTCCCTTCCGCCGCTCCTCTCCCCGTGTTATTGGTCGAATAGCTGTTTGTTCTTTTGTTCATTCTCGGGATGTGGGCGTCGCTGGCGAGGCTGTCGTTTATTGCCCGTCCCGAGTTACCCTGAGAAGGTGGCGGTGAGCCGCCATCTTGAACCACTGGTAGCGGGTTTGATACGACTGGTTTGCTCGGTCACCTTAAGCGCAGTGGAATTTGAATTCACCTTCCTCTGCATTACTGTTCCAGGCCCCTGCGTTACTAAGAAAGGGAGGACTCACATTTCTCCAGCGCCTTTCACAACTTCAGGATGTTTCAAAGTGCTTTACAGCCAATGAAGTACTTCTGAAGTGTAGTCACTGTTGTCAGAAAACTTGCACACGCCAAGACTCGACGACCAGCGATGAAATGAATGACCAGTTAATCTGTGATGTTGGTTGAGGATAAATATTGTTCACGACTTTGGGAAGAAATCCCCTGCTCTTTAAATAGTGTCGTGGGATCTTTTATGTCCACCTGAGGGGGCAGACGGGGCCTCGGTTTAAAGTCTCATCCGAAAGACGGCCCCTCCGACAGTGCGGTGCTCCCTCAGTACTGCCCCTCCGACAGTGCGGCCCTTCCTCAGTACTGCCCCTCCGACAGTGCGGCCCTTCCTCAGTACTGCCCCTCCGACAGTGCGGCCCTTCCTCAGTACTGCCCCTCCGACAGTGAGGAGCTCCCTCAGTACTGCCCCTCCGACAGTGCGGCGCTCCCTCAGTACTGCCCCTCCGACAGTGCGGCCCTTCCTCAGTACTGCCCCTCCGACAGTGCGGCGCTCTCTCAGTACTGCCCCTCCCACAGTGAGGAGCTCCCTCCGTACTGCCCCTCCGACAGTGCGGCGCTCCCTCAGTACTGCCCCTCCGACAGTGCGGCCCTTCCTCAGTACTGCCCCTCCGACAGTGCGGCGCTCTCTCAGTACTGCCCCTCCGACAGTGAGGAGCTCCCTCAGTACTGCCCCTCCGACAGTGCGGCGCTCCCTCAGTACTGCCCCTCCGACAGTGCGGCGCCCCCTCAGTACTGCCCCTCCGACAGTGCGGCGCTCCCTCAGTACTGCCCCTCCGACAGTGCGGCCCTCCCTCAGTACTGCCCCTCCGACAGTGCGACGCTCCCTCAGTACTGCACTGGGAGCGTCGGCCTGGATTGCATGCTAAAACTGGAGCTTAATCACAGTGCTGTATCAGCCGGAGTGTGTTCAAGTTCTGGAGTGGGACTTGAACATAAAGCCAGTCTCTCTGCCCACCAAGAAACTCAAAGATAACAATAGCGAGTTTACAGCAACACATTACCCCTCCACCTCCTCACACAGTGGGCAGAGCGACCCGCCTCGCTTCCCTCCCCCCTCCCCTATCCTCTGTCTGTGCTAGATTTGACCCCAGGTCCCAGAAGGTGAAAGGTCAGAGTTTGACCCACAGCGCTCCCAGTCCAGGGGCGAGCACTGTGGGTGTGGAGACTCCAGCCGGTGATCCCAGCAGTGATTAATGAAGCCTTGTGCTGGTTCAGTGCCTTTGCCTATCATGGTTAATGGACACTTGGTCCAGTGAGTGTTGTGTCTGTGAGGGGCGCAGTGTCACTGTGGGCTGTGTGCATGTCTGGTTTCTATGGAGCTTGATGTAGTTCTGGGGCTGATGAAAGTGAGCTGAACGCTTTGATTTCACACTCAGCATGGGTTCCTGTCTCACTCGAGCTTCTACCTAACTACAAAGGACGGAAAATGAAAGCAGGAGGTGAGCCACAATGAGCCCACAGCAGCAAAACATCTCCGAGTGCATTGGTTTCCAGTCCTGTCATAGTCGCAGTGAAGAGCGGGACGACTATTTGCAATAATGTGCTTCAATTATTCTCTACAATCCCAGTGGGGTGACTTGATCCAGCTCAGCCACCCGCATCCCCCGAACTTAACACAATTGGCCAGAGTCAGACTTAGCGGAGTTTGGCCGCTCTTGGTTTGGATCGGTTAGAGTGGGTCAGACCTGGTCCTAGAATCAGAGAAATTCACAACACAGAAGGAGGCCGTTCGGCCCATCGTGTTCATAGCAGCCTAATCCCACTTCCCAGCTCTTGGTCCGTAGCCCTGTGGGTTAAGGCACTTCAAGTGTATATCCAAGTACTTTTTAAATGTGATGAGGGTTTCTGCCTCGACCACCCTTTCAGGCAGTGAGTTCCAGACCCCCACCACCCTCAGTGAAAGAATTTCTCCTCAACTCCCCTCTAATCCTCCGACCAATTACTTTAAATCTCTGCCCCCAGGTTATTGACCTCTCTGCTAAGGGAAATAGGTCCTTCCGATCCACTCTATCGAGGCCCCTCAATAAGGTCTCCCCTCAGCCTCCTCTCTTCCAAAGAAAACAACCCCAGCCTCTCCAATCTTTGCTCATAGCTAAAATTCCCCAGTCCTGGCAACATCCTGGAGAAATTAGAGTCAGACCGGTTTGGTTCGGGTCGGTCAGACCCGGTTTGGTTCGGGTCGGTCAGACCCGGTATGGTTCGGGTCGGTCAGACCCGGTTTGGTTCGGGTCGGTCAGACGCGGTATGGTTCGGGTCGGTCAGACCCGGTATGGTTCGGGTCGGGTCGGTCAGACCCGGTTTGGTTCGGGTCGGTCAGACCCGGTATGGTTCGGGTCGGTCAGACCCGGTTTGGTTCGGGTCGGTCAGACCTGGTTTGGTTCGGGTCGGTCAGACCTGGTTTGCGTGGGCCCGGCTCACTTGGAGCTAGCCTAGCTTCCCATTCTCTCCCCTGGTGCGAGCACTCTGTAATCCCCTGACGATACCTCTCGCTTCAACAGCTGATCCACTGGAGGAGGAATCACTGCTCATCGGTCTGGCTCCATGATGTCCTGCTCCCCGTTCCTGAGCCTCTGAGAGCAGAGCCAGTGCTGCAGGAATTCCTGGGATGGATTCCCGTCGGCAGCGAAGAGTCCAAACTCTGAGCAATACAGTGTCAGGTACGAACTGCTACTAGGATTGGCATCGGGAACATCAGCAAGGGACAATGGCAAAGCTCCTTCGAAACTGTCCCCATCAAACACCCCCAGGGCAGGTACAGCAAGGGTTAGACACAGAGTAAAGCTCCCTCTACACTGTCCCATCAAACACTCCCAGGGCAAGTACAGCACGGGTTAGATACAGAGTAAAGCTCCCTCTACACTGTCCCATCAAACACTCCCAGGGCAGGTACAGCACGGGTTAGATACAGAGTAAAGCTCCCTCTACACTGTCCCATCAAACACTCCCAGGGTAGGTACTGCAGGGGTTAGACACAGAGTAAAGCTCCCTCTATACTGTCCCATCAAACACCCCCAGGGCAGGTACAGCACGGGTTAGATACAGAGTAAAGCTCCCTCTACACTGTCCCATCAAACACTCCCAGGGCAGGTACAGCACGGGTTAGATACAGAGTAAAGCTCCCTCTACACTGTCCCATCAAACACTCCCAGGGCAGGTACAGCACGGGTTGGATACAGAGTAAAGCTCCCTCTACACTGTCCCATCAAACACTCCCAGGGCAGGTACAGCACGGGTTAGATACAGAGTAAAGCTCCCTCTACACTGTCCCATCAAACACTCCCAGGGCAGGTACAGCACGGGTTAGATACAGAGTAAAGCTCCCTCTACACTGTCCCATCAAACACTCCCAGGGTAGGTACTGCAGGGGTTAGACACAGAGTAAAGCTCCCTCTATACTGTCCCATCAAACACCCCCAGGGCAGGTACAGCACGGGTTAGATACAGAGTAAAGCTCCCTCTACACTGTCCCATCAAACACTCCCAGGGCAGGTACAGCACGGGTTAGATACAGAGTAAAGCTCCCTCTACACTGTCCCATCAAACACTCCCAGGGCAGGTACAGCACGGGTTGGATACAGAGTAAAGCTCCCTCTACACTGTCCCATCAAACACTCCCAGGGCAGGTACAGCACGGGTTAGATACAGAGTAAAGCTCCCTCTACACTGTCCCATCAAACACTCCCAGGGCAGGTACAGCACGGGTTGGATACAGAGTAAAGCTCCCTCTACACTGTCCCATCAAACACTCCCAGGGCAGGTACAGCACGGGTTAGATACAGAGTAAAGCTCCCTCTACACTGTCCCATCAAACACTCCCAGGGCAGGTACAGCACGGGTTAGATACAGAGTAAAGCTCCCTCTACACTGTCCCATCACACACTCCCAGGGCAGGTACAGCACGGGTTAGATACAGAGTAAAGCTCCCTCTACACTGTCCCATCAAACACTCCCAGGGCAGGTACAGCACGGGTTAGATACAGAGTAAAGCTCCCTCTACACTGTCCCATCAAACACTCCCAGGGCAGGTACAGCACGGGTTAGATACAGAGTAAAGCTCCCTCCACACTGTCCCATCCAACACTCCCAGGGCAGGTACAGCACGGGTTAGATACAGAGTAAAGCTCCCTCCACACTGTCCCATCCAACACTCCCAGGGCAGGTGCAGCACGGGTTAGATACAAAGTAAAGCTCCCTCCACACTGTCCCATCAAACACTCCCAGGGCGGGTACAGCACGGGTTAGATACAAAGTAAAGCTCCCTCTACACTGTCCCATCAAACACTCCCAGGGCAGGTACAGCACGGGTTAGATACAAAGTAAAGCTCCCTCTACACTGTCCCATCAAACACTCGCAGGGCAGGTACAGCACGGGTTAGATACAGAGTAAAGCTCCCTCTGCACTGTCCCATCAAACACTCCCAGGGCAGGTACAGCACGGGTTAGATACAGAGTAAAGCTCCCTCTACACTGTCCCATCAAACACTCCCAGGGCAGGTACAGCACGGGTTAGATACAGAGTAAAGCTCCCTCCACACTGTCCCATCCAACACTCCCAGGGCAGGTACAGCACAGGTTAGATACAGAGTAAAGCTCCCTCCACACTGTCCCATCCAACACTCCCAGGGCAGGTACAGCACGGGTTAGATACAGAGTAAAGCTCCCTCCACACTGTCCCATCCAACACTCCCAGGGCAGGTACAGCACGGGTTAGATACAGAGAAAAGCTCCCTCTACACTGACCCATCAAACACTCCCAGGGCAGGTACAGCACGGGTTAGATACAGAGTAAAGCTCCCTCTACACTGTCCCATCAAACACTCCCAGGGCAGGTACATGCAGTGAGATCAATTGTATTCACCTGGATCGATATCTTTGCTTGGAGCCTGCAATTTCTGTAAAGGGCAAATGGAAGCGGAGAAAATTGAAGTAGTTATTTTCGTCTCCTGAAGAAATGTTAGAAAATTGGTTTCAATGACTTAATGGCAGCCGATTGCTGGTTTATGGGGTGTCTCCTCGCCTTGTACATTAGCTCAAAGGAGGAGAGAGTTCATTCCATTCATCGTGCAATTACATCGAGTCTACAGCACAGGAACAGGCCATTTGGCCCAACTGCTCGAAGCCAGTGTTAATGCTCCACTCGAGCCTCCTCCCACCCTTTATCTCCAGACTCGACTATTCCGACGTTCTCCTGGCCGTCCTCCCATGTTCCACCCTCCGTAATCTTCAGCTCGTCCAAAACTCTGCTGCCCCGTGTCCTAACTCCCACCCAGTCCCGTTCACCCATCACTCCCTGTGCTCACTGCCCCGTGTCCTAACTCACACCCAGTCCCGTTCACCCATCACCCCCTGTGCTCACTGCCCCGTGTCCTAACTCACACCCAGTCCCGTTCACCCATCACCCCCTGTGCTCACTGCCCCGTGTCCTAACTCACACCCAGTCCCGTTCACCCATCACCCCCTGTGCTCACTGCCCCGTGTCCTAACTCACACCCAGTCCCGTTCACCCATCACCCCCTGTGCTCACTGCCCCGTGTCCTAACTCACACCCAGTCCCGTTCACCCATCACCCCATGCTCACTGCCCCGTGTCCTAATTCACACCCAGTCCCGTTCACCCATCACCCCCTGTGCTCACTGCCCCGTGTCCTAATTCACACCCAGTCCCGTTCACCCATCACCTCCTGTGCTCACTGCCCCGTGTCCTAACTCACACCCAGTCCCGTTCACCCATCACCCCCTGTGCTCACTGTCCCGTGTCCCAACTCACACCCAGTCCCGTTCACCCATCACCCCCTGTGCTCACTGCCCCGTGTCCTAACTCACACCCAGTCCCGTTCACCCATCACCCTCTGTGCTCACTGCCCCGTGTCCCAACTCACACCCAGTCCCGTTCACCCATCACCCCGTGCTCACTGCCCCGTGTCCTAACTCGCACCCAGTCCCGTTCACCCATCTCCCCCTGTGCTCACTGCCCCGTGTCCTAACTCACACCCAGTCCCGTTCACCCATCACCCCCTGTGCTCACTGCCCCGTGTCCTAACTCACACCCAGTCCCGTTCACCCATCACCCCCTGTGCCCACTGCCCCGTGTCCTAACTCACACCCAGTCCCGTTCACCCATCACCCCCTGTGCTCACTGCCCCGTGTCCTAACTCACACCCAGTCCCATTCACCCATCGCCCCCTGTGCTCACTGCCCCGTGTCCCAACTCACACCCAGTCCCGTTCACCCTTCGCCCCCTGTGCTCACTGCCCCGTGTCCTAACTCACACCCAGTCTCGTTCACCCATCACCCCCTGTGCTCACTGCCCCGTGTCCTAACTCACACCCAGTCCCGTTCACCCATCGCCCCCTGTGCTCACTGCCCCGTGTCCTAACTCGCACCCAGTCCCGTTCACCCATCACCCCCCTGTGCTCACTGCCCCGTGTCCTAACTCACACCCAGTCCCGTTCACCCATCACCCCCTGTGCTCACTGCCCCGTGTCCTAACTCACACCCTGTCCCGTTCACCCATCACCCCCTGTGCTCACTGCCCCGTGTCCTAACTCACACCCAGTCCCGTTCACCCATCACCCCCTGTGCTCACTGCCCCGTGTCCTAACTCACACCCAGTCCCGTTCACCCATCACCCCCTGTGCTCACTGCCTGTGTCCTAACTCACACCCTGTCCCGTTCACCCATCACCCCGTGCTCACTGCCCCGTGTCCTAACTCACACCCAGTCCCGTTCACCCATCACCCCATGTGTTCACTGCCCCGTGTCCTAACTCACACCCAGTCCCACTCACCCATCACCCCCTGTGCTCATTGCCCCGTGTCCTAACTCTCACCCAGTGATGCGCCATCAATTACTCAAAAGACTGAGGTTAAGCGAGTAACAATCAGGCTTTTATTAACTAGAGAATGAAGGTCTTGCCTCGAGTGGTCGACCCGTCCAGAATCCCAAGGGACTGAGAGGCAGTCACTTATATACCTGGAATAGTGGGAGGAGTCAGCCGAGGCATGTGCAGACCTGTACCTCGTGGAGTGCACACACACATGCAGGCAGGTATAACAGTGGTTTACCACATTCACCCCTTGTTTAAAAATGAGTCCAGCGGGGTGAAGTGTATTTAGAAGTTCGTGTATTGGAGTCTCTCCGGAGGTCTTGTCTGCCGCTGTGATCGACGTGGCGACGGCAGGGGTGGTGGAGCTTCTGGCGTCGCATCCCGTGTAGGCTGGTGCACTGGAGTGTAGTCCTCGTGGGTGACGAGCCCAGGCGTGCCGGCTGCTGGGGTTGGATATCGGGTCGTGGTGGGGGGTGCTAATGGGTTGTGGGTTTCTGCGGCCCCCGAGGGTGCGAGGTCTCGTATGGAGACTGTGTCCTCCCGCTCGTCCGGGTACGCAATGTAAGCTTAGTGGGGGTTGGCGTGGAGGAGGTCGACCCTCTCGACCAGGGGGTCCATTTTATGGGTCATAGAGTCATAGAGTAATACAGCACGGATAGAGGCCCTTCGGCCCATCGTGTCCGCGCCGGCCATCAAGCCCTGTCTAATCTAATCCCCCATATTCCAGCATTTGGCCCGTAGCCTTGTATGCTATGGCATTTCAAGTGCACATCCAAATGCTTCTTAAATGTTGTGAGGGTTTCTGCCTCCACAACCCTTTCAGGCAGTGAGTTCCAGACTCCAACCACCCTCTGGGTGAAAAAGTTCTTTCTCAAATCCCCTCTAAACCTCCCGCCCTTTACCTTGAATCTATGCCCCCTAGTTATTGACCCCTCTACTAAGGGAAAAAGCTCCTCAGCATCCATCCTATCTATGCCCCTCATAATTTTGTACACCTCAATCATGTCCCCCCTCAGCCTCCTCTGCTCCAAGGGAAACAAACCCAATCTGCCCAGTCTCTCTTCATAGCTGAAGCGCTCCAGCCCTGGTAACATCCTGGTGAACCTCCTCTGCACCCTCTCTAACGCGATCACATCCTTCCTGTAGTGTGGCGACCAGAGCTGCACACAGTATTCCAGCTGTGGCCTAACCAGTGTTTTATACAGCTCCATCATAACCTCCTTGCTCTTATATTAAATGCCTCGGCTAATGAAGGCAAGTATCCCATATGCCTTTTTTACCACCTTATCCACCTGTTCCGCCACCTTCAGGGATCTGTGTACTTGCACACCCAGATCCCTCTGACCCTCCGTCTTGCCTAGGGTCTTTCCATTCATTGTGTATTCCTTTGCCTTGTTAGTCCCCCCAAAGTGCATCACCTCGCACTTTTCCGGGTTAAATTCCATTTGCCACTGTTCCGCCCATCTGACCAACCCATCTATATCGTCCTGCAGACTGAGGCTACCCTCCTCGCTATTTACCACCCTACCAATTTTTGTATCATCCGCGAACTTACTGATCATACCCTTTACATTTATATCCAAGTCATTAATGTAGACCACAAACAGCAAGGGACCCAGCACCGATCCCTGTGGTACCCCACTGACCACAGGCATCCAGTCACAAAAACAACCTTCGACCATCACCCTCTGCCTTCTGCCACTAAGCCAGTTTTGTATCCAATGTGCCAAGGCACCCTGGATTCCATGGGCTCTTACCTTCTTGACCAGTCTCCTGTGTGGGACTTTATCGAAGGCCTTACTGAAATCTATGTATACCACATCCACTGCGTTACCCTCATCCACACACCTAGTCACCCCCTCAAAAAATTCAATCAAATTAGTCAGACATGATCTTCCCTTGACAAAGCCATGTTGACTATCCCTGATGGTCCTCACGTGTCTTCTCAGTAGTACCGGCCCTCGGGACGTCAGCCATGGTGGTAACGATGTCCCCGATGTGGACTTCCTTGGGAAGACAAACATTTTCTCGTGAGGGGTGGCATTGGTGGCAGTGCAGAGCAGTGACCGAATCGAGTGGAGCGCATCGGGGAGCACCTCCTGCCAGCGGGAGGTCGGGAGGCCCCTAGACTTTAAGGCTAGTAGGGCGGCCTTCCAAACTGTCGCATTCTCTCTTTCCACCTGTCCGTTCCCCCGGGGGTTGTAACTGGTGGTCCTGCTTGTGGCTATACCCCTAGCGAGCAGGTTGTGGTAAACCACTGTCATACCTGTCTGTGTCTGTATGTGTATTCCACTAGGTACAGGTCTGGACATGCCTCGGCTGACTCCTCCCACTATTCCAGGTATATAAGTGACTACCTCCCAGTCCCTTAGTATTCTGGACGGGTCGACCACTCGAGACAAGACCTTCATTCTTTAGTTAATAAAAGCCTGATTGTTACTCGCTCAACTTCAGTCTTTTGAGTAATTGATGGCGCATCAATTTTATTAACTAAATTTTTTATAATGGAGAAGATCCTCACACCAGCATGCCTGGACCTGGACAGTCGGGAAGCGGACGCTTCCACCAAGTTTGCTCACTGGCTCACGTGCTTCGAGACATTCCTGACTGCCTCCACTGCGGTCGAAACGGATGCGGACAAACTGTCTGTCCTGATCTCCAAGGTGAACCACCGAGTGTACTCAGTCATCCGGGACGCGACCTCGTACACAGCCGCCCTCCAGCTCCTCAAGACCCAGTACACGCGCCCTGTGAACGAAGTATACGCTAGGCACCTTCTGGGGAGTCGCAAGCAACAACCTGGGGAATCGACTGAGGAATACCTCCAAGCACTGTCCGTGCTTGGCCGGGCCTGTGGGTGTAAGGCGGTAACGCCCACTAAGTACACGGAGGAACTGATCCGGGATGCCTTCGTAGCGGGCCACAGGTCCAACTACACCCGACAGCGACTGCTGGAGCAGAGTGACCTCACCCTCGACAAAGCCTCCGACATCGCACTAACGCTGGACGCAGCCTTCCGGGGCATGGATGCCTACTCCTCTGCACCGTGGACGCCGCGGGGAACGACAACCTGGGACACGGTAGGACAGCCCCATAGCACCGTGCCACCCCAGCCACAGCCCAACAACGGCCCAACTACCGCAGCAGTGTCCCAAAGCCAGACAGCAGTATCCCAAGGCCAGAAATGCTACTTCTGTGGCCAGGTCAAACACCCCAGAGCGCGCTGCCCGGCGAAGAATGCAACCTGCTCGGGCTGCGGGAAAAAGGGACACTACGCCAGCGTCTGCAAGGCCAAAGCCACCCCGAACGCCAGCAGCGCCGCGTGTGGGCTGTGCGAGCCGCCATCTTGGGCCTCCCCAGCCATGTGCGAACCACCGCAGCAGCAGCCATCTTGGACGACTCCAGCCACATGGGAATCATGGGCGCCGCCATCTTGGACACCAGCCGGGACGCAGCAGACCGCCAACCCCCCCCCATCTGATACTCGCAGCGACACACCGACCCCTACGCTGGCCTCTGTGACGCTGGACCAAACGAGACCGCACCAGCTAGCTCGGTCCAAAATGGACGTTAAGGTAAACGGCCATGCAATAAACTGCCTTTTTGACTCCGGGAGCACAGAGAGCTTCATCCACCCCGACACGGTGCGGCGTTGCTCTCTCCCAGTCCTGCCTGCGCACCAGCGGATTTCTATGGCCTCCGAGTCCCAGTCAGCGGACATTGGCGGCTACTGCGTGGTGACACTAGTAGTAGACGGGACTGTGTTCAATAATTTTAAACTCCTGGTCCTGCCTGACCTCTGCGCTGCCGTTCTACTGGGGTTGGATTTCCAGTGCCACCTCAAAAGCGTTACGATGGCGTACGGTGGCCCCCTCCCCCCACTCACAGTCCGCAGCCAGCAGCCTCCAAATTGCCCGCCGCGCACTAGATGCAACCTCTCCACACTCAGAGTCCCACCCCCCCCACTGTTTGCTAACCTCACCCCCGACTGTAAGCCCATCGCCACAAAGAGCAGGCGATACAGTGCCGGGGACAGGGTTTTCATCAAAACCGAAGTGGAACGGCTCCTGAAGGAGGGGATTATTGAGGGCAGCTCCAGCCCCTGGCGAGCCCAGGTTGTGGTCGTTAAGACCGGCGAGAAACAACGCCTGGTCATCGACTACAGCCAAACAATAAACCGCTACACCCTGCTGGACGCCTACCCACTCCCCCGCATAGCTGACATGGTCAACCAGATCGCGCAGTACCGCGTCTTTTCGACCATTGACCTGAAATCAGCGTACCACCAGCTCCCCATCAGCCCTGAAGACCGCCAGTATACTGCTTTTGAGGCAAACGGCCGCCTCTATCACTTCCTTAGGGTTCCCTTCGGCGTTACCAACGGGGTCTCCGTCTTCCAAAGGGAGATGGACCGGATGGTCGATCAAAACGAGCTGCAGGCCACTTTCCCTTACCTGGACAATGTGACCATCTGCGGCCATGACTTGCAGGACCATGACGCCAACCTCGAGAAATTCCTCCGCACCGCCCAACTCCTGAACCTGACATATAACAAGGAGAAGTGCATATTCCGCACAGACCGCCTCGCCATCCTTGGCTGTGTTGTAGAACACGGGGTCATCGGTCCCGACCCGGACCGGATGCGTCCCCTTATGGAACTCCCACTGCCCCACTGCCTAAAAGCTCTGAAGAGGTGCCTAGGGTTTTTTTCCTACTACGCTCAGTGGGTCCCCTACTATGCAGACAAAGCCCGTCCGCTGATCAAGTCCACCTCTTTTCCCGTGACGGCAGAGGCCCGCTTAGCCTTCCACCGTATCAAGGAAGACATTGCCAAAGCCACCATGCACGCAGTGGACGAATCCATCCCCTTCCAGGTGGAAAGCGATGCGTCCGACTTCGCTCTGGCCGCCACCCTTAATCAGGCGGGGAGACCTGTGGCATTCTTCTCACGAACCCTCCAGGGCCCGGAGACCAGACACTCCGCGGTCGAGAAGGAGGCCCAGGCTATCGTGGAGGCTGTGCGTCATTGGAGGCACTACCTGGCCGGAAAACGATTTACCCTGCTCACTGACCAGCGTTCAGTTGCTTTTATGTTCAACAACAAGCAGAGGGGCAAAATCAAAAATGACAAGATCTTGAGGTGGAGAATCGAACTTTCCACCTACAATTACGAGATCTTGTACCGGCCTGGGAAGCTCAATGAACCCCCAGATGCCCTATCGCGTGGCACCTGCGCCAGCGCGCAGATCGATAGGCTGAGGGCCCTCCACAATGACCTCTGCCACCCGGGGGTCACCAGGTTCTTCCACTTCATCAAGGCCCGCAACCTGCCTTACTCCATTGAGGAGGTCAGGACCATGACCAAGAACTGCCAAGTCTGCGCTGAGTGCAAACCGCACTTTTATAGACCAGACAGAGCCCACCTGATAAAAGCCACTCGCCCTTTCGAACGCCTGAGCGTCGATTTTAAAGGGCCTCTCCCCTCCTCCGACCGCAATGTGTACTTCCTCAACATCATTGACGAGTACTCCCAGTTCCCGTTCGCTATCCCCTGCCCGGACATGACCAGTGCCACGGTCATTAAATGTCTGAACAGCCTCTTCACCCTGTTCGGTTTCCCCAGCTATATCCATAGCGACCGGGGCTCATCGTTTATGAGCGACGAACTCCGCCAGTACCTGCTCGCTAGGGGTATAGCCACAAGCAGGACCACCAGTTACAACCCCCGGGGGAACGGACAGGTGGAAAGAGAGAATGCAACTGTTTGGAAGGCTGCCCTACTAGCCTTAAAGTCTAGGGGCCTTCCGACCTCCCGCTGGCAGGAGGTGCTCCCCGATGCGCTCCACTCGATTCGGTCACTTCTCTGCACTGCCACCAATGCCACCCCTCACGAGAAAATGTTTGTCTTCCCAAGGAAGTCCACATCGGGGACATCGTTACCGCCATGGCTGACGTCCCCAGGGCCGGTACTACTGAGAAGACACGTGAGGGCCAATAAAACGGACCCCCTGGTCGAGAGGGTCGACCTCCTCCACGCCAACCCCCAGTACGCTTACATTGCGTACCCGGACGGGCGGGAGGACACAGTCTCCATACGAGACCTCGCACCCTCGGGGACCGCTGTAACCCACTACCCATTACCACCCCCCCCCACGACCCGATATCCAACCCCAGCAGCCGGCTCGCCTTGGACCGTCACCCACGAGGACTACACTCCAGGGCCCCAGCCTACACGGGACGCGACGCCGGAAGCTCCACCACCCCTGCCGTCGCCACGTCGATCACAGCGGCAGACAAGACCTCCGGAGAGACTCCAATACACGAACTTTTAAATACACTTCACCCCGCCGGACTCATTTTTAAACAAGGGGTGAATGTGGTAAACCACTGTCATACCTGTCTGTGTCTGTATGTGTATTCCACTAGGTACAGGTCTGGACATGCCTCGGCTGACTCCTCCCACTATTCCAGGTATATAAGTGACTACCTCCCAGTCCCTTAGTATTCTGGACGGGTCGACCACTCGAGACAAGACCTTCATTCTTTAGTTAATAAAAGCCTGATTGTTACTCGCTCAACTTCAGTCTTTTGAGTAATTGATGGCGCATCACAGGTACTGGCGGAGTTCGTCGCTCATAAACGATGAGCCCCGGTAGCTATGGATATAGCTGGGGAAACCGAACAGGGTGAAGAGGTTGTTCAGGCATTTAATGACCGTGGCACTGGTCATGTCTGGGCAGGGGATAGCGAACGGGAAACGGGAGTACTCGTCAATGATGTTGAGGAAGTACACATTGCGGTCGGGGGAGGGGAGAGGCCCTTTAAAATCGACGCTCAGGCGTTCGAAAGGGCGAGTGGCTTTTATCAGGTGGGCTCTGTCTGGTCTATAAAAGTGCGGTTTGCACTCAGCGCAGACTTGGCAGTTCCTGGTCATGGTCCTGACCTCCTCGATGGAGTAAGGCAGGTTGCGGGCCTTGATGAAGTGGAAGAACCTGGTGACCCCCGGGTGGCAGAGGTCATTGTGGAGGGCCCTCAGCCTATCGATCAGCGCGCTGGCGCAGGTGCCACGCGATAGAGCATCTGGGGGTTCATTGAGCTTCCCAGGCCGGTACAAGATCTCGTAATTGTAGGTGGAAAGTTCGATTCTCCACCTCAAGATCTTGTCATTTTTGATTTTGCCCCTCTGCTTGTTGTTGAACATAAAAGCAACTGAACGCTGGTCAGTGAGCAGGGTAAATCGTTTTCCGGCCAGGTAGTGCCTCCAATGGCGCACAGCCTCCACAATGGCTTGGGCCCCCTTCTCGACCGCGGAGTGTCTGGTCTCCGGGCCCTGGAGGGTTCGTGAGAAGAAGGCCACAGGTCTCCCCGCCTGATTAAGGGTGGCTGCCAGAGCGAAGTCGGATGCATCGCTTTCCACCTGGAAGGGGATGGATTCGTCCACTGCGTGCATGGTGGCTTTGGCAATGTCCTCCTTGATACGGTGGAAGGCCAAGCGGGCCTCTGCCATCAGGGGAAAAGAGGTGGACTTGATCAGTGGACGGGCTTTGTCTGCATAGTAGGGGACCCACTGGGCGTAATAGGAAAAAAACCCTAGGCACCTCTTCAGAGCTTTTAGGCAGTGGGGCAGTGGAAGTTCCATAAGGGGACGCATCCGGTCCGGGTCGGGACCGATGGCCCCGTGTTCCACAACACAGCCAAGGATGGCGAGGCGGTCTGTGCGGAATATGCACTTCTCCTTGTTATATGTCAGGTTCAGGAGTTGGGCGGTGCGGAGGAATTTCTCGAGGTTTGCGTCATGGTCCTGCAAGTCATGGCCGCAGATGGTCACATTGTCCAGGTAAGGGAAAGTGGCCTGCAGCGCGTTTTGATCGACCATCTGGTCCATCTCCCTTTGGAAGACGGAGACCCCGTTGGTAATGCCAAAGGGAACCCTAAGGAAGTGATAGAGGCGGCCGTTTGCCTCAAAGGCAGTATACTGGCGGTCTTCAGGGCGGATGGGGAGCTGGTGGTACGCTGATTTCAGGTCAATGGTCGAAAAGACGCGGTACTGCGCGATCTGGTTGACCATGTCAGCTATGCGGGGGAGTGGGTAGGCGTCCAGCAGGGTGTAGCGGTTAATTGTTTGGCTGTAGTCGATGACCAGGCGTTGTTTCTCGCCGGTCTTAACGACCACAACCTGGGCTCGCCAGGGGCTGGAGCTGCCCTCGATAATCCCCTCCTTCAGGAGCCGTTCCACTTCGGTTTTGATGAAAACCCTGTCCCCGGCACTGTATCGCCTGTTCTTTGTGGCGATGGGCTTAGAGTCGGGGGTGAGGTTAGCAAATATTGGGGGGGGGGGGGACCTCTGAGTGTGGAGAGGTTGCATCTGGTGCGCGGCGGACAATTTGGAAGCTGCTGGCTGCGGACTGTGAGTGGGGGGAGGGGGCCACCGTACGCCATCGTAACACTTTTGAGGTGGCACTGGAAATCCAACCCCAGTAGAACGGCAGCGCAAAGTTGGGGCAGGACCAGGAGTTTAAAATTATTGAACACAGTCCCGTCTACTACTAGTGTCACCACGCAGTAGCCGCCAATGTCCACTGACTGGGACTCGGAGGCCATAGAAATCCGCTGGTGCGCAGGCAGGACTGGGAGAGAGCAACGCCGCACCGTGTCGGGGTGGATGAAGCTCTCTGTGCTCCCGGAGTCAAAAAGGCAGTTTATTGCATGGCCGTTTACCTTAACGTTCATTTTGGACCAAGCTAGTTGGTGCGGTCTCGTTTGGTCCAGCGTAACAGAGGCCAGCGTAGGGGTCGGCATGTCGCTGCGGGTATCAGATGGGGGGGGGGGGGGGTTGGCGGCCTGCTGCGTCCCGGCTGGTGCCCAAGATGGTGGCGTCCATGATCCCCATGTGGCTGGAGTCGTCCAAGATGGCTGCTGTTGCGGTGGTTCGCACATGGCTGGGGAGGCCCAAGATGGCGGCCCGCACGGCCCACACGCGGCGCTGTTGGGGGCCCAAGATGGCGGCTCACACGGCCCACACGCGGCGCTGCTGGCGTTCGGGGTGGCTTTGGCCCTGCAGACACTGGCGTAGTGTCCCTTTTTCCCGCAGCCCGAGCAGGTCGCATTCTTCGCCAGGCAGCGCGCTCTGAGGTGTTTGGCCTGACCACAGAAGTAGCATTTCTGGCCTTGGGATACTGCTGTCTGGCCTTGGGACACTGCTGCGGTAGTTGGGCCGTTGTTGGGATGTGGCTGGGGTGGTACGGTGCTATGGGGCTGTCCTACCGTGTCCCAGGTTGTCGTTCCCCGCGGCGTCCACGGTGCAGAGGAGTAGGCATCCATGCCCCGGTAGGCTGCGTCCAGCGTTAGTGCGATTTCGGAGGCTTTGTTGAGGGTGAGGTCGCTCTGCTCCAGCAGTCGCTGTCGGGTGTAGTTGGACCTGTTGTTTTGATTTCTTTTTAGGTTCAATAAAGACTCATTTCTGAAAGAGAATGTTGTTTAATCTAAAGTCTTGTTCAAGACCTTCTACAGCTTTTTACAGAACACACTATGCTGTGATGCATCTAGAATGAAACTGAAAGTAAAACTCCTCTGGACTGCTTGTCTCTCACATGACCTCTGCTGGTCAGGCACAAGTAATCAAAAACACAGACAAATATGCTGTAAGGCATAAGTAATCAAACACAGACAAATATCATCACTATTTGCTGATATCATTACATCTCCCTTTCTTAAAACAAAAGTATTTTACTTTTAACTAACAACATTTAATGAACTTACATTATCATTATCATGATCAAGGTTTTTTACCCTTGCTTTGTGTGTTCACATGAGATATGTCAATACACTAGAACTTGAAGAAAGAATAAGATAACATTACTTCCTTCTTTAACAATAGTCCTTAAATTTGCTCAATGAGTCTCTCAGGAGGCTTCATGTGTCTTGAGGATTTTCTGATTGATTGTCCTTGAATCTGAGTTGTTGCCTCAGATGATTGGTTCTCAGCTGTGTGATCAGGTTGTTCACCAGTATCAGTCTCTTGACCTGCTGTGGCTGGTCCCATGAGAAGATCTCAACGATTTCTTCTCAGAACAGCACCCTCATCTGTCTGAATGGTGTATGATCTTGGTTGAACTTCACTCAGGACAGTTCCCTTCTGAGTCCATGTGTTTGTTTTGTCTTTCAACCTTACTTGGTCACCAGTGTGGAGTTCAGGTAGGTTTTGTGTTCCTCTGTCATAGTAGTACTTTTGCTTTTCTTTCTGTTGCTCTTTGAACTTCCTCACTTTCTCCCCCTCTTTTGTTTTCAGGAGGTTCTCTGGGATGGGTAGGTTTGACCTTAGCCGACGTCCCATCAGGAGTTGGGCTGGTGACATACCACACTCGAGCGGCGTTGTGCGGTATACAAGCATGCTTTGGTAGAAGTCAGTTCCACTGTCTTTTGCCTTGTACATCAGTCTTTTCACTGTCTGGACCGATTTTTCCACTAGTCCATTGGACTGTGGATAGTGAGGACTTGACGTTGTGTGGACAAAGTCCCACTCTTTGGCAAAGTGTCGGAAATTTGCATTGTTAAACTGGGGTCCGTTGTCTGTGAAGACCTCGCTTGCCACGCCATGTCTAGAGAATATGGCTTTCATACTTCTTATCACAGCTTCTGCAGTGGTGGTGTACAGTCTACAAACCTCTGGATACAGGGAGTAATAGTCTGTAATGACAAGATAGTCCTTCCCTTGACATACGAATAGGTCAGCGCCTACCTTCTGGTAAGGTCTGTCTGGTGCTGGGTGTGGCTTTAGTGGTTCTACCGGATTGCTTGCTCGATATTTCAGGCATATTGTGCAGTTTGACACCTCATTTGTCACATCTTGGTTGATTCGTGGCCAGTACATCACCTCTTGTGCTCTTTTCTTACACTTTTCGATTCCCAGATGTCCTCCATGGATCTTTTTTAGCATCTCTTTTCTCAGACTCTTTGGGATAACTATTTTACTTCCTTTGTAGATGATGTCTTCGACCACTGATAGTTCCGCCCTGCAGTTCCAGTACTCTGCCATGTCAGGTGAGCAGTCTTGCTTCATGTTGGGCCATCCATCCAAGATGCTTTTTCTCAGTTGTCTCATTGTTTCATCTTTGTTTGTCTCAGTCTTTATGAGCTCCATTTTTGCATCTGCTATGGGCAGTGCACTTGTGATCATGTCCACGTAGGCGTTCACTTTTTCATCCATTGTGGTGTTTGCGGGCTCACTTGGGTCAACAGCTCTGGACAACGTGTCTGCTGTATACATCAGCTTACCCGGTGTGTACGCAACATTCAGTTCATCATAGACTGTCTCACCTTCGCTTTCCACAACGAGGACTCTCTTTACCAGGTTCAGTCTCTCACAGGCTTTTAACCCTAGTATGGCTTGCACATCCTTTGGCACCACGATTAATGCTAGCGTGTGCTCTCTGTCCTTGTGTGTTACTTTGACAATGCATTTTCCTTTCACTGGTATATCAGTACCTGAGTATCCGGTCACTTTCACTTGTATTCCATGTAACTTTGGTCTGGGTCTAATTCTCTTAAAATCGGTCTCCGATATCACATTAACTTGTGCTCCAGTATCCAATTTAAATGGAATGTGTATGTCATTCACTTTTAGTGTCAACATCCAGTCTCTTTCTTCTCTTTTTGTTTTCAGACACAACATCTACATAGAATTCCTCTATCTCGCTTTCATCTACTGTATGGACCTTGCTTTGTTGCGCTTGGTTCTTACAGCAACGGGCATAATGGTTGTTTTTGTTGCATCTATAGCAAGTTTTACCATATGCTGGACACTTTCTTGGTGGATGCTGTGTACCGCATCGACTACATGACTTCCGATTGTCCCTTTCATTTTCGTTTGCTGGCCACGTCTCTTTTTTCACATTGGCGCTCTCTTTGTTAAACGGTTTGTATCCGTTCTTTCTCACTGCATCCACGTTGCAGCTACTGTCACTGAACAGCTCCTTTGCCTGCAACTTCACAGTCTCTGTAGCCCTACACAGTGCTATGGCTTTTCCCAGGCCTAGATCTTGCTCTCTTAGCAGTCTTTCCCTTAGACCATTATCTGGAATTCCACACACCAGTCTGTCTTTTATCAGCGAGTCTGTGAGTCCCCCAAATTCACACGATTTGCTTCGGTTTCTCAGTTCAGTCACATACTGATCAATAGTCTCGCCGATTTTATGTACACATTTGAAAAATTTGTGCCTCTCAAAGGTCACATTGCGTTTAGGTATGCAGTAGGCCTCAAACTCATAGTCATAGAGTTATACAGCACGGATAGAGGCCCTTCGGCCCATCGTGTCTGCGCCGGCCATCAAGCCCTGTCTAATCTAATCCCATATTCCAGCATTTGGTCCGTAGCTTTGTATGCTGTGGCATTTCAAGTGCTCATCCAAATGCTTCTTAAATGTTGTGAGGGTTCCTGCCTCCACAACCCTTTCAGGCAGTGAGTTCCAGACTCCAACCACCCTCTGGGTGAAAAAGTTCTTTCTCAAATCCCCTCTAAACCTCCCGCCCTTTACCTTGAATCTATGCCCCCTAGTTATTGACCCCTCTACTAAGGGAAAAAGCTCCTCAGCATCCATCCTATCTATGCCCCTCATAATTTTGTACACCTCAATCATGTCCCCCCTCAGCCTCCTCTGCTCCAAGGAAAACAAACCCAATCTGCCCAGTCTCTCTTCATAGCTGAAGCGCTCCAGCCCTGGTAACATCCTGGTGAACCTCCTCTGCACCCTCTCCAACGCGATCACATCCTTCCTGTAGTGTGGCGACCAGAACTGCACACAGTATTCCAGCTGTGGCCTAACCAGTGTTTTATACAGCTCCATCATAACCTCCTTGCTCTTATGCCTCGGCTAATGAAGGCAAGTATCCCATATGCCTTTTTTACCACCTTATCCACCTGTTCCGCCGCCTTCAGGGATCTGTGTACTTGCACACCCAGATCCCTCTGACCCTCCGTCTTGCCTAGGGTCTTACCATTCATTGTGTATTCCCTTGCCTTGCTAGTCCCCCCAAAGTGCATCACCTCGCACTTTTCCGGGTTAAATTCCATTTGCCACTGTTCCGCCCATCTGACCAACCCATCTATATCGTCCTGCAGACTGAGGCTACCCTCCTCGCTATTTACCACCCTACCAATTTTTGTATCATCCGCGAACTTACTGATCATACCTTTTACATTCATATCCAAGTCATTAATGTAGACCACAAACAGCAAGGGACCCAGCACCGATCCCTGTGGTACCCCACTGGACACAGGCTTCCAGTCACAAAAACAACCTTCGACCATCACCCTCTGCCTTCTGCCACTAAGCCAGTTTTGTATCCAATGTGCCAAGGCACCCTGGATTCCATGGGCTCTTACCTTCTTGACCAGTCTCCTGTGCGGGACTTTATCGAAGGCCTTACTGAAATCCATGTATACCACATCCACTGCGTTACCCTCATCCACACACCTAGTCACCCCCTCAAAAAATTCAATCAAATTAGTCAGACATGATCTTCCCTTGACAAAGCCATGTTGACTATCCGTGATTAATCCTTGCCTCTCCAAGTGGAAACAAATTTTGTCCCTCAGAATTTTTTCCAATAATTTTCCTACCACTGATGTTAGGCTCACTGGCCTGTAGTTCCCCGGTTTTTCCCTACTTCCCTTCTTGAATAATGGTACTACATTAGCGGTTCTCCAGTCCTCTGGCACATCCCCTGTGGCCAGAGAGGTCCTGAATATATGTGTTAGAGCCCCCGCAATCTCTTCCTTTGCCTCACACAGCAGCCTGGGATACATTTCATCCGGGCCTGGGGATTTATCCATTTTTAGGCCAGCTAAAACTGCCAATACCTCCTCCCTCTCGATGTTAATATGTTCGAGCATATCACAGTCCTGTTCCATTATTTTATCTAGCTTCATTTTGTCTCCATCAACAGCAAATATGAAATTATTATATACCTCCAGCGCTGCATCACCCACGACATGTAAGAACAGTGACGATTTCTGTTTATTACTTTTCTCGTCAGCTCCGATTGCTGATAAATACAACCCTACACGTTGTTTGAATCTCCTCCAATTTTCAGCCACATTACCTGTTAATTGAAGCGTCGCGGGTGGGTGTAAACCTTCCATTTTTCACTTCGTTAGCTATTCTCTAATGGTAAGCAACGATGTTCTCTTCTGGCTTGCTAATATGTGGAGAGCTGATTTCGCTTACTTGCCACAACTGCTTTCACTGTCCCATCAAGTTGCTAACTTCAGATTTTTTCTCTTTCAGCCACTTCTGACATCATGTTTTGATTTCTTTTTGGGTTCAATAAAGACTCATTTCTGAAAGAGAATGTTGTTTAATCTAAAGTCTTGTTCAAGACCTTCTACAGCTTTTTACAGAACACACTATGCTGTGATGCATCTAGAATGAAACTGAAAGTAAAACTCCTCTGGACTGCTTGTCTCTCACATGACCTCTGCTGGTCAGGCACAAGTAATCAAAAACACAGACAAATATGCTGTAAGGCATAAGTAATCAAACACAGACAAATATCATCACTATTTGCTGATATCATTACACCTGTGGCCCGCTACGAAGGCATCCCGGATGAGTTCCTCCGTGTACTTCGTGGGCATTACCGCCTTACACCCACAGGCCCGGCCAAGCACGGACAGTGCTTGGAGGTATTCCTCAGTCGATTCCCCAGGTTGTTGCTTGCGACTCCCCAGGAGGTGCCTGGCGTACACTTCGTTCACAGGGCGCGCGTACTGGGTCTTGAGGAGCTGGAGGGCGGCTGTGTACGAGGTCGCGTCCCGGATGACTGAGTACACTCGGTGGTTCACCTTGGAGATCAGGACAGACAGTTTGTCCGCATCCGTTACGACCGCAGTGGAGGCAGTCAGGAATGTCCCGTTCACCCATCACCCCCTGTGCTTACTGCCCCGTGTCCTAACTCACACCCAGTCCCGTTCACCCATCACCCGGTGCTCACTGCCCCGTGTCCTAATTCACACCCAGTCCCGTTCACCCATCACCCCCTGTGCTCACTGCCCCGTGTCCTAACTCACACCCAGTCCTGTTCACCCATCACCCCCTGTGCTCAGTGCCCGTGTCCTAACTCACACCCAGTCCCGTTCACCCATCACCCCCTGTGCTCACTGCCCCGTGTCCTAACTCACGCCCAGTCCCGTTCACCCATCACCCCCTGTGCTCACTGCCCCGTGTCCTAACTCACACCGAGTCCCGTTCACCCATCACCCCCTGTGTTCACTGCCCCGTGTCCTAACTCACGCCCAGTCCCGTTCACCCATCACCCCCTGTGCTCACTGCCCCGTGTCCTAACTCACACTGAGTCCCGTTCACCCATCACCCCCTGTGCTCACTGCCCCGTGTCCTAACTCACACCCAGTCCCGTTCACCCATCACCCCCTGTGCTCACTGCCCCGTGTCCTAACTCACACCCAGTCCCGTTCACCCATCACCCCCTGTGCTCACTGCCCCGTGTCCTATCTCACACCCAGTCCCGTCCACCCATCACCCCCTGTGCTCACTGCCCCGTGTCCTAACTCACACCCAGTCCTGTTCACCCATCACCCCCTCTGCTCACTGCCCCGTGTCCTAACTCACGTCCAGTCCCGTTCACCCATCCCCCCCTGTGCTCACTGCCCCGTGTCCTAACTCACACCCAGTCCCGTTCGCCCATCACCCCCTGTGCTCACTGCCCCGTGTCCTAACTCGCACCCAGTCCCGTTCACCCATCACCCCCTGGGCTCGCTGCCCCGTGTCCTAACTCACACCCAGTCCCGTTCACCCATCACCCCCTGGGCTCGCTGCCCCGTGTCCTAACTCACACCCAGTCCCATTCACCCATCACCCCCTGTGCTCACTGCCCCGTGTCCTAACTCGCACCCAGTCCCGTTCACCCATCACCCCCTGGGCTCGCTGCCCCGTGTCCTAACTCACACCCAGTCCCGTTCACCCATCACCCCCTGTGCTCACTGGCCCGTGTCCTAACTCACACCCAGTCCCGTTCGCCCATCACCCCCTGTGCTCGCTGCCCCGTGTCCTAACTCGCACCCAGTCCCGTTCACCCATCACCCCGTGCTCACTGCCCCGTGTCCTAACTCACACCCAGTCCCGTTCGCCCATCACCCCCTGTGCTCGCTGCCCCGTGTCCTAACTCGCACGCAGTCCTGTTCACCCATCACCCCCTGTGCTCACTGAGCTACACTGGCTTCCGGTCCTGCAACGCCTCGATTTTAAAATTCTCATCCTTGTTTTCAAATCCCTCCATGGCCTCACCCCTCCCTATCTCTATAACCTCCTTCAGCCCTACAACCCTCAGCGATCCCTGTGCTCCTCTAATTCTGCCCTCTTGACCATCCCCGATTTTAATCGCTCCACCATTGGCGGCCGTGCCTTCAGCTACCTGGGCCCCGAGCTCTGGAATTCCCTCCCTATACCTCTCCGCCTCGCTACCTCTCTCTCCTCCTTTGAGACGCTCCTTTAAACCAACCTCTGAGCCTTTTGTCACCTGTCCTAATATCGCCTTATGTGGCCCGGTGCCAAATTTTGTCTGATAATGGCTTCGGTGACATTTTACTACATTAATGTAAGTTGTTAGAGTGAGTTGAAGGACAACAACACCATCAACATATCCCTCTAGTCCTTTCTCCCTCATGTGTTTATCCAGCTTCCCCTTAAATGTATCTCTGCTATTCACCTCAACCACTCCCTGTGGCAGCGAGTTCCACATTCTCTCCTCTCTCTGGGTAAAGAAGTTTTTTCTGAAATTTCTATTAGTGATATCTTATATTTATGACCCCTGGTTTTGGATTCATAGAGTCATAACAGCACAGAAGGAGGCCATTCGGCCCATCGAGTCGGTGCCGGCTCTCTGTGGAGCAATCCAGTCAGTCCCATTCCCCCGCTCTATCCCCGTAGCCCTGCAAGTTTATTTCCCTCAATTGCCTATCCAGTCTCCCCTTGAAAACATTGAGTGTCTCCGCTTCCACCACTTCCGTCGGCAGCGAGTTCCAGGTCCTCACCACTCGCTGTGTAAAAAAGTTTTTCCTCACATCTCCCCTGGAACTCTTGCCCAAAACCTTAAATCTGTGTCCCCTAGTCCTTGTACCATCAACTAGTGGGAACAGCCTTTCCCCGTCTAGCCTATCCAAACCCGTCATAATCTTGTACACCTCTATCAAATCACCCCTCAACCTCCTTTGCTCTAATGAAAACAAATCCAGCTTCTCCAACCTGTCCTTGTAGCTAAGATCCCCCATCCCCGGAACCATTCTGGTAAATCTCCTCTGCACCCTCTGAAGGGCCTTCACATCCTTCCTAAAGTGTGGTGACCAGAACTGGACACAATACTCCAGTTGTGGCCTAACCAGCGATTTATAAAGGTTCAGCATAACTTCTCTACTTCTGTACTCAATACCTCTATTTATGAAGCCCAAGATCCCATATGCTTTGCTAATCACTCTCTCAATATGTCCCGCCACCTTCAGGGACCTATGCACATTAACTCCCAGGTCCCTCTGTCCCTGCACACTCTTTAAAACTGTGCCATTAAGTGTATATTGCCTCTCCCTGTTCCTTCTGACAAAATACATCACCTCACACTTCTCTGTATTAAATTCCATCTGCCACTTGTCTGCCCATTCTGCTAGCCTTTCTATGTCCTGACGCAGTCGACTAGTATCATCATCACTGTTTGCCACACCCCCAAGTTTGGTGTCATTGGCAAATTTTGAAATTCTACTCTGTATTCCAATATCCAGATCATTTATATATATATCAAAAAAAGCAGTGGCCCCAGCACTGACCCTTGGGGAACACCACTGTCTACCATCCTCCAGTCTGAAAAACAGCCATTTACCACAACTTGCTGATTCCTGTCCTTAAGCCAATTCCTTATCCAAGCTGCCACTGACCCACCTATTCCGTGAGCCTCAATTTTGTTAACCAGCCTTCTATGTGGTACTTTGTCAAACGCCTTCCGAAAATCCATGTAGACAACATCCATTGCATTCCCTTCATCAATCCTCTCTGTTACTTCATCAAAAAATTCAGTTAGATTAGTCAAACACGATCTGCCTTTTACAAACCCGTGTTGGCTCTCCTTAATTAGCTTAAACCTCTCCAAGTGCTCATAGAATCATAGAAAGTTACAGCACGGAAGGAGGCCATTCAGCCCATCGTGTCCGCACCGGCCAACAAAGAGCTATCCAGCCTAATCCCACTTCCCAGTTCTTGGTCCGTAGCCCTGCAGGTTAGAGCATCCCAAGTGCACATCCAAGTACTTTTTAAATGTGGTTCGGGTTCCTGCCTCTACCACCCTTTCAGGCAGTGAGTTCCAGACCCCCACCACCCTCTGGGTGAAGAAATTTCACCTCAAATTCCCTCTAAACCTTCCCCCAATTACTTTAAATCTGTGCTCCCTGGTTTTTGACCCCTCTGCTAAGGGAAATAGGTCCTTTCTATCCACTTTATCTAGGCCCCTCATAATTTTATACACCTCAATAAGGACTCCCCTCAGCCTCCTCTGTTCCAAGGAAAACAGACCCAGCCTATCCAGTCTTTCCTCATAGCTAAGATTCTCTACTCCCAGCAACATCCTTGTAAATCTCCTCTGCACCCTCTCTAGTGCAATCACATCTTTCCTGTAATGTGGTGACCAGAACTGCACACAGTACTCTAGCTGAGGCCTAACTAGTGTTTTATACAGTTGAAGCATAACCCCCCTGCTCTTGTATTCTATACCACGGCTAATAAAGGCAAGCATTCCGTATGCCTTCTTAACCACCTTATCTACCTGGCCTGCTACCTTCAGGGATCTGTGGACATGCACTCCAAGGTCCCTTTGTTCCCCTACACTACTCAGTGTCCTACCATTTAATGTGTATTCCCTTTCCTTGTTAGCCCTCCCCAAATGCATTACCTCACACTTCTCCGGATTGAATTCCATTTGCCACTGTTCTGCCCACCTGACCAATTTATTGATATCTTCCTGCAGTCTACAGCTTCCTTCTTCAGTATCAACCACACAGCCAATTTTATTATCATCTGCAAACTTCTTAATCATACCCCCTATATTCAAGTCTAGATCATTGATATATACCACAAAAAGCAAGGGACCTAGTACTGAGCCCTGCGGAACCCCACTGGAAACAGCCTTCCAGTCACAAAAACACCCATCAACCATTACCCTCTGCTTCCTGTCTCCGAGCCAGTTTTGAATCCAACTTGACACTTTGCCCTGGATCCCATGGGCTTTTAACTTCGTGACAAGTCTACCATGTGGAACCTTATTAAAAGCCTTGCTAAAGTCCATATACACTACATCAAATGCACTACCCTCATCTACCCTCCTTGTTACCTCCTCAAAAAATTCAATCAAGTTTGTCAGACATGACCTTCCCTTAACAAATCCGTGCTGACTATCCTTGATTAATCTGTGTCTTTCTAAATGAAGATTTATCCTGTCCTTCAGAATTCTTTCCAATAATTTTCCCACCACCGAGGTGAGGCTGACTGGCCTGTAATTACTCGGTCTATCCTTTTCTCCCTTTTTAAACAAGGGTACCACATTAGCAGTCCTTCAGTCCTCCGGCACTGTTACATCCGTGTAATAATAAGAAAAGGACTGCAGAGAACGGTACAACAGGTGTTTACTCAACGTGGTTCAAACTGCAACTGAAACAATAGATTACTACTCTGCGTTATATACAGGTGTGGTCACTGCCGGTACTACAGTATACATGAGCTGTAGAAAGTAGTTCCCCCCCTTAAAGGTACATACATTACAGGCACCACACCTGAAGCCAGAGAGGATTGGAAAATGATGGTCAGGGCCTCTGCTATTTCCTCTTTTGCTTCACTTAACAGCCTGGGAACATTTCATCCAGGCCTGGGGATTTATCCACTTTTAAAGCTGCTAAACCCCTTAATACTTTCTCTCTCACTATGTTTATTTCATCTAATATTTCACACTCCTCCCCCCCAATAGCAATGTCTGCTTCGCCCCTCTCCTTTGTGAAAACAGACGCAAAGTATTCATTAAGAACCATACCGACGTCTCCCGCCTCCACACACACATTACCCTCATGATCTCTAATAGGCCCTACCCTTTCTTTAGTTATCCTCTTACTCTTAATATATTTATAAAACATCTTTGGGCTTTCCTTGATTTTACTTGCCAAGAATTTTTCATGCTCTCTCTTTGATTTCCGAATATCCTTTTTAATTGCACCCCTGCACTTTCTGTGCTCCTCTAAAGATTCTGGAGTATTTAGCCCTCGGTATCTGCCATACGCCTCCCTTTTTTTCTTTACCCTACCCTGTATGTCCCTAGACATCCAGGGGGCTCTAGATTTGTTAGTCTCACCTTTGTTCCTTAAGGGCACATATTTGGTCTGAACCCTCCGGATCTCTTCCTTGAATGCCTCCCACTGCTCTGACACTGATTTACCTTCAAGTAACTGTTAATTTTTTCCTTGATTATTGTTTCTAAAACTTTACCCACCACTGATGTTAAACTGACCAGCCTGTAGTTACTAGGATTGTCCTTACACCCTTTCTTGAACAATGGTGTCACATTTGCCACTTTCCAATCCTCAGGCACCTCCCCCACATCTAGGGAAGATTGGAAAATTATGGCAAGCCCTTCCGCTATCTCCTCCCCCAATTCCCTTAGCAACCTGGGATGCAAGCCATCTGGACCAGGCGGCTTATCCACCCTAAGCATACCCAGCCGTTCTAGTACATCCTGTCTATCAATTTTCACCCCTTCCATTGCTTCTACCTTTTGTCCTCAACTCCATCCCGCAGCATGCTACCCGCCACCACCTCAGCATAACCCCAGCCCGGCATGAGGTTGAAAAGGCCATCCGACAACTGAAGAACAACAAGGCCTCAGGAGGAGCTGGAATCCCCGCTGAGGCGCTAAAACGTGGTGGAGAAGCACTACTGGCGCGAATTCATGAACTCATTTCTCTTATCTGAAAGGAGGAGAGCATGCCAGGGGATCTCAGAGATGCCGTAATTGTGACCATCTTCAAGAAAGGTGACAAGTTCGATTGCGGTAATTACAGAGGAGTTTCCCTGCTGTCTGCCACAGGGAAAGTCATCGCAAGAATCCTCCTCAATCACCTTCTACCAGTGGCTGAAGAGCTCCTCCCAGAATCGCAATGCAGATTCCGCCCACTAACAGGCACAATGGACACGATCTTCACCGCACGTCAACTACAAGAGAAATGCAGGGAACAGCACCAACTGCTGTACATGGCCTTCTTTGATTTCACAAAGGCCTTTGACACCATCAACCGTGAGGGATTATGGAGTGTCCTCCTCAAATTTGGCTGCCCTCAAAAGTTTGTCACTATCCTCTGTTGTGTATGTAATATGTATGTTACTTTAAACCTATGGCCAGGGCAGCACTACTTTGTAGGGCGTAGTGATACCGTAGTACCACTCCTGGCCATAGGGGTATAAATAGTACTGTGGGTACTGATCTCCCCTCAGTTCCCGCCTGTTAGTATGAAGTAAAGACCTAAGTTAAACCCTTCCAAGCTGTCTCCTCATTATTGTATTAAGTATAGTCGCATACTTTACACTGGCGACGAGTTACGTTCGAACTCACCAGTACACGGTGCAACAAGGATTGGTAGCAGTACGGAGAGAGAAGGAGAGAAGCTTCTTACCAGCCAGCCTGCGGAGTCCAGCGTCGACCGAAGGAGGCCGCCCAGTTCGGGAGGAGCGGCAGCAACGGAGCGAGAGAGAGAGGTTTCCAGCGGAGGCTGCGGCAGCTGAGAGAAGAGGCTGAACGGGCGCTCCAGACACGGGGCAAAAGTCCACCCAGGGCCAGGTAAACTGCAATCCTTCCTGGGGAACGCGAGCTGCAAGGGCCAGAACGGGCAGGCGATCTGGGGAACAAACGGAGCCACGAGGACTAGTGGGCCACGAGAGGGGAAGGTCATTGTAATAGCAGCGGTGGCAATAACGGGAGCTGCAAGGGCCAAAAATAACGAACCTGGAGAGACGTCGTTGACAGCAGAGAAAAAAAAGGCAAGAAAAGCGCCATCTAGTGGACAAAAGGGGAAAAGTTTTCTCTTCAGCAGTTAAAGAAAAAACAACAACAGCACCATCTAGTGGAAAAAGGCGGGAAAACCTCTTCAGCAGTTTTAAAAATGTCTACAGAAGCTCGGTTGTTAGAATTTGTTGCTGACACAGAAGAATGGGACGCATATGTAGAAAGGCATGAACTTTATTGCATAGTAAACAAGGTGAAAGATGACAAAAAGGCAGCAACCTTATTAAATTCTATGGGGGCAAAAACATACGGTCTGCTGAGGAATCTTCTTACTCCAGAAAAGCCAGCAGACAAAACGTATGCCCAAATTGTTGATACGTTAAAGGAACATTTAAACCCTAAGCCACCATTTATAGCGGAAAGGTACCGCTTTTACAGATGCGACCAAAGGAATGATGAGTCGCAGGCAGCCTATTTGGCTGAGCTCAGACGGTTGTCCAAACATTGCCAGTTTGGAGCCTTTTTGGCGGAAGCGATCAGAGACAGATTTGTCTGTGGCATGTTAAATGAGAGTACACGAAAACGGTTGCTAGCCAAGAAACAGCTCAGCCTAGATCAGGCGATGGAAATAGCATCGGCACATGAAGCAGCAGCACAGGGTGCTGCTCAAATACGACAAAACACAACCGGCTATGACACCCATGAGGTGACATTTCACAAAGGTAAATGCTACCGTTGTGGCAAAACCACCCATGACCAAAGTAATTGTTGGTTTCGTGATAAAATATGCCGGCAGTGTGGGAAAAAGGGGCGTATAGCGAAAGTTTGTCGGTCGGGTACGAAACCCAATAGTGGGGGCAATCCGAGCAGTACCAAGGCAAGGACAAAAATACATAAGATATCTGACAGTAGCTCAGACGAGTCACAGGAAAGCACAAAAGCAGAGCCTAAAGGTCTGGGATGTCTCAAGTTATATGGTGTAGACAAAACGGAGGACCACAGCACAATGTGGGTTAAAATGAAGGTAGCAGGCGTCGAAGTTAATATGGAGCTGGACACGGGTTCAGCCCTATCAGTAATTAATGAACAAGATTATAACAGGCTGTTCAAACGCATTCCCTTAAAGGATACCGAAATCAAATTAAAAACATATACGGGACAAAAAGTTTACCCGAAGGGAAAAATGCAAGTAACAGTTAAATACAACGGCAGAAAAGTGCCAGGACTTTATTTATACGTCCTACCAAACGGTGGACCACCACTTTTGGGTAGGGAATGGATAAGAAAAATCCATTTCGACTGGAAGTCGATACACGAGTTAAAAGTAGAGACCACCAAGGATGATACAACCATTACAAGCAGGCTGTCGAAAATATTGGCAAAAATGCCAGAGGTGTTCCAACAAGGGCTGGGGACCTTAAAGGACATTAGAGCAAAAATAGCTATTGCTCAAGACGCAAACCCCAAGTTTTGTAAGGCCAGACCGGTGCCTTACGCCATTCGGCCAGCTGTGGAAGCAGAACTGGATGCCTTAGAGAGTGCAGGTGTCCTTACAAAGATTGAGTGGAGTGAGTGGGCCACGCCCATCGTCCCAGTTATAAAGAAATCTGCAAATAACACGCCGGGGGAACCAAAGAAGGTTCGCATTTGCGGGGATTTTAAGATAACTATTAACCCAGTCCTGCACACGGTACAGTATCCGCTGCCACGGATAGAGGACATATTCGCATCGTTAGCTGGGGGTAGACACTTTACGACGATTGACCTTTGTCAAGCTTATTTACAGATGGAGGTGGAGCAGGACTCGAAAAAGCTCCTAACGATTAACACACACAAGGGATTGTACCAGTACAATCGCCTGGTATTTGGTGTGGCGTCCGCCCCAGCCATATGGCAGAGGACCATGGAACAGGTCCTACAGGGCATTCCAGGAACGCAGTGCTACCTGGATGACATCCTGGTGACAGGACAAACGGATAACGACCACCTCGCTAACCTGGAGCGAGTACTTCTGCGGTTGCAACAATACGGACTCAGGGCGAACAAGCAGAAATGTGAGTTTTTCCAGGAACGTATCTCATACTGTGGTCACATTATTGATAAGGAAGGCCTGCATAAGTCCCCGGAAAAGATCGAGGCAGTAGTGAAGGCCCCGCCCCCTGAGAATGTATCTCAGTTACGATCATTCTTAGGCCTTATAAACTATTACCATAAGTTCCTCCCGAACTTATCGTCCATTTTACATCCACTAAATTCATTGCTGCAAAGGGGAGTCTCTTGGAATTGGGACGAAGCGTGTGAGGCTGCTTTTAAAAAGGGTAAACAACTCATTACATCAAAGGAAGTGCTCGCACACTTTGACCCAAAAATGCCAATGAGGTTGGCATGTGACGCCTCCCCGTATGGTATAGGGGCAGTGTTGTCACACAGATTTCCCAATGGGACGGAGAGGCCAATAGCATTTGCCTCAAGGTCATTAACTACAGCCGAAAGAAACTACGTGCAAATCGACAGGGAGGCCCTCAGTCTGGTGTGGGGTGTAAAAAAATTCCACCACTATCTACATGGGCAACGTTTCACACTACTGACGGATCATCAACCGTTGGTGTCCATATTTAATCCAACAAAAGGGGTGCCCCTGATGACGGCCCAAAGGCTACAGAGATGGTCACTATTCTTAGGAGCACACCAGTACCTTATCGAATATAAGGGTACCAAACAGCGTGGCAATGCGGATGGCCTGTCGCGGCTACCATTGCCTGCCGAGATCGAAGAGATAGTACAGGACCCCGTGGAAATATATCATACGGCGGTTATGGAACACTTGCCCATCACCAGCCAATGTATCGAGCGGGAAACACAGAACGACCCGACACTGGCAAGGGTTTACGAATTGACCGTGAAAGGCTGGCCGGCGCAGGGTGATGCATCATTGCCGGCGTTTTCGGCAAGGAAGGACCAGTTGTCCGTCTGCCGGGGCACATTGATGTGCAGAGCCAGGGTGGTGGTCCCTCAAAAATTACAACATAAAGTGTTGCGGGACTTACACGAAGGTCATCTGGGGGGTGTCAAAATGAAAAGCCTCGCCAGAGCCTACGTCTGGTAGCCCGGCATTGACAGGGACATCGAGGAAGTAGCAAAAGCATGCCAAGGGTGCCAGATGGTACAGAACGTACCACCCCAAGCCCCACTACATCCGTGGGAGTGGCCCTCAACGCCGTGGCAAAGGATCCACGTGGACTTCGCTGGGCCCTTCATGGATGCGATGTTCCTTATTGTAGTGGACACCCACTCAAAATGGCTGGAGGTCATAAAGATGTCATCAACGACAGCCGAAAAGACGGTCGCAGCCTTAAGGACCATTTTTGCCCGAAACGGGGTGCCCGAGCAAGTCTGTTCGGACAATGGGCCACAATTTGTGGCAGAAGAATTTCAAACATTCCTAAAAAGGAATGGAGTGCGACATTATACGTCCGCACCATATCATCCGGCTACAAATGGGCTGGCAGAGCGATTTGTACAGACTTTTAAAAAGGCCATCAAGGCAATGGGGGAGGAAAGGTTGCCACTACAACACAAGGTGGACAATTTCCTATTCGCGTACCATAATGCTGCACATACGGTGACCAACCAGGCCCCCGCCGTCATGTTCTTTAATAGAAGGTTAAGGTCTCGCCTCGAATTGCTCAGGCCAAACATCCGGAGAGATGTGGAAAACCGAGTATTTCGTAGGGCTCCTGACAGACAGACACGGAGCTTCGAGGTGGGGCAGCAAGTGTTGGCCCGTGATTATAGAAATGAAAAGTGGCGGTCTGGTACGATAAAGGCCCGCCAGGGACCTTTGATGTACACAGTGGATACTGGGGACGGCATAATCAGACGACATGCTGATCAACTTGTGGAGTCCAGAAACCCAACTGATTCACTACCTCAAACGTCTCAGCACATTGTTCCAGTGGAATCACGGCCCAGCTCGTTGCTACAGAAGTCTCAGGATTGCGAGGAGTTCATCACTCCAGTGAGCTCCACGGCACAGGATGTGCCATCAGACACCGACGACTCCAGCGATGAAGTGGTGACGGAAGTACCGCCGCCTACACCGAGACCGACTAGAGAAAGACGTTATCCTAGTCGAGACAGGAGGCCTCCTCAGAGACTGAATCTATAACATGTTTCTTTTTATATATATATATATAGGTAGACAACTCTGATGTAAATATGTTATGTATGTTGTGTTACCAAATGTTATTAGCCCTAGTTATGGTGCATCTGTTGACTTAATTGCACGGGTACGTTTTAATTAAAAGGGGAGGAATGTTGTGTATGTAATATGTATGTTACTTTAAACCTATGGCCAGGGCAGCACTACTTTGTAGGGCGTAGTGATACCGTAGTACCACTCCTGGCCATAGGGGTATAAATAGTACTGTGGGTACTGATCTCCCCTCAGTTCCCGCCTGTTGGTATGAAGTAAAGACATAAGTTAAACCCTTCCAAGCTGTCTCCTCATTATTGTATTAAGTATAGTCGCATACTTTACATCCTCCGCCTGCTTCACGACGACATGCAAGCCATGATCCTGACTAACGGTTCCACCACAGACCCAATTCCCGTATGAACCGGGGTCAAGCAAGGCTGTGCAATCGCACCAACGCTCTGCTCGATCTTCCTGGCTGCAATGCTCCATCTCACCCTCAGTAAGCTCCCCGCTGGAGTGGAGCTAATCTACAGAACAAACGGGAAACTGTTCAACCTCCGTCGCCTCCAGCCCAGATCCAAGGTCATCCCATCCTCTGTCGTAGAATTACAGTATGCAGACGATGCTTGCATCTGCGCACACTTGGAGGTCGAACTCCAAACCATCGTCAACACCTTCACCGAAGCGTACGAGAGCATAGGCCTTACACTAAACATCGTAAGACAAAGGTCCTCTACCAACCTGCCCCCACCACACAATACTGCCCCCCGATTATCAAAATCCACGACAAGGCCTTGGACAACGTGGACCACTTTCCATACCTCGGGAGCCTATTGTCAACAAGGGCAGACGTCGATGACGAAGTCCAACACCGCCTTCAGTGTGCCAGTGCAGCCTTCGGTCGCCTGAGGAAGAGAGTGTTTGAAGACCAGGACCTCAAACCCGGCACTAAGTTTGTGGTGTATGTGCCTTTAAGAGCAATTATGGTGTATGTGCCTTTAAGAGCCCCAGGTGTGCGTAATGCCGGTAATTGCCACTTGGGCTATATAAGCCTGTGTATTGTGTATATCCTTTAGAAACCCCCCCCAGACTTGCTTAGTAAATACCTATGAACCAACTCCTGTCTTCAGTGTCTTTATCTACACACGGACACTACAGTGGCGATGAAGTGGAAACGGACTTTCCTGCAATTCGGCAGCACCTCAAGGACATCGATTCCTTCAGCGTCCAGAAGACTCAAGGAAGTAAGAGAAACTGTGGTTTCACCAGCTGGCCAAGCTGGTGACAGGTACTGCGCTAATCCTTCCTGGGCGTCAGGCTGGAGCTCCAGCGGCGGGCTCTACAGCTGAGACAGGCAGCGAAATCGGAGGCAAACAATAACGGACTGGGAGGGTGCACTCGAGAGACGGCCGGCACGGCAGGCAGGTCAGCGTTTAGACCTCCGTCGGGAACGAGTCTCCAACAGTGAATAAACGGAAACCACAGTAAAACAGCGTTGTTATCGGTAGCAGCGGCGGGAAAGCGCGGGAAGCGCCATATCGTTGCTACAGAGAAAGAAAAAAAAAGCGCGGGAAGCGCCATATCTTTTCTGAAATGCCTAAATCTGGTAATATTGAGGCTTTTGATGGCGAAATAGAAGATTGGACCACATACGTGGAAAGAGTAGAGGTTTATTGCACTGCAAATGGAATAACAGATGAAAAAAAAGCTTCAGTACTTCTGAACTTAATGGGCGCGAAGACATACGGGCTGTTACGAAATTTAATCACTCCAGCCAAACCAAAGGACAAGACTTTTAAAGAAATTGTTGATACCCTGCAGGAGCATTTAAACCCAACACCGCTGCTGATAGCGGAACGATTCAAGTTCTTCAAGAGAAATCAACACAAGAATGAAAGTAACGCTGATTACCTAACCGAATTAAGAAAGCTATCAAAGTACTGCCAATTCGGAGCAGGGCTATTGGATTATCTTCGAGACAAATTTGTTTGCGGTCTCTTAAGTGAAGGAACACAAAAAAGACTGCTTTCTGAAAAAGATTTAACATTGGACAAAGCTTTCAGTATGGCTGTATCATACGAAGCAGCAGCAAAAGGAGCTGCAGAGATACAACAAGAGACACAGGACTTCGGCACCCATAAAATGACACAGGAGTTCGGAAGATGTTATCGCTGCAGCAGATCCACCCATAACCAGAGGGACTGCTGGTTCAAGGGCAAAGCATGCAGGCAATGTGGTAAGATTGGACACATTGCACGGGTATGCCAATCTGGACAAAATAAATCCACTGACAGAAAACAAAAAATCAATAAAGAAAAGTACAGGAAGGTACAAATGATGACGGACAATAGCTCCGAAGACCAGAATAGCGATAGCGACTCCGGAAACAAGAGACTAAGCTGTCTCAAATTACATAATGTACTTGCCAAAGAGGATTACCAAACCATTTGGGTTACCCTCACAATAGCAGGGTCCCCAGTTAAAATGGAGCTAGATACAGGATCAGCTCTAACCGTAATAAATCGACGAGATTACGAGAGGCTATTTTCGCATATACCTCTAAAAGACACATCCATTATCATAAAAACATATACGGGGCAGAAAGTCTACCCCAAAGGAAAAATAAGGGTGCCTGTGGTATACAACGGCAAAGAAATACAAAAGTTGTATTTATACATTCTACAAGATGGTGGTCCACCGTTGTTGGGACGTGAATGGATAAGGAAGATACGTTTAGACTGGCACTCCATTCAGGCACTGACGGTGACCAGTAAGGAAAAAAACAATGATGACATCATACCTGAACGATTAAAAGACATCTTGGCCAACGCCAAAGAAGTGTTTCAAGAGAAACTAGGAACCTTGAAAGGCATCACCGCCTCAATAAAAGTGGAAGATACAGCAATTCCAAAATTTTTTAAGGCAAGACCGGTGCCATACGCAATACGTCCGGCAGTCGAGGCAGAGCTGAAGAATTTGGAAAAGGCAGGCGTATTATCCAAAATAGATTGGAGCGAATGGGCAACACCCATCGTTCCAGTCATGAAAAAAACATTGAAAAATAACTCTGAGGAACAGAAAAAAATTCGCATCTGTGGGGACTTCAAGGTGACTGTAAACCCGGTCCTTCACACGGTACAGTATCCTCTTCCGAGGATAGAAGATATTTTCGCCTCACTATCCGGAGGGTAACGTTTCACAAAAATTGACTTGGCACAGGCATATCTACAGATGGAGGTTGAGGAGACCTCTAAAAAGTATCTCACAATAAACACACACAAAGGCCTGTACCAGTACAATCGACTGGTTTTTGGAATAGCATCAGCTCCAGCTATCTGGCAAAGAGCTATGGAGCAAGTCCTGCAAGGGATTCCGGGGACTCAATGCTACCTAGACGACATCCTTATAACAGGAGAAAACGACAACGAGCGCCTTTCCAATTTGGAGCAGGTGCTCACTAGGCTGAAAGAACGGGGCCTACGAGCAAATCGCCCCAAGTGCGAATTTTTCCAAAATCAGATATCATATTGTGGCCACATAATTAATAAGGAAGGGTTGCATAAGTCACCTGAAAAAATTGAAGCAGTTATAAAAGCCCCAGCACCTGAAAATGTTTCACAATTAAGGTCATTCCTGGGATTAATAAATTACTATCATAAATTTTTACCGAACTTATCAACTATTCTACACCCTCTTAATGATCTTCTACAGACAGGAGTGATTTGGAAATGGAACGAAGACTGTAAACGTGCCTTCCATAAATGTAAAGACTTAATCACATCCGAGAAAATTTTGGCTCATTACAACCCATCACTACCAATCAGACTGGCGTGCGATGCATCCCCTTACGGCATAGGAGCGGTATTGTCCCATAGATTCCCTGATGGCTCGGAACGGCCGATAGCTTTTGCGTCACGCTCATTGAACTCAGCTGAGCGTAACTATGCCCAGATAGACAGGGAAGCACTCAGCCTGGTATGGGGAGTGAAGAAATTCAACCATTACCTACACGGACAAAAATTTACCTTGCTGACTGACCATCAACCCCTCATCTCCATATTCAACCCTAAAAAAGGTGTCCCCATTATGACGGCACAAAGATTACAGAGGTGGTCCCTTTTTCTAGGGGCACACCAATACAACATTGAATACAAAGGGTCAAAACAGCATGGGAATGCTGACGGTTTATCACGCCTACCATTGCCAACGATAGAAGAGGCAGCTACAGTAGACCCAGTAGAGATATTCCACTCTACCATAGTGGAATGTCTACCGGTGACAAATTCTGCCATTGAAAGGGAGACAAGAAATGACCCTACTCTCTCACGGGTCTACGATTTAACAGTGAAGGGATGGCCAGCACATGGCGAACCACTGTTGCCAGCATTCTCGCAAAGAAGAGAACAGCTGTCAGTGTGCCGAGGAACCTTGATGTGTGGATCCAGAGTGGTGATTCCACCCAAACTCCAGGATAAAGTGCTAAAGGAGCTTCACGAGGGGCATCTGGGTGGAGTGAAAATGAAGAACCTAGCTAGGGCGTTTGTATGGTGGCCAGGTATCGATGGAGACATCGAAAACATGACCAAGAGCTGCCTAGGATGCCAGAAGGTCCAAAATGCTCCGCCACAGGCCCCTCTACATCCATGGGAGTGGCCCTCATCTCCCTGGCAAAGGGTGCACATCGACTTTGCTGGTCCATTTATGGGCTCAATGTTCTTAATCGCAGTTGATGCACACTCCAAGTGGCCGGAGGTAATAAAGATGTCCTCCACCACCACGGAAAAAACCATCACAGTATTAAGGACCATATTTGCCAGGAATGGGCTGCCGGAGCAGATATGTTCTGATAATGGACCGCAATTTGTGTCCGAAGAATTCAGAAAGTTCTTAAAGAACAATGGGGTAAAGCACTACACGTCCGCCCCATACCATCCCGCCACCAATGGATTGGCTGAAAGGTTTGTCCAGACCTTCAAGAAGGCCATCAAGGCCATGGGTAATGAAGACATAAAACTTCAGCACAAGGTGGATAACTTCTTATTTGCATATAGGAATGCAACGCATATGGTTACTAACCAAACTCCCGCCATGATGTTCTACAATAGAAACCTAAGACGCCAGCTGGATTTGGTCAAGCCCAACATCCGAAGGGACGTGGAGAACCGGCAGTTTCAGGGCATGAATGAAAGGCCAACTAGGGCCTTCCAGATAGGCCAACCGGTTTTGGCCCAGGACTACTGTACCGAGAAATGGCAGCCTGGAACTATCTGCACACGATTAGGACCACTGATGTATACCATGGACATCGGAGACAGCATAATAAGGCGCCATGCTGACCAAATCATCAAGTCATCCGAAAAGGGACAACCTACACCACCACTCTATACATCTAACGATGAAGTAGAGATACCCATATCTACCTCCGATCCGGTGATACTGGAGCCCGATGAACCCGACACTGGCCTTCAAGCCGAATCAGCCTTGCCAGAAGAACCTACTACACCACCAGAAACTACTACACCCCCGAGGCGTTATCCGGACCGAGTCAGGAAGCCTCCTGAGAGACTAACTTATAATTAATTAATACAGCAATGTATATTATTTTGCATATAACATGTAATTAATAATTACTTAAAATATGATGTACTAGTTAGCTAGAAGGGGAGGAATTGTGGTGTATGTGCCTTTAAGAGCCCCAGGTGTGCGTAATGCCGGTAATTGCCACTTGGGCTATATAAGCCTGTGTATTGTGTATATCCTTTAGAAACCCCCCCCCAGACTTGCTTAGTAAATACCTATGAACCAACTCCTGTCTTCAGTGTCTTTATCTACACACGGACACTACAAAGTTCATGGTCTACAGAGCAGCAGTGATACCCGCCCTGCTGTATGCCTCAGAGACATGGACCATGTACAGCAGGCACCTCAAAGCACTGGAGAGGTACCACCAATGCTGCCTCCGCAAGATCCTGCAAATCCATTGGCAGGATAGGCGCACCAACGTCAGTGTTCTTGCTCAGGCCAACATCCCCAGCATCGAAGCTTTGACCACGCGCGATCAGCTCCGATGGACGGGTCACATTGTCCGCATGCCCGATACGAGACTCCCAAAACAAGCGCTCTACTCGGAGCTCCGACACGGCAAGAGGGCCCCAGGTGGGCAGAGGAAACGTTTCAAGGACCCCCTCAAAGCCTCCTTGAAAAAATGCAACATCCCCACCGACACCTGGGAATCCCTGGCCCAAGACCGCACAAAGTGGAGGAGAAGCATCCGGGAAGGCGCCGAACACCTCGAGTCTCTTCGCCGGGAGCAAGCGGAAGCCAAGCTCAAACAGCGGAAGGAGCGCACGTCAACCCAAGCACCCCACCCACCCGCCCCTTCAACCACCGTCTGCCCCACCTGTGACAGAGACTGTAGGTCCCGCATTGGACTCATCAGTCACCTGAGAACTCATTGTTAGTGTGGAAGCACGTCATCCTCGGTTCCCAGGGACTGCCTAAGAAAAGAAGGAGAAGACCTTTTCTACTTCTACCGATATTTTGTCAGCATCCACCTCCTTAGTAAACACCGATACAAAGTACTCATCGAGTATTCTAACCTTGCCCTGTGCCTCTAAGTATATATCACCTTCTTTGTCCCTAATAGGCCCCACCCCGCCTCTTACTACCCGCTTACTGTTTACATGTCGGTAGAAGATTTTTGGCCTGCCTTTTATGTTAACTGCCATTCTACTCTCATATTCTCTCTTTGCGAATCTTATTTTTATCTTCACTTCCCCTCTCAACTTACTGTATTTGGTCTGGTTCTCCCTTGAAGAATTCACCTGACATGCATCATACACCCTCTTTTTTTGTTTCATCATCTTCTCAATCTCCCTCATCATCCAAGGAGCCCTTGCTTTGGTTCCCTTCCCCTTCCCTCTTGTTGGAATGTACCTAGCCTGTACTTGGAACATCTCCTCCTTAAAGATCACCCATTGTTCCATTACAGTTTTTCCTGTCAATCTTTGGTTCCATTTTACCCTGGCTCGATCCTTTCGCATCCCATTGAAGTTAGCCCTCTTCCAATTTAGAAGTTCCACTCTAGATGGTTCCTTGCTCCTCTCCATTGCTAATCTAAATCTATGATACGATGATCACTCGTACCCAAGTGTTCTCCCACAGACACTTGGTCAACCTGGCCCACCTCATTCCCCAGCACCAGATCCAGCAATGCCTTCTTCCTAGTTGGGTGAAGGACACATTGGTCAAGGAAATTCTCCTGAACACATTTCAGAAATTCCTCCCCCTCAGAATCACAGAATCACAGAATCCCCACAGTGCAGATAGAGGCCATTTCGGCCCATCGAGCCTGCACCGACACATATCCCACCCTATCCCCATAACCCCATGTATTTAATCCCCTAACACTAAGGGTCAATTTATCATAGCCAAATCAACCCAAATCAACCTAACCCGCACATCTTTGGACTGTGGGAGGAAACCGGAGCACCCGGAGGAAACCCACCTCCTTTCCCTTTACCCTAGCATTATCCCAATCGATATTTGGGTAATTAAACTCCCCCAATATCACCACTCTATAGCTCTTGCATATCTCTGCGATTTTTCTGCAGATTTGCTCCTCTACCTCTCTCTCACTATTTGGGGGCCTATAGAATACCCCCAATAGTGTGATCATACCCTTTCTGCTCCTCAACTCTAACCAAATGGATTCTGTCCTTGTCCCCTCAAGAACATCCTCCCTTTCCAACACTACAATGTCTTCCTTAATCAGCACTGCCACCCACCTCCCTATTTTCCTTCCCTACCTTTTCTGAACACCTTGAATATTAAGTGCCCAGTCCTCACCGTTTTTAAGCCATGTTTCCGTTATTGCCACAACATCATATTGCCACACGGCTAATTGTGTTTGTAGCTCACCAACCTTATTCACCACACTTTGTGCATTTACATACATGCATTCTAAACCCATTTTTGAATTTTTCGTAGTTGTTCTTAATCTGCTCCTATCTAATATGGTACTTGACGTAAGAAAACTACTGCACTCTTGGTTTGTGTATAAAACAAGGCTTTAATCAACTGTTTCACAACCATGAGATTCTAGTTACATCACTAGTTCCTGGTTACAAAAACGTCCTGAGCAAGCTGGGCCCACGCCCGAGTATTTATACTTTCCTTGAACGGCGCCACCAACTGGCCGCCCAGTGTTATCTCATGAGTCATTTCTACATGAATGGTAAGATTCAGGACAGTCCTACTTCCGCCTCTAGTACTATCTTCTCTAGTCCTATCCAACACACTCACTCTTTTATGCACCACCTTCCTCTTTTCTACTCCTATATGTTGGTGCCCATCCCCCTGCCAAGCTAGTTTAAACCCTCCCCAACAGCACTAACCAACCTCCCAGCGAGAATATTGGTCCCGGCTCTGTTGAGGTGTAACCCGTCCGGCCTGTACAGGTCCCACCTTCCCCAGAAACGGTCCCAATGCCTCAGGAATCTAAAGCCCTCACTCCTGCACCATCTCTCCAGCCACGCATTCATCTGTTCTATCCTCCTATTCCTGTACTCACTAGCACGTGGCACCGGGAGTAATCCGGAGATTACTACCTTTGAGGTCCTGCTTTTTAATCTCTCTCCTAGCCCCCTATAGTCTGCCTGCAGGACCTCATCCCTCTTCCTACCTATGTCGTTGGTACCGATATGGACAACGACCTCTGGCTGTTCACCCTCCCCCCTCAGAGTGTCCTGCAGCTGCTCAGTGACATCTTTGACCCTGGCACCAGGGAGGCAACATACCATCCTGGAGTCACGTCTACGGCCGCAGAAACGCCCGTCTGCTCCTCTAACTATCGAATCCCCTATCACTATTCCCCCACAAGTGGAGGGATGTAAAACAGGAGACATTTGCAGGGCTTTGGGGAAAGGGCAGTGGGTTGGGTCTAATTGGAGAGCTCGTTCAAAGAGTCAGCACCGGCACCGATCTCCTTCTGTGCTGTAATCGGGGATCCTGCCTCTGCAGTCCCAGAGGCACTGAGGCAAATTATAGATCCCTGCTCCCCCCCCCACATCGCCCTGTAGATCAGCTAACAGCACAGACAGGGAACCTTCACCGTCAGTGTGCCTCAGTTCCACACCAATCAGTTCATCTCCGAATGAGGAGTGAAAGATCAAGCTGGACAATACAGGGAGCAGCCACAGAGTGGCGACCTCGCCCACCTACTGCCCACAAACCAGCAGCAGCACCGAGCTCGTCACTCAGGCACCACCCAGACCCCAGACCCCAGACCCTGGTCCCCAGACCCTGGTCCCAGACCCTGGTCCCCAGACCCCGGACCCCAGACCCTGGTCCCAGACCCTGGTCCCCAGACCCCGGACCCCAGACCCCGGACCCCAGACCCTGGTCCCAGACCCTGGACCCCAGACCCTGGACCCCAGACCCAGACCCTGGACCCCAGACCCTGGTCCCCAGACCCTGGTCCCAGACCCTGGTCCCCAGACCCCGGACCCCAGACCCTGGTCCCAGACCCTGGTCCCAGACCCTGGACCCCAGACCCAGACCCTGGTCCCCAGACCCTGGTCCCAGACCCTGGACCCCAGACCCAGACCCTGGTCCCCAGACCCTGGTCCCAGACCTTGGTCCCCAGACCCTGGACCCCAGACCCTGGACCCCAGACCCTGGACCCCAAAACCCAGACCCTGGTCCCCAGACCCTGGTCCCAGACCCTGGTCCCCAAGACCCCAGACCCTGGACCCCAGATCCTGGTCCCAGACCCTGGTCCCCAGACCCCGGACCCCAGACCCCGGACCCCAGACCCCGGTCCCCAGACCCTGGACCCCAGACCCCGGTCCCCAGACCCTGTCCCCAGACCCTGGTCCCAGACCCTGGTCCCCAGACCCCGGACCCCAGACCCTGGTCCCAGACCCTGGTCCCCAGACCCCGGACCCCAGACCCTGGTCCCAGACCCTGGACCCCAGACCCTGGACCCCAGACCCAGACCCTGGACCCCAGACCCTGGTCCCCAGACCCTGGTCCCAGACCCTGGTCCCCAGACCCCGGACCCCAGACCCTGGTCCCAGACCCTGGTCCCAGACCCTGGACCCCAGACCCTGGACCCCAGACCCAGACCCTGGTCCCCAGACCCTGGTCCCAGACCTTGGTCCCCAGACCCTGGACCCCAGACCCTGGACCCCAGACCCTGGTCCCCAGACCCTGGACCCCAAAACCCAGACCCTGGTCCCCAGACCCTGGTCCCAGACCCTGGTCCCCAAGACCCCAGACCCTGGACCCCAGATCCTGGTCCCAGACCCTGGTCCCCAGACCCCGGACCCCAGACCCCGGACCCCAGACCCCGGTCCCCAGACCCTGGACCCCAGACCTTGGTCCCCAAGACCCCAGACCCTGGTCCCCAAGACCCCAGACCCTGGACCCCAGATCCTGGTCCCAGACCCTGGTCCCCAGACCCCGGACCCCAGACCCCGGACCCCAGACCCCGGTCCCCAGACCCTGGACCCCAGACCCCGGACCCCAGACCCCAGACCCTGGACCCCAGATCCTGGTCCCAGACCCTGGTCCCCAGACCCCGGACCCCAGACCCCGGACCCCAGACCCCGGTCCCCAGACCCTGGACCCCAGACCCCAGACCCCAGACCCCGGTCCCCAGACCCCAGACCCCAGACCCTGGTCCCCAAGACCCCAGACCCCAGACCCTGGACCCCAGACCCTGGTCCCTAGACCCCAGACCCCAGACCCTGGTCCCCTCACCTCTGACCCCAGACCCCAGACCTCTGGACCCTGGTCCCCTAACCCCAGACCGGCTCCAATTACATTCAGGAAAGTGACAACAGAGGAAACTAAGAGGAAAGATCTGCTCGGGCAGCGGGGAAGCCACTGTCGACAGGGCTGTGACCAGTTGTGCTCGCCCCGATTCTGGAAAGGGCGTTGAAACCACAGCGAGCGTCCAGCGGACATTGACCAGGGGGATTCGAGGAGAGACTCGAGACACTGGGACTGTTCCGCTGGAGGAGAGAAGGCCAAGAGGAAGATTTAATAGACGTGTTTAAAATTATAAAGAGATTTGATCGAGTGATTACAGAGAGAGGATTTCCTCTGGTTGGGGTAATTTATAATTACCACAGAGACTGAGGAGAGGTTCAGGGAGATTTCTTTACACAGAGAGATGTAGCACAGGCGAGACTGAGGCAGAGACCATCACTCCTGTTAAAGGGAAATTTGGATAAATAATGAAGCAGAGGAAGTGTGATGAAATATGCCGTTCATCAGGCACTGTATTCTCTGTGTTCTCAGGCACTGTATTCTCTGTGTTCTCAGGCACTGTATTCTCTGTGTTCTCAGGCACTGTATTCTCTGTGTTTAGTTTAGTTTCAGTTTCATTTCCCCTCTGGTACTGTATGGTGTGTAGGGCTCCGCCCATACCTGGCCACTACTTAAGCAGGCTGCACTGCCTCACAGACAGTGCAGCAGATCTTTGGATGGGAGACACTTCTCCACTGTGTATTACTTTCTTAGTTAATAAAAGCCTTGCTTTGCTCCGTTAACGTCGAGTCTCGGATTCATTGAGGCACATCAGGAAGATACGGGGCTATGGGGAGAGCGGGGCAGTGGGATTAGTTTGGGATTGATACAGGGCTATGGGGAGAGAGTGAGGCACTGGGATTAGTTTGGGATTGATACAGGGCTATGGGGAGAGAGCGGGTCAGTGAGATTAGATTGGGATTGATGCAGGGCTATGGGGAGAGAGTGAGGCACTGGGATTAGTTTGGGATTGATACAGGGCTATGGGGAGAGAGCGGGGCAGTGGGATTAGTTTGGGATTGATACAGGGCTATGGGGAGAGAGCGGGGCAGTGGGATTAGTTTGGGATTGATACAGGGCTATGGGGAGAGAGTGGGGCAGTGGGATTAGTTTGGGATTGATACAGGGCTATGGGGAGAGAGCGGGGCAGTGGGATTAGTTTGGGATTGATACAGGGCTATGGGGAGAGAGCGGGGCAGTGGGATTAGTTTGGGATTGATACAGGGCTATGGGGAGAGAGCGGGGCAGTGGGATTAGTTTGGGGATTGATACAGGGCTATGGGGAGTGAGCGGGGCAGTGGGATTAGATTGGGATTGATACAGGGCTATGGGGAGAGAGCGGGTCAGTGGGATTAGATTGGGATTGATACAGGGCTATGGGGAGAGAGTGGGGCAGTGGGATTAGATTGGGATTGATACAGGGCTATGGGGAGAGAGCGGGGCAGTGGGATTAGATTGGGATTGATACAGGGCTATGGGGAGAGAGCGGGGCAGTGGGATTAGATTGGGATTGATACAGGGCTATGGGGAGAGAACAGGTCAGTGGGATTAGATTGGGATTGATACAGGGCTATGGGGAGAGAGTGGGGCAGTGGGATTAGATTGGGATTGATACAGGGCTATGGGGAGAGAGCGGGTCAGTGGGATTAGATTGGGATTGATACAGGGCTATGGGGAGAGAGTGGGGCAGTGGGATTAGATTGGGATTGATACAGGGCTATGGGGAGAGAGTGGGGCAGTGGGATTAGATTGGGATTGATTCAGGGCTATGGGGAGAGAGCGGGGCAGTGGGATTAGATTGGGATTGATACAGGGCTATGGGGAGAGAGTGGGGCAGTGGGATTAGATTGGGATTGATACAGGGCTATGGGGAGAGAGCGGGTCAGTGGGATTAGATTGGGATTGATACAGGGCTATGGGGAGAGAGTGGGTCAGTGAGATTAGATTGGGATTGATACAGGGCTATGGGGAGAGAGCGGGGCAGTGGGATTAGTTTGGGATTGCTCTAGCAATAAGCCAGCAGAGACATGGGGCCCGATTTTCCTGGTCGTGCGGGAAATTTTTGGGTTCCCCGAATGTTGGGTTCCGACCCGAATCTAAATGGGTCAGCCAGCTCCACGCAATTTTCCCTGAAGTGGCCAATTAAGTTCCAGCGTGTGGGCACCCTTGCTAATTGTCCATTTCCAGTCAGAAAGCCCCACAGTATGATGTCATCATTTGTGGTGCTTTTAAAGTGTCCAGCAAGCTTCTCCACCTCTGCAGGCTTCTCAACCAGCCTTGCAGAATGGCAGAGGAGCCTGCACCAGCTGCTGCCAGCGGCAGAGGCCGAGCTGCCGCCAAATTCAACGAGACGTCACTCCAGACATTGGTGGATGGGGTAAGGGCCCACAGGGAGGTCCTCTACCCTAGCTCAGGGAGGAAGAGGCCTCCCAAAGAGACTGGGGCTGCCTGGATGGAGGTGGCTGCAGAGGTCAACTCTCTGGGAGTCACCCGTCGGACATGGATGCAGTGCAGGAAGCGCTTCCATGACCTTCACCGCACTGGAAAAGTAAGTACGAAGTTTCCATCACCCTCAACCTGATCCCCATTGCCTTTCCCCAACAGCACTCAGCTTCAGCAATCTCTTCCTCCTCATCCCACTTCACAGTCACATCCATGCACCCTTACCCATTCCCTATCTCTCTATGCTCACATTCACATAACTATTCCACCATGCAGCCTTCACACTGCCTCTCACTCTGATGCTTGGAGCACAGCTGACAACACACAGGGAGGGCCCTTGGTCTTGCAGCCTCACACCATCTTTGTCTCCTTCTAAGTATTTATGCTATGCAATCTCTGCACTCACTCCTGCACTCTCACTCAAACTCCACTTGTCTCCCTCATTGCAGGAAAAGAGAGCTCACAATAGACGAGAGCGTGCGAGGACTGGAGGAGGACCACCCTCAGTTGCCCACCTGAGCCCCTGGGAGGAAGCTGCGATCGAGATTGCTGGGGCTGACGTGCCTGTGGATGCTGGGGCAGGAGAGACAGGAGCAAGCCCGCAAGCTGTTGACAGAATAGTTCCCATCTCTCTCATTGACATAGCATGAGTTGCTGATATGATTCTGAAGTCACATCATTTGGGCTTATGAGCATCTGCCAAATCCAATGTGCAAGTAGCCTTGGCATCACATCTCTAACTCTTTCCTTTACTCCCCCACAGGACCATCCGGAGCCCCCGTCGCCAGTGCCAAGGAGGAAAAGGCTTTGCAGCCAGACTCCTCAGAGGAAGCTCCAGCCTCTGAAGCCACAGCGTCAGCAGAAGTAAGCACACCCAGCACCAGCACAGACACTCACACCTCGGTGGGACCTTCGGGACATAGAGTAGTGTTGTCACCTGGTGTTTCACAGCTCACAAGTGAGCCTCAGCAGAGTGTGGAGACAGGGACAGCAGTGGAGAGTCCTCGTCGGAGAGCGCAGGCCTCTGCCAGCTCAGCTCAGCTGCATGTCGACCCTATGCCTCTGGGTCCATCCGCAAGAGAGGAGGTGATGGATCTCCATGCACAGATGCAGGAGTCTCTGGCAGGTTTTGTCTCCAGGGTCACTGTGAGTGTGGAGCGAATGGAGGAGTCCATGGGGAGCATGAGCAGAGCCTTATTGGAGTCATTGGCGCATGAAAGCATCACCACGGAAAGGTTGGCTACCTCCGTGGTAAGGCTGGCTACTGCCGAGGAGAGGAGGGCTGCGGCCATGGAGGAGCTTAGTCGCCAGGGTATTGAAAACATGGTGAGTGCTCTGAATAGAATGGCATCTCTTGAGGAGCGATGGGCATCTATTGAGCACCGAAACCAGACCTTCATGGAAGTCCTTCTGAGTAGGACTGCCATTGCAGATACGGGTTCCCATGGCCCCCCTGATGTGCAGCAAGGTGCTCTCCAGCCACTTGCAGGCGCTGAGGGGGACCTGACCCATGAGAGGGAGGTTGTTGGCACACCTCAAGGAAGTGGGGGCTCCCCTCCACGTGTTCACATTTCCATGCCACTTCAGAGCCCTCGGTCAGAGCCCCACCGGAGTCCACACCCAAGTGAGATAGGAGTCTCAAGCCCTGCACAGCCGCAGGAGCAGCAGACTGCTGGTGAGCCCTCACCGGCTCGCCACCCCAGAGGACGCCCGCCAAAGGTGTCGAGACAGGCGCAGCAGGAAAGTGAGCAAGGGGCCTCCACATCTGCTGAAGCCACAGGGGTACCACTGCGTAGGAGCACGCGTAAGAGAAAAATAAAGCACCTCTAATCACAAGGGTAGTCACTTGGGTGAAAAGTCTTGTAAATAGTTTTAATGCCATCATTTTCCTGTACATAAAAAATCTGGTGGCAACTGCTGCAGTTATGGCGTCTGTCATTTGGCGAATGGGGATATCACATAGAGGCCTTAGGATAACTTGCAGATGTCAGCAAGCTGGTCAAATAGGTAGGAATGTGCAGGCATGGGCCACTGTCCATGGTCAGTTAAGAAGCAGTGAGGCTGCAGTGTTTGATGTACCAGGCTAGGCAAATCTGCCCAGGATGAATGCGTTCCTTGCATTCCGCCCAGCAATGTCCTCGCGCACTGGTGCCGCTGGTTGGCGGGCCTCTGCAGGATGCTCGTTTCTGTCCTCCTCCTCCTCCTCCTCCTCAGCATCATCCTCAGCATCATCCTCAGCATCATCCTCATCCGAGGCGGCTCTGTGAGGAGCCTCTTGGTCCTGCGGAATCGGCAAGCCACGGCGCTGTGCCATGTTGTGAAGCACACAGCATACTACGACGATTTTGGAGACCCTGGCTGATGAGTACTGTAGGGCTCCACCTGATCTATCGAGGCATCTGAAGCGCATCTTCAGCAATCCGATGGTTTGCTCGATAATGCATCTGGTGGAAATGTGGCTGGAGTTGTAGCGCTCCTCAGCTTCGCTGGCTGGTCTCCTCACCGGCGCCATTAGCCAAGTCCACAGAGGATATCCCTTGTCTCCAAGTAGCCATCCTTGAAGTTCGTTTGGCGGACTGAATAACGGAGGCACACTAGACTGGCGCAGTATGAAGGAGTCATGGCAGCTGCCAGGGTACTTGGCACAAACATGCAAAATCACCTTCTTGTGGTCACACACCAGCTGAACGTTAAGGGAGTGGAAGCCCTTGCGGTTGACAAAAACACCTGGATTGCGGTGGGGTGCCCTAAGGGCCACATGTGTGCAGTCAATGACGCCCTGCACCCTTGGAAAGTCTGCCAGCTGAGCTAATCCAAGCGCTCGTGCACTCACACTTGCGCGATCCCTGGTGAAATGGATGTGATTGTGCGCGAGGGCAAAGAGGGCATCGGTTACCTGCATGATGCAAGTGTGTGCGGCCGCCTGGGAGATGCCGCCGATGTCTGCGGCTGATCCCTGGAAGGAGCCTGAGGCATAAAAGTTGAGTGCGGTGGTGACTTTGATGGCTACTGGTAAGTAGTGTGGACCTGGTGCTCTGGGCTCCAGGTCTTGCTGCAGCATTGCGCAGATGTCAGTCACAACCTCTCGCGAAAGTCAGAGCCGCCTCGGGCACTGCTGCTCAGTCATGTTGAGGTAGCTCATCCTGCGTCTGTAGACCCTGTTTGGGGGGTATCTCCTGCGCCGACGGCCTTCCATGTGCTGGCCCCTTCTGGCCTGTGCTGCCCCAGGTGGCTGAGCCGCAGCCTGTCGCTCCTGCTGGTGCTGCTGTTGTTGCTGGTGCTGCTGGTGCTGCTGTTGCTGGAGTTGCTCCAGCCTCCTCTGCTGTTGGAGATCCTCTAATGCCAGGAAGGGAAGGAACAAAAGGCCTCCCATGCTCCTGGCAGATGCCTCCGTTGAGGAGGTGCTGAGTAAGGGTGGTGAGAGGGGCTTCCCAGGAGCTCACACTGGAGAAGTGTGTGAGGCTCCAACCTTCCACAGCTGTGCCTAAGCCTTCAACAAGTTGCCCCAAGCCTTCAGCAACAAGGTCCTGTAGCCTACAAATGCTGTCTGATTAAATCTCTTCAGTCCTGATTGACCTGCAGCTGAAAGCAAGCAAGCCAACTTTGTTCACGCCAGGTTTCATCAGCGGGGTTCCCACCAGGCACGTTTAACGTGGGGAATGGCTGAAAATTGCAAGGGACCCTGAAAATAGGATTAAACATGCCAATAATTGATCATTAGGCTCCCGCTGACCATTCCCGCCTGCTGCGGGCGGGACTGATTCGGGTCGTGCTGAAACACGGGGGTGAAAGTCGGGCGGGGCGGGGAATCGGGCTGGGGGGGGGTCGCGACCCCCTCTTTCTGCGATTTTCAGCCCCCGCCCGCCTGAAAACCCGCCCGACGGCTGGGGGAAAATCGGGGCCACGATGGGATGAATGGCCTCCTCCTGTGTTGGCAATTTATGTGGTTTTAGGCTACAGTTGGGGAATGTATCAGTGAATCGCTGGGATGTTTTCTTGTCCATCCTTTGGCTCCTCCAAGTGAAGTATTGGCCCCTGCCAATTGGGATCGACGGTGACGGATTGCCTGTGTAATTAGCGAGATCGCTTGTTTCTGTTCCGTTGGACTTGATCCTGGTTGTATTTGGGGTTAATTCTAATTAAATGTCAGCTGTGGCTCAGAGGGTCGCTCTCTCTCTCTCGCCTCTGAGTCAGAAGGTCGTGGGTTCAAGTCCGACTCCAGGAACTTGAGCCCATAGTCCAGGCTGACACACCAGTGCAGTACTGAGGGAGCGCTGCACTGTCAGAGGGGCAGTACTGAGGGAGCTCCTCACTGTCGGAGGGGCAGTGCTGAGGGAACGCCGCACTGTCGGAGGGGCAGTACTGAGGGAGCGCCGCACTGTCGGAGGGGCAGTACTGAGGGAGCGCCGCACTGTCGGAGGGGCAGTACTGAGGGAGCGCCGCACTGTCGGAGGGGCAGTACTGAGGGAGCACCGCACTGTCGGAGGGGCAGTACTGAGGGAGTGCCGCACTGTCGGAGGGGCAGTACTGAGGGAGCACCGCACTGTCAGAGGGGCAGTACTGAGGGAGCGCCGCACTGTCGGAGGGGCAGTACTGAGGGAGCGCCGCACTGTCGGAGGGGCAGTACTGAGGGAGCGCCGCACTGTCGGAGGGGCAGTACTGAGGGAGCGCCGCACTGTCGGAGGGGCAGTACTGAGGGAGCGCCGCACTGTCGGAGGGGCAGTACTGAGGGAGCGCCGCACTGTCGGAGGGGCAGTACTGAGGGAGCGCCGCACTGTCGGAGGGGCAGTACTGAGGGAGCGCCGCACTGTCGGAGGGGCAGTACTGAGGGAGCGCCGCACTGTCGGAGGGGCGGTACTGAGGGAGCGCTGCACTGTCGGAGGGGCTGTACTGAGGGAGAGCTGCACTGTCGGAGGTGCCGCCTTTCAGATGAGATGTTAAACCGAGGCCCCGTCTGCTCTCTCAGGTGGGTGTAAAAGTTCCCATGGCACTATTTGGAAGAAGAGCAGGGGGAGTTCTCCCCGGTGTCCTGGGGCCAATATTTATCCCTCAACCAACATCACTGAAGAAACAGTTTATCTGGTCATTATCTCATTGCTGTTTGTGGGAGCTTGCTGTGTGCTAATTGGCTGCCGCGTTTCCTACATTACAACAGTGATTACACTTCAAAAAGTACTTCATTGGCTGTAAAGCGCTTTGCGACGTCCTCAGGTGGTGAAAGCTGCAGAAATGTTTCTTTCCCTCTCTTCACATTTCCGAGTATATAAGGTGATTTTTTCTCTCCGTCTTCCTTAGCCCGCTTGGCTTGGGTCCAGGTGGATGTGTCCTCCAGATTAACGAGGGCTGCCAATGATCGAAAGGTGGAGGTGCATCGGGCGCCTGCTCCCTGAATTGTGGGGGACAGAACGTCGGGTTTACTCGAGACCCCAATGTCCTAAAATGTGACTGGAGAGGGTGAGCTGTGCTCCAACCCAGCGGAGCGGGCACCCTTGCCTCTCGTTTCCTCACCCAACACCTCTGACCTCCGCCCCCCCCCCCAACCCCACATGTCGCTCCCTCCCCATGGTCGGAAACCTCCCTACATTGCAGTGACCTCCCTTTACTGACTGTAAAAGCTTTTATAGATATGTGAAGAGAAAAAGATTGGTGAAGTCAAGCGTAGGTCCCTTACAGTCAGAATCAGGGGAATTTATAATGGGAAACAAGGAAATGGCAGACCAACTATATACATACTTTGGTTCTGTCTTCACAAAGGAGGACACAAATAACCTCCCAGAGATGTCGGGGAACATAGGGTCTGATGAAAGGGAGGAACTGAAAGAAATCAGTATTTGTAGGGAAATAGTGTTAGGAAAATTGATGGGACTGAAGGCCGATAAATCCCCAGGGCCTGATGGTCTACATCCCAGGGTACTTAAGGAAGTGGCCCTAGAGATAGTAGATGCATTGCTGGTCATCTTCCAGAACTCGATAGACTCTGGAACGGTACCCATGGATTGGAGGGTAGCTAATGTTACCCCACTATTCAAAAAAGGTGGTAGAGAAAAAGCAGGGAATTATAGACCGGTAAGCCTGACATCTGTAGTGGGGAAAATGCTGGAGTCTATTATAAAAGATGTAATAGCAGAGCACTTGGAAAGCAGTGACAGGATCGGACAAAGTCAACATGGATTTACAAAAGGTAAATCATGCTTGACTAATCTACTGGAATTTTTTGAGGATGTAACTGGTAAAATAGATAAGGGAGAACCAGTGGATGTGGTGTATTTGGACTTTCAGAAGGCTTTCGATAAGGTCCCACATAAGAGATTAGCGTGCAAAATTAAGGCACATGGGATTGGGGGCAAGGTATTGACTTGGATAGAGAACTGGTTGGCGGACAGAAAGCAAAGAGTTGGAATAAACGGGTCGTTTTCCGAGTGGCAGGCAGTGACTAGTGGGGTACCGCAAGGATCGGTCCTAGGACCCCAGCTGTTCACAATATATATTAATGATCTGGACGAGGGAATTGGATGTAATACCTCCAAATTTGCAGACGACACAAAGCTGGGTGGGAGGGTAAGCTGTGAGGAGGATGTCGTGAAACTCCAGTACGATTTGGACAGGTTGGGTGATTGGGCAGAAACATGGCAAATGCACTATCATGTGGATAAATGTGAGGTTATCCACTTTGGTGGCAAAAACAGGAATGCAGATTATTATTTGAATGGCAATAGATTGGGAGAAGGGGAAGTGCAAAGAGACCTGGGTGTCCTTGTGCTCCAATCGCTGAAGGTAAGCATGCAGGTGCAGCAGGTGGTTAAGAAGGCAAATGGTATGTTGGCCTTCGTAGCAAGAGGGTTCGAGTACAGGAACAAGGATGTCTTGCTACAGTTGTACAGGGCCTTGGTGAGACCGCACCTCAAGTATTCTGTGCAGTTTTGGTCACCTTACCTGTGGAAGGACGTTCTTGCCATGGAGGGAGTGCAGCGAAGATTCACCAGGCTGATACCTGGGATGGCAGGAATGACGTATGAGGAGAGATTGTGTCGATTGGGCTTGTACTCACTGGAGTTTAGAAGATTGAGGGGGGAGCTCATCGAAACCTATAAAATTCTGACAGGCCTGGACAGACTAGATGCAGGAAGGATGTTTCTGATGGCCGGGGAGTCCCGAACCAGGGGTCATAGTCTAAGGATAAGGGGTAAGCCATTTAGGACTGAAATGAGGAGGAACTTCTTCACCCAGAGAGTGGTGAACCTGTGGAATTCTCTGCCACAGAGGGCGGTGGAGACCAGTTTATTAAATATATTCAAGAATGAGTTGGATATATTTCTTGAGGCTAAAGGGATCAAGGGATATGGGGAGAAGGCAGGGACAGGGCACTGAATTTGGATGATGAGCCATGATCTCATTGAATGGTGGAGCGGGCTCGAAGGGCCGAATGGCCTACTCCTGCTCCTATCTTCTATGTTTCTATGTTTCCAACCCAATGAGGAAGGAAGCAGCGCTGGATCTAGCTCTGGGGAATGAAGTGGGGCAAGACGAGCATGTTTCAATGGGACAGCATTTGGGGAACAGTGATCACAACATTATTAGGTTTGGTGTAGTTATGGAAAAGGACGAGGAATAATCGAATGTGAAAATGCTCAACTGGAGGAGGGCTAGTTTCAATGAGTTGAAAAGGCCCAGGTGGGTCGGAATCAAAGCTTGTCAGGTGAAAGAGTAATTGAACAATGGGAGGCTGTCAAAGAGGAGACAGGTCAGATACAGAATAGACACATTCCCCTGCGGGGGATAGGAAGGGCATCCAAAGCTAGAGCTCCCTGGATGACAAGATTTAGAGATTAAAATTAGAAAGATAAAGGAGGCTTATGACAAATGTAAGGGTCATAATACAGTCGAGAACCAAGTTGACTATAGAAGGTACAGAGGAGATCTATAAAAGAAAATAAGAGGAGCAGAGAGCGTGTATGATAATGGATTAGTGGCTAACGTAAAGAGGATCCCAAAAGTCTTTTATAAAAGATAGAAATAGGAAAAGAGTTGTCAACGGAAGGATGGGACCGGTTAGTGAACAAAAATGAGACGATCTTGTGGCGGCAGAGAGTGTGGCTGAGGTATTAAACGAGTACTTTGCATCTGTCTTCACTGGAGAAGAAGATGCTGCAAAAGTCATAGTGAAGGAGGAGAGAAGGGAGGGGTGGGGGTAGAGAAATTGGATGATAAAAATAAAGAGATATTTAAAAGGTTGGCAGTGCTTAAAGTAGAAAAGTCACCCGGTCTGGATGGGCTGCATTCGAGGTTACTGAAGGAAGTAAAGGTGGAAATAGCAGAGGCTCTGGCTACAATCTTTGACATGAGTCTCCAGGGGTCCGTATTAAGACCACTGCACTTTTTCATGTATATTAATGACCTGGACTTGGGAATACAAGGCATAATTTCAAAGTTTGCAGATGACACGAAACTTGGAAATGTAGTGAGCAGTGAGGAGGATAGTTACAGACTCCAGGAGGACGTGGACAGACTGGTGAAATGGGCAGACACACGGCGGATGACATTTAACACAGAGAAGGTTGAAGTAATTCATTTTGGGAGGAAGAATGAAGAGAGGCAATAAAAACTAAATGGTCCAATTTTAAAGGGGGTGCAGGAACAGCGAGACCTGGGGGTGTACGTACACAAATCATTGGAGGTGGCGGGGCAGGCTGAGAAGGTTGTTTAGAAGGTAAACGGGATCCTGGGCTTTATTAATAGAGGCACAGAGTACAAAAGCAAGGAAGTTATGATGAGCCTTTATAAATCACTGGTTAGGCCTCAGCTGGAGTATTGTGGCCAATTCTGGGCACCGCACTTTAGGAAGGATGTCGAGGCCTTGGAGAAGGTGCGGAGGAGATTGACTAGAATGGTTCCAGGGATGAGGAGACTTCAGTTACGTGGAGAGACTGGAGAAGCTGGGATTTGTTCTCCTTGGAGCAGAGAAGGTTAAGAGGAGATTTGATAGAGGTGTTCAAAATCATGAAGGTTTTGATCGAGTAAATAATAAGAAACTGTTTCCAGTGGCAGGAGGGTCGGTAACCAGAGGACACAGATTGAAGATCATTGGCAAAAGAACCAGAGGGGAGATGAGGAGAAGTTTTTACGCAGCGAGTTGTTGTGATCTGGAACGCGCTGCCTGAAAGGGCGATGGAAGCAGATTCAATAGTAACTTTCAAAAGGGAATTGGATAAATACTTGAAGGGGAAAATTCACAGGGCTGTGGGGAAAGAGCAGGGGGGGGGGACTAATTGGGGAGCTCGTTCAAAGAGCCGGCACAGGCACGATGGGCCGAGTGGCCTCCTTCTGTGCTGTATCATTTTATGATTCTGGAATCACTAAAACAGATTATCTGATCATTAAACTGTGTCTGGGCTGGGGGAAGTGTCTGGTCTGTGTCTGGGGAGGATGTCTGGACTGGCAGGAGGTGTCTTGTCTGGGGGAGGGTGTCTAGGTCTGGTCTGGGGGACGTCCCTTTGTTTCTCTCCCTGGGGGAGGTGTCTGGGCTCGGGGAGATATCTAGGTGTCTGGGTCTGGGGGAGGTGTCTGGGTCTGGGGGAGGTGTCTGGGGAAGGTGTCTGGGCTGGGTCGGGGGATGTGTCTGGGCTAGGTCTGGCGGAGGTGCCTGGGTCTGTGGCAGGTGTATGGTCTGGGGAGGTGTTGTTGGAGGTGTTTGGGCTGTGGGAGGTGTCTGGGTCTGGGGGAGGTGTCTGGGTCTGGGGGAGGTGTCTGGGTCTGGCGGAGGTGTCTGGTTCTGGCGGAGGTGTCTGGGAAGGGGTCTGGGGTAGGTGTCTCGCCTGGGGGTGGTGTCGGGGAGGTGTCTGGGCTGGGGAGGGGTCTGGGCTGGGTCTGGGGGAGGTGTCTGGATCTGGGGGAGGTGTCTGGGACTCGGGGATGTGTCTGGGACTCGGGGAGGTGTCCTGGTCTGGGGAGTTGTCTGGGTCTGGGGGCAGTGTCTGGGTCTGGGGGTTGTGTCTGGGTCTGGGGGTTGTGTCTGGGTCTGGGGGCTGTGTCTGGGTCTGGGGCTGTGTCTGGGTTTGGTGGAAGTGTCTGGGTCTGGGGGAGGTGTCTGGGCTGGGGAGGAGTGTGGGTCTGAGGGAAGTGTGTGGGTCTGGGGGAAGTGTCTGCATCTGGGTCTGAGGGTGGTGTCTAGGCTGTGTCTGGTGCAGGTGCCTGGGTCTGGTCTGGGGGAAGGGTCTGGGTCTGGGGGATGTTTCTGGGTCTGAGTCTGAGGGTGGTGTCTAGGCTGTGTCTGGTGGAGGTGTCTGGGTCTGGGGTATGTGTCTGGGCTTGGTCTGGGGGAAGGGTCTGGGTCTGGGGGATGTGTCTGGGTCTGGGGGAGGGGTTGGTCTGTGGGAGGAGTGTGGGTCTGGGGGAAGTGTCTGCATCTGGGTCTGAGGGAGGTGTCTAGGCTGGGTCTGGGGGAGGTTTCTGAGTCTGGCAGAGGTGTCTGGGTCTGGGGGAGGTGTCTGGGTCTGGGGGGGTGTCTGGGTCTGGGGGAGGTGTCTAGGTCTGGTCTGGGGGACGTCCCTTTGTTTCTCTCCCTGGGGGAGGTGTCTGGGCTCGGGGAGATATCTAGGTGTCTGGGTCTGGGGGAGGTGTCTGGGTCTGGGGGAGGTGTCTGGGGAAGGTGTCTGGGCTGGGTCGGGGGATGTGTCTGGGCTAGGTCTGGCGGAGGTGCCTGGGTCTGTGGCAGGTGTATGGTCTGGGGAGGTGTTGTTGGAGGTGTTTGGGCTGTGGGAGGTGTCTGGGTCTGGGGGAGGTGTCTGGGTCTGGGGGAGGTGTCTGGGTCTGGCGGAGGTGTCTGGTTCTGGCGGAGGTGTCTGGGAAGGGGTCTGGGGTAGGTGTCTCACCTGGGGGTGGTGTCGGGGAGGTGTCTGGGCTGGGGAGGGGTCTGGGCTGGGTCTGGGGGAGGTGTCTGGATCTGGGGGAGGTGTCTGGGACTCGGGGATGTGTCTGGGACTCGGGGAGGTGTCCTGGTCTGGGGAGTTGTCTGGGTCTGGGGGCAGTGTCTGGGTCTGGGGGTTGTGTCTGGGTCTGGGGGTTGTGTCTGGGTCTGGGGGCTGTGTCTGGGTCTGGGGGAAGTGTCTGGGTCTGGGGGCTGTGTCTGGGTCTGGGGGCTGTGTCTGGGTTTGGTGGAAGTGTCTGGGTCTGGGGGAGGTGTCTGGGCTGGGGAGGAGTGTGGGTCTGAGGGAAGTGTGTGGGTCTGGGGGAAGTGTCTGCATCTGGGTCTGAGGGTGGTGTCTAGGCTGTGTCTGGTGCAGGTGCCTGGGTCTGGTCTGGGGGAAGGGTCTGGGTCTGGGGGATGTTTCTGGGTCTGAGTCTGAGGGTGGTGTCTAGGCTGTGTCTGGTGGAGGTGTCTGGGTCTGGGGTATGTGTCTGGGCTTGGTCTGGGGGAAGGGTCTGGGTCTGGGGGATGTGTCTGGGTCTGGGGGAGGGGTTGGTCTGTGGGAGGAGTGTGGGTCTGGGGGAAGTGTCTGCATCTGGGTCTGAGGGAGGTGTCTAGGCTGGGTCTGGGGGAGGTTTCTGAGTCTGGCAGAGGTGTCTGGGTCTGGGGGAGGTGTCTGGGTCTGGGGGGGTGTCTGGGTCTGGGGGAGGTGTCTGGGTCTGGGGGAGGTGTCTGGGTCTGGGGGAGCTGTCTGGGCTGATTCTGTGGGAGGTCTCTGGGCTTATAGAAAATATAGAAGATAGAAGCAGGACTAGGCTATTCGGCCCCTTGAGCCTGCTCCGCCATTCAATGCGATCATGGCTGATCATCCAAATTCAGTACCCGGTCCCTGCTTTCTCCCTATACCCCTTGATCCCTTTAGCCTTAAGAAATATATCCAACTCTTTCTTGAATATATTTAATGAATTGGCCTCTACTGCCTTCTGTGGTAGAGAAGTCCACAGGTTCACCACCCTCTGGGTGAAGAAATTCCTCCTCATTTCTGTCCTAAATGGCTTACCCCTTATCGTTAGACTGTGACTCCTGGTTCTGGACTCCCCGACCATCGGGAACATCCTTCCTGCATCTAATCTGTCCAGTCCTGTCAGAATTTTATAAGTTTCAATGAAATCCCCTCTGATTCTTCTAAATTCCAGCGAGTACAAGCCCAATTGACCCAATCTCTCCTCATACGTCATTCCTGCCATCCCAGGTATCAGCCTGGTGATTCTTCGCTGAACTCCCTCCATGGCAAGAACATCCTTCCTCAGATAAGGCGACCAAAACTGCACACAATACTCACGGTGTGGTCTCACCAAGGCCCTGTACAACTGCAGCAAGACATCCTTGTTCCTGTACTCAAACCCTCTCGCTACGAAGGCCAACATACCATTTGCCTTCTTAACCGCCTGCTGCACCTGCATGCTTACCTTCAGCGACTGGTGCACAAGGACACCGAGGTCTCGTTGCACTTCCCCTTCTCCCAATCTATTGCCATTCAGATAATAATCTGCCTTCCTGTTTTTGCCACCAAAGTGGATAACCTCACATTTATCCACGTTATATTGCATCTGCCCAATCACCCAACTTGTCCAAATCATCCTGAAGTTTCTCAGCATCCTCCTCACAGCACACACGCCCACCCAGCTTTGTGTCGTCTGCAAATTTGGAGATATTCCATCTAGTTCCCTTGTCTAGATCATTAATATATATTGTGAATAGCTGGGGTCCAAGGACCGATCCCTGCGGTAGCCCACTAGTCACTGCCTGCCACTTGGAAAAAGACCCGTTTATTCCAACTCTTTGCTTTCTGTCTGCCAACCAGTTCTCTATCCAAGTCAATACCTTGCCCCCAATCCCATGTGCCTTAACTTTACACACTAATCTCTTATGCGGGACCTTATCGAAAGCCTTCTGAAAGTGCAAATACACCACATCCACTGGTTCTCCCTTATCTATTTTACCAGTTACATCCTCAAAAAATTCCAGATTAGTCAAGCACGATTTACCTTTTGTAAATCCATGTTGACTTTGTCCGATCCTGTCACTGTTTTCCAAGTGCTCTGCTATTACATCTTTTATAATGGACTCTAGCATTTTCCCCACTACCGATGTCAGGCTTACCGGTCTGTAATTCCCCGTTTTCTCTCTACCACCTTTTTTGAATAGTGGGGTTACATTAGCTACCCTCCAATCCATGGGAACTGTTCCAGATTTCATCAAATGTTGGAAGATGACCAGCAATGCATCTACTATTTCTAGGGCCACTTCCTTAAGTACCCTCGGATGTAGATTATCAGGCCCTGGGGATTTATCGGCCTTCAATCCCATCAATTTCCCTAACACCATTTCCCGACAAATACTGATTTCTTTCAGTTCCTCCCTTTCATCAGACTCTATGTTCCCCGACATCTCTGGGAGGTTATTTGTGTCCTCCTTTGTGAAGGCAGAACCAAAGTATGTATTTAGTTGGTCTGCCATTTCTTTGTTCCCCATTATAAATTCCTCTGATTCTGACTGCAAGGGACCTACGCTTGACTTCACCAATCTTTTTCTCTTCACATATCTATAAAAGCTTTTACAGTCAGTTTTTATGTTCCCTGCAAGCTTACTCTCACATTCTATTTTCCCCCTCTTAATTAATCCCTTTGTCCTCCTTTGTTGAATCCTAAACTGCTCCCAATCCTCAGGTTTACTGCTTTTTCTGGCCAATTTATAAGTCCTCTCCTTGGATAGAAACATAGAAGATAGGAGCAGGAGTAGGCCATTCGGCCCCTCGAGCCTGCTCCGCCATTCAATGAGATCATGGCTGATCATCCAAATTCAGTACCCTGTCCCTGCTTTCTCCCCATACCCCTTGATCTCTTTAGCTTTAAGAAATATATCCAAATCCTTCTTGAATATATTTAATGAATTGGCCTCCACTGCCTTCTGTGGTAGAGAATTCCACAGGTTCACCACTCTCTGGGTGAAGAAATTCCTCCTCATCTCAGTCCTAAATGGCTTACCCCTTATCCTTAGACTATGACCCCTAGTTCTGGACTCCCCGGCCATCGGGAACATCCTTCCTGCATCTAGTCCGTCCAGGCCTGACAGAATTTTATAGGTTTCGATGAGATCCCCTCTCAATCTTCTGAACTCCAGTGAGTACAAGCCCAATCGACCCAATCTCTCCTCATACGTCATTCATGCCATCCCAGGTATTAGCCTGGTGAATCTTCGCTGCACTCCTTCCATGGCAAGAACATCCTTCCTCAGATAAGGCGACCAAAACTGCACACAATACTCAAAGTGCGGTCTCACCAAGGCCCTGTACAACTGCAGCAAGTCATCCTTGTTACTGTACTCGAACCCTCTTGCTACGAAGGCCAACATACCATTTGCCTTCATAACCGCCTGCTGCACCTGCATGCTTACCTTCAGCGACTGGTGCACAAGAACACCCAGGTCTCTTTGCACTTCCCCTTCTCCCAATCTATTGCCATTCAAATAACAACCTGCCTTCCTGTTTTTGCCACCAAAGTGGATAACCTCACATTTATCCACATTATAGTGCATTTGCCATGTTTCTGCCCAATCACCCAACCTGTCCAAATCATACTGGAGTTTCACAACATCCTACTCACAGCATACCCTCCCACCCAGCTTTGTGTCGTCTGCAAATTTGGAGATACTACATCCAATTCCCTCGGCCAGATCATTAATATATATTGTGAACAGCTGGGGTCCTAGGACCGATCCTTGCGGTACCCCACTAGTCACTGCCTGCCACTCGGAAAACGAGCCGTTTATTCCAACTCTTTGCTTCCTGTCCGCCAACCAGTTCTCTATCCAAGTCAATACCTTGCCCCCAATCCCATGTGCCTTAATTTTACACGCTAATCTCTTATGCGGGACCTTATCGAAAGCCTTCTGAAAGTTCAAATACACCACATCCACTGGTTCTCCCTTATCTATTTTACCAGTTACATCCTCAAAAAATTCCAGTAGATTAGTCAAGCACGATTTACCTTTTGTAAATCCATGTTGACTTTGTCTGATCCTGTCACTGCTTTCCAAGTGCTCTACTATTACTTCTTTTAGAATGGATCTTATGCTATCCTTAATTTCCCTTGTTAGCCACGGTTGAGTCACCTTTTTTGTTTTATTTTTATGCCAAACTGGGATGAACAAATTCTGTAGTTCATCCATGCGGTCTTTGAATGTTTGCCATTGCCTATCCACCGTCAACCCTTTGAGTGACATTCCCCAATCAATCCTACCCAACTCACGCCTCAGACCATCGTAGTTTCCTTTATTTAAATTCAGGACCCTAGTCTCTGAGTCAACTACTTAATTCTCCATCTTAATGAAGAATTCTATCATACTATGATTGCTCCGACCCAAGGGGCCTCGTACAACAAGATTGCTAATTAATCCTTTCTCGTTACATAATACCCAGTCTAAGATGGCCTGATCTCTGGTTGGTTCCTCAACATATTGGTCCAGGAAACCATCCCGTAAACACTCCAGGAATTCCTCGGTCTGGGGGTGGTGACTGGGTCTGGGGGATGTGTTGTTGGAGGCGTTTGGGTCTGGAGGAGATGTCTGGGTCTGGGGGAGGTGTCTGTGTCTGGGGGATGTGTTTGGGTCTGGGGCAGGTGTCTGGTTCTGCGGAGGGGTCGGGGGAGGTGTCTGGGTCCGGGGCAGGTGTCTGGGCTGATTCTGTGGGAGGTCTCTGCGTTAGGTCTGGGGGTGGTGACTGGGTCTGGGGGATGTGTTGTTGGAGGTGTCCGGGTCTGGAGGAGGTGTCTGGGTCTGGAGGAGGTGTCTGGGTCTGGGGGAGGTGTCTGGGTCTGGAGGAGGTGTCTGTGTCTGCGGGAGGTGTCTGGGTCTGGGGCAGGTGTCTGGTTCTGCGGAGGGGTCTGTGGGAGGTGTCTGGGTCTGGGGGAGGTGCCTGGGTCTGGGGGAGGTGTCTGGGTCTGGGGGAGGTGTCTGGGTCTGGGGGAGGTGTCTGGGTCTGGCGGAGGTGTCTGGGTCTGGCGGTGGTGTCTGGGTCTGGGGGAGGAGTCTGGGTCTGGGGGAGCTTTCTGGGTCTGGGAGAGGTCTCTGGGTCTGGGGAGGAGTCTGGGTCTGGGGGAGGTGTCTGGGTCAGGGTGAGTTGTCTAGGCTGGGGTAGGTGCCTGGTCTGGGTCTGGGTTAGGTGTCTGGGCTGGGTCTGGGGTGCTGTATGGGTCTGGTGGAGGTTTCTTTGTCAGGGTAGGTGTCTGGGTCAGGTGGAGGTGTCTGGGTATGGGGGAACTGTCTGGGTCTGGTGGAGGTGTCTGGGTTTGGCCGTGGTGTCTGGGATAGGGGAGTTGTCTGGGTCTGGGGAGGTGGCTGGGTCTGGAGGAGGTGTCTGGGCTGGGGGAGGTGTCTGGGTCTGGGGGAGGTGTTAGGGTGTGGGGGAGGTGTCTGGGTCTGGGGAAGGTGTCTGGGTCTGGGGGAGGTGTCTGGGTCTGAGGGAGGTGTCTGGGTCTGAGGGAGGTGTCTGGGTCTGGGGGAGGAGTCTGGGTCAGTTGGAGATGTCAGTGTCTGGGGTAGGTGTCTGGGTCTGGGGGAGATGTCTGGGTCTGTGGGAACTGCCTGGGTCTGTGGTAGGGGACTGGGTCTGGGGGAGGTGTCTGGGTCTGGGGGAGGTGTTGTTGGAAGTGTTTGGGCTGTGCGAGGTGCCTGGGTCTGGGTCTGGTGGAGACGTCTGGGCTGGGTCTGGGGGAGGTGTCTGTGTCTGGGGGAGGTGTCTGGGTCTGGGGGAGGTGTCTGGGTCTGTGGGAGGTGTCTGGTCTAGGGGAGGTGTTGTTGGAGGTGTTTGGTCTGGGAGAGGTGTCTGCGTCTGGGAGTGGTGTCTGCGTCTGGGGGAGGTGTCTGGGTCTGGGCCGATTCTGTGGGAGGTCTCTGGGCTCGGTCTGGGGGAGGTGTCTGGGTCTGGAGGAGGTGTCTGGGTCAGGGGAGGTGTCTGGGTCTGGGGGAGGTGTCTGGGGGCGGTGTCTGGGTCGGGGGAGGTGTCTGGGTCTGGGGGAGGTGTCTGGGTCGGGGTAGGTGTCTGGGTCGGGGGAGGTGTCTGGTCTGGGGGAGGTGTCTGGGTCTGGGGGAGGTGTCTGGGAGGTCTCTGGGCTCGTTCAGGGGGTTGTGTCTGGGTCTGGAGGAGGTGTCTGGGTCTGGGGGAGGTGTCTGGATCTGGGGGAGGTGTCTGGGTCTGGGGGAGGTGTCTGGGTCTGGGGGAGGTGTCTGGGTCTGGGGGAGGTGTCTGGGTCTGGGGGAGGTGTCTGGGTCTGGTGGAGGTGTCTGGGTCTGGGGGAGGTGTCTGGGTCTGTGGGTTGTGTCTGGGTCTGGGGGAGGTGTCTGGGTCTGGGGGAGGTGTCTGGGTCTGGGGGTGGTGTCTGGGTCTGGGGCAGGTGTCTGGGTCTGGGGGAGGTGTCTGGGTCTGGGCGGTGTCTGGGTCTGGGGGAGGTGCCAGGGTCTGGGGGAGGTGTCTGGGTCTGGGGGAGGTGTCTGGGTCTGGGGGAGGTGTCTGGGTCTGGGGGAGGTGTCTGGGTCTGGGTCTGGGGCAGGTGCCTGGGTCTGGCGGAGGTGTCTGGGTCTGGGGGAGGCATCAGGGTCTGGGGGAGGTGTCCGGGTCTGGGTCTGGGGGAGGTGTCTGGGTCTGGGAGGTGTCTGGGTCTGGGGGAGGTGTCTGGGTCTGGGGGAGGTGTCTGGGTCTGGGTCTGGGGGAGGTGTCTGAGTCTGGGGGAGGTGTCTGTGTCTGGGGGAGGTGTCTGTGTCTGGGGGAGGTGTCTGGGTCTGGGGGAGGTGTCTGGGTCTGTGGGAGGTGTCTGGTCTAGGGGAGGTGTTTTTGGAGGTGTTTGGTCTGGGAGAGGTGTCTGCGTCTGGGAGTGGTGTCTGCGTCTGGGGGAGGTGTCTGGGTCTGGGCCGATTCTGTGGGAGGTCTCTGGGCTCAGTCTGGGGGAGGCGTCTGGGTCTGGAGGAGGTGTCTGGGTCAGGGGAGGTGTCTGGGTCTGGGGGAGGTGTCTGGGGGCGGTGTCTGGGTCGGGGGAGTTGTCTGGGTCTGGGGGAGGTGTCTGGGTCGGGGGAGGTGTCTGGGTCAGGGGAGGTGTCTGGTCTGGGGGAGGTGTCTGGGTCTGGGGGAGGTGTCTGGGAGGTCTCTGGGCTCGTTCTGGGGGTTGTGTCTGGGTCTGGAGGAGGTGTCTGGGTCTGGGGGAGGTGTCTGGATCCGGGGGAGGTGTCTGGGTCTGGGGGAGGTGTCTGGGTCTGGGGGAGGTGTCTGGGTCTGGGGGAGGTGTCTGGGTCTGGGGGAAGTGTCTGGGTCTGGGGGAGGTGTCTGGGTCTGGTGGAGGTGTCTGGGTCTGGGGGAGGTGTCTGGGTCTGTGGGTTTTGTCTGGGTCTGTGGGAGGTGTCTGGGTCTGGGGGAGGTGTCTGGGTCTGGGAGTGGTGTCTGGGTCTGGGGCAGGTGTCTGGGTCTGGGGGAGGTGTCTGGGTCTGGGGGAGGTGTCTGGGTCTGGGGGAGGTGTCTGGGTCTGGGGGAGGTGTCTGGGTCTGGGGGAGGTGTCTGGGTCTGGGCGGTGTCTGGGTCTGGGGGAGGTGCCTGGGTCTGGGGGAGGTGTCTGGGTCTGGGGGAGGTGTCTGGGTCTGGCGGAGGTGTCTGGGTCTGGGGGAGGTGTCTGGGTCTGGGTCTGGGGCAGGTGCCTGTGTCTGGCAGAGGTGTCTGGGTCTGGGGGAGGCGTCAGGGTCTGGGGGAGGTGTCCGGGTCTGGGTCTGGGTCTGGGGGAGGTGTCTGGGTCTGGGAGGTGCCTGGGTCTGGGGGAGGTGTCTGGGTCTGGGGGAGGTGCCTGGGTCTGGGTCTGGGGGTGGTGTCTGAGTCTGGGGGAGGTGTCTGTGTCTGGGGGAGGTGTCTGGGTCTGGGGGAGGTGTCTGGGTCTGGGGGAGGTGTCTGGGTCTGGGGGACATGTCTGGGTCTGGGGGTGGTGTCTGGTTCTGGAGGAGGTGTCTGGTTCTGGAGGAGGTGTCTGGGTCTGGGGGAGGTGTCTGGATCTGGGGGAGGTGTCTAGGTCTGGGGGTGGTGTCTGGGTCTGGGGGAGGTGTCTGGGTCTGGGGGTGGTCTCTGGGTCTGGGGGAGGTGTCTGGGTCTGGGGAGGTGTCTTGGTCTGGGGTAGGTGTCTGTGTCTGTGGGTTGTGTCTGGGTCTGGGGGAGGTGTCTGGGTCTGGGGGAGGTGTCTGGGTCTGTGGGAGGTGTCTGGGTCTGGGGGGTGTCTGGGTCTGGGGGAGGGGTCTGGGTCTGGGGGAGGTGTCTGGGTCTGGGGGAGGTGTCTGGGTCTGTGGGAGGTGTCTGGGTCTGGGGGAGGTGTCTGGGTCTGGTGGAGGTGTCTGGGTCTGGGGGTGTCTGCGTCTGGGGGAGGTGTCTGGGTCTGGGTGAGGTGTCTGGGTCTGGGGGAGGTGTCTGGGTCTGGGGGAGGTGTCTGGGTCTGTGGGTGGTGTCTGGGTCTGTGGGAGGTGTCTGGGTCTGTGGGAGGTGTCTGGGTCTGGTGGAGCTGTCTGGGTCTGGGGGAGGTGTCTGGGTCTGGGGGAGGTGCCTGGGTCTGGGGAGGTGTCTGGGTCTGGGGGAGGTGTCTGCGTCTGTGGGAGGTGTCTGGCTCTGGGGGGTGTCTGGATCTGGGGGAGGTGTCTGGGTGTGGTACTTATTGTCAGACGCTAACACAATACAGAAACACACTCAGGACCAAAAAAGAGCAATTTATTAAGAATACACTCAGCTCCATGGAGGAATCCATTGAGTCGAATTGTTTCTGGGACAACTTGAAAACACTACACAAAAAACAACACGACGATTTGTCCATTCAAAATGGGGACACATGGGTAAACCACTTTGAAAAATTATACCAGAAAAACACACTAAGACCAGAGCAACACCAAATACGCAAAAAACTGGAAAATCCTGAAATAGCCATAAAAGATAACCAAAACCCGCTAGACGCCATAATAACAGAAAAAGAACTTCTTGAAAAACTCAAGGACCTGCGACCAGGAAAAGCTTGCGGGACAGACGGCATACTAAACGAGATGATTAAACACGCAGAGGACAAACTGAAACTGGCTATCCTAAAACTCTTCAACTTGGTTCTGAGTGTCGGTTATTTCCCTGACATCTGGAACAAAGGACTCATAACACCCATATACAAAAGTGGGGACAAAATCGACCCAAACAACTATCGAGGCATCTGTGTAAACAGTAACCTGGGGAAGGTATTCTGTAGCATCATAAACAAAAGACTTATAAACTTCCTTGAAGAGCACAATGTCTTGAGTAAAAGCCAAATTGGATTCCTGCCAAACTATAGAACATCCGATCATATCTTCACTCTACAGACCCTAATTGACAAACACGTTCACCATAACAAAAGCAAAATCTACGCATGCTTTGTAGATTTCCAGAAGGCTTTCGACTCCATCTGGCATGACGGTTTATTCCTGAAACTTATCGAAAGCGGGGTAGGAGGGAAAACATATGATGTAATTAAATCAATGTATACAAACAATAAATGTGCAGTTAAAATTGGAGACAAACAAACAAAATACTTCCCACAGGAGCGGGGGGTGACGCAGGGCTCGCCAATCTCAGCGACACTCTTTAATATTTACATTAATGGATTGGCAAAACTACTTGAACAATCTACAGCACCCGGCCTCACCCTATATGAATCCAAGGTTAAATTCATAGAAACATAGAGATAGGAACAGGAGTAGGCCATTCGGCCCTTCGAGCCTGCTCCGCCATTCAATGAGATCATGGCTGATCTTCATCTGAGATCTTAGCTGATCTTACCAGTTCAGTACCCCGTCCCCGCCTTTTCTCCGTAACCCTTAATCCCCTTAGCCTTCAGAAATATATCCAATTCTCTCTTGAAAATATTTATTGAATTAGCCTTCACAGCCCTCTGTGGCAGGGAATTCCACAGGCTCACCACTCTTTGAGTGAAGAAATTCTTCCTCATCTCTGTTTTAAATGATTTGCCCGCTATTTTTAGACTGTGGCCCCTGGTTCTGTGCTCCCCTGCCATTGGAAACATTCTCTCTGAATTCAGCCTGTCCAGGCCTGCCATAATTTTATATGTTTCGATGAGATCCCCTCTCAATCTTCTAAACTCCAGTGAGTACAAGCCCAAACTATTCAATCTCTCCTCGTAGGTCATTCCCGCCATTCCAGGTATCAGCCTGGTGAATCGCCGTTGCACTCTTTCCATGGCAAGAACATCCTTCCGCAGATGGGGCGACCAAAACTGTACACAATACTCCAGATGCGGTCTCACCAGCACCTTGTACAGCTGTAGTAAGGTATCCCTATTCCTATACTCGAACCCCCTTGATATGAAGGCCAACATACCATTTGCCTTCTTAATCGCCTGTTGCACCTGCATGCTCTCCTTCAGTGACTGGTGCACAAGAACACCCAGGTCCCTCTGCACTTCCCCATCTCCCAATCTATTGCCATTTAGATAATAATCTACCCTCCTGTTTTTACCCCCAAAGTGGATAACCTCGCATTTATCCACATTATAGTGCATCTGCCACGTATCCGCCCATTCCCCCAACCTGTCCAAATCGCACTGTAGCCTCCTGACATCCTCATCAGAGCCCACCCCTCCTCCTAGTTTAGTGTCGTCAGCGAATTTGGAAATATTGCATCCAATTCCCTGATCCAGATCATTTATATATATTGTGAACAGCTGGGGTCCCAGGACAGATCCTTGCGGCACCCCGCTGGTCACTGCCTGCCACTCCGAAAACGAGCCGTTTATTCCAACTCTCTGTTTTCTATCCGCCAGCCAGTTCTCTATCCACGTTAATACTTTGCCCCCAATCCCATGAGCCTTAATTTTGCATGATAATCTTTTGTGTGGAACCTTATCGAAGGCTTTCTGGAAGTCAAGGTACACCACATCCACTGGCTCTCCCCCATCTATTTTACCAGTTACTTCCTCAAAAAATTCCAGCAGATTAGTCAAACACGATTTACCCTTTGTAAATCCATGTTGACTCTGTTCGATCCTTTCCCCATTTGTCAAGTGCTCCGCTATTTTATCCTTAATAATGGACTCTAGCATTTTGCCCACAACCGATGTAAGGCTTACTGGTCTATAATTCCCTGCTTTCTCTCTACCCCCCTTTTTAAATATTGGGGTAACATTAGCTACCCTCCAATCCACGGGTACTGTTCCTGAGTCAATGGAGTTCCGGAAGATGATCCTTAGAGCATCTGCTATCTCCAGGGCCACCTCCTTAAGTACCCTAGGATGTAGTTTATCAGGCCCCGGGGATTTGTCGGCCTTCAGTCCCCTCAACTTACCCAACACCATATCCCTAGAGATACTAATTTCTGTCAGCTCCTCCCTCTCATTAGTCCCTATGTTTGCCGATATTCCTGGGAGGTTATTTGTGTCCTCCTTTGTGAATACAGAACCAAAGTATGAGTTTAATTGGTCTGCCATTTCCTTATTCTCCATTATATATTCTCCCGAATCGGACTGCAAGGGACCGACTTGGGATTTTACCAGTCTTTTCCTCCTGATATACCGATAAAAGCTTTTGCAGTCTGTCTTTATGTTTGCTGCAAGTTTACTTTCGTATTCTATTTTCCCCTTCCTGATTAATCCCTTTGTCCTCTTTTGCTGTATCCTGTACTGCCCCCAATCTTCCGGTCTGGTGCTTTTTTTTGCCAGTTGATATGCCCTTTTTTTTGATTTTATGCTGTCCCTAATTTCCCTCGTTATCCACGGTTGAGCCACCTTTTTAGGTTTATTTTTATGCCAAACCGGTATAAACATGTTCTGGAATTCTTCCATTCTATCTTTGAATGCTTGCCATTGTCTATCCACTGTCAATCCCCCCAGAAACACCACCCAATCAATCTTACCCAATTCCCGTCTCATACCCTCGTAATTCCCTTTATTTAAGTTCTGGACCTTAGTCTCTGATTCAATTTCCTCACTCTCCATCTCGACTGAGAGCTCGATCATATTATGATCGCTCTGACCCAAGGGGCCTCGTACAAGAAGATTGTTGATAAGTCCCTTCTCATTGCACAATACCCAGTCTAAAATGGCCTGATCTCGAGTCGGCTCCTCGACATATTGGTCCAGATAACCGTCCCGAAAACATTCCAGGAATTCCTCCTCCTCAGAATTTTTACTAATTTGGGTAGTCCAATCAATATGTAAATTAAAGTCACCCATGATGACAGCTGTGCTCTTATCGCACGCTTCTCTAATTTCCCTTTTTATGCCTTCCCTCACCTCCATATTACTATTTGGAGGCCTATATATCACACCCACTAACGTTTTCCTCCCCTTGCTATTTCTCATTTCTACCCATACAGATTCCGTTTCATCCGAGTTAATATCCTTCCTTTCCATTGCATTAATCCCCTCCTTTACCAGCAATGCTACCCCACCTCCCCTACCTTTTTGCCGATCCTTCCTAAATATTGTATATCCCTGGATGTTAAGTTCCCAGCCTTGCCCACCCTGCAGCCACGTTTCTGTAATCCTAATCAAATCATACTTGTTTACCTCTATTTCCACAACTAATTCATCCACCTTGTTCCTAATGCTTCTAGCATTAAGATACAAAGCCTTCAGGCTTGCTTTTTTCACACTCTCATTATGAATTAGTTTGGCCCTTTGTGTTTCTCTCCTTTGCTTATTGCTTCTCACCTTTCTACCATCTATTTCTGACTTCATATGACTTCCCTCTTTTCCACTATCTAGGTTCCCATCCCCCTGCCAAATTAGTTTAAATCCTCCCGAACCGCCCTAGAAAATATTACCCCGAGGACATCGGCTCCCTCACAGCTCAGGTGTAGACCGTCCCCTTGGTACAGGTCACTCCTCCCCAAGAACTGGTTCCAATGCCTCAAGAATTTAAATCCCTCTCCCTTGCACCACTGCTCAAGCCACGTATTTAGCTTATCTATCTTACTCTCTCTAAACTTATTAGCTCGTGGCACTGGTAGCAATCCAGAGATTACTACCTTTGAGGTCCTACTTTTCAATTTAGCTCCTAACTCCCTAAATTCAGCTTGTAGGACCTCCTCCCTCTTTTTACCTACATCGTTGGTACCTACATGTACCACGACAACTGGCTGATCCCCCTCCCCCTTCAGAATGCTCTGCACCCGCTCCGAGACATCCTTGACCCTTGCACCAGGGAGGCAACATACCATCTTGGAGTCTCGGTCTCGGCCACAGAAACTCCTATCTATCCCCCTTACAATTGAATCCCCTATCACTATAGCCCTATCCCTTTTTTTCCCACCCTTCTGTGCAGCAGAGCCAGTCATGGTGCCCTGAACCTGGCTGCTGGTGCCTTCCCCTGATAAGTCATCTCCCTATTCCTTCTCTATGCCGACGACCTGGTTCTGCTGTCACCAACTAAGGACGGTCTACAGCAGAACCTGGACCTGCTGGAGTCGTACTGCCAGACTTGGGCCCTGACAATAAATCCCCAAAAAACCAAAGTCCTTGTGTTCCAGCAAAGATCCAAACAACATGGACCCACAATAAATTTCACAGTAGGAACAACCAAAATTGAACAAACCACTCACTACACATACTTGGGCTTAAAAATCAGTTCTACGGGAAACTTCAAACTGGCTGTGAATGAACTGAAAGAGAAAGCAAGAAGGGCTTTCTATGCCATCAAAAAATCAATCCAAATAGAAATCCCAATTAGCATTTGGCTCAAAATTTTCAAATCAGTAATTGAACCAATTGCACTCTATGGCAGTGAGGTCTGGGGACCACTAACACAACAAGATTTTGCAAAATGGGACAAACACCCAATTGAGATCCTACATGCGGAATTCTGTAAAAGTATCCTCCGGACTCAAAGGAAAACAGTAAACAACGCATGCAGGGCGGAACTAGGCCAATACCCATTAATAATCACTATCCAAAAAAGAGCCACCAAATTTTGGAATCACCTACAAATGAGCAACCCCCAATGCTATCACTACGACGCCCTGAAATGCCAAGAGCTGACCATAAAGAAGAATACCCTCAGTCAACTAGTCCTGGGACTCAATAAAGTAACTAATAACAATACTAACAATAACCAGTCCCAGGACAGTGACAGGGTAACACAAAGAATTCGACCCAACACAATCGTCGCTAAGCAAAAGGAAAAATATCTGTCATATTGGGCAGAAACAACAAAAACCCAAAGCAAACTCAATTGCTACTTGGCCCTAAACAGACAATACAACATAGCTGATTACCTGACCATGGTAAAGGATAACAAACTGAGAAGAACCTTGACAAGGTACAGACTTAGCGAACATAGCCTAGCGATCGAAAAAGGCAGACACAGGCAGACCAGGCTGCCAAGAGAAGACAGGATATGCTCTCACTGCAGTCAGGGAGTAGTTGAGACAGAGGTGCACTTCCTCACAGCCTGTGGAAAATATCAGGGCATCAGAGAGAATTTCTACCAAAAATTCTCACAAATATGCCCTGAATTCAGAAATCTGACTGACAACCAAAAACTCCCATTCCTACTGGGGGAGGAGAGAAGCTGTGTAACACTGGCGGCACACTATGTTACAGCTTGCCATGAACAGAGGGACAACCAGTAAACTAAGACAAGAGTATATATAAACAAGGCGAATGTATATTTATAAACTCAGGAATATACCTGTTTATACACTGTATGAATGGAACCGCGTTTATGTGTTCAACCATAAATGTATTTTGATGCTTTGGCAACATAAGATGTACCTTATCATGCCAATAAAGCGAATTGTATTGTCTGGGTCTGGGGGAGGTGTCTGGGTCTGGGGGAGGTGTCTGGGTCTGTGGGAGGTGTCTGGGTCTGGGGGAGGTGTCTGGGTCTGGGTCTGGGGAAGGCGTCTGGGTCTGGGGGCGGTGTCTGGGTCTGGGGAGGTGTCTGGAACTGGGGGTGGTGTCTGGGTCTGGGTCTGGGTCTGGGGGAGGTGTCTGGGACTGGGAGGTGTCTGGGTCTGGGGGAGATGTCTGGGTCTGGGGGAGGTGTTTGGGTCTGGGTCTGGGGGAGGTGTCTGGGTCTGGGGGAGGTGTCTGGGTCTGGGGTAGGTGTCTGGGTCTGGGTCTGGGGGAGGTGTCTGAGTCTGGGGGAGGTGTCTGTGTCTGGGGGAGTTGTCTGGGTCTGGGGGAGGTGTCTGGGTCTGGGGGAGGTGTCTGGGGGAGGTGTCTGGGTCTGGGGGAGGTGTCTGGGTCTGGGGGAGGTGTCTGGGTCTGGGGGAGGTGTCTGGGTCTGGGGGAGGTGCCTGGGTCGGGCGGAGGTGTCTGGGTCAGCGGGAGGTGTCTGGGTCAGGGGGAGGTGTCTGGGTCTGGGGGAGGTGTCTGGGTCTGGGGGAGGTGTCTGGGTCTAGGAGTGGTGTCTGGGTCTGGGGGAGGTGTCTGGGTCTGGGGGAGGTGTCTGGGTCTGGAAGTGGTGTCTGGGTCTGGGGGAGGTGTCTGGGTCTCGGGGAGGTGTTTGGGTCTGTGGGAGGTGTCTGGGTCTGGGGGAGGTGTCTGGGTCTGGGGGAGGTGTGTGGGTCTGGGGGAGGTGTCTGGGTCTGGGGGTGGTGTCTGGGTCTGGAGAAGGTGTCTGGGTCTGGGGGAGGTGTCTGGATCTGGGGGAGGTGTCTGGGTCTGTGGGTTGTGTCTGGGTCTGGGGGAGGTGTCTGGGTCTGGGGGAGGTGTCTGGGTCTGGGGGAGGTGTCTGGGTCTGGGGCAGGTGTCGGGGTCTGGGGGAGGTGTCTGGGTCTGGGGGTGGTGTCTGGGTCTGGGGGAAGTGTCTGGGTCTGTGGGTTGTGTCTGGGTCTGGGGGAGTTGTCTGGGTCTGGGGGAGGTGTCTGGGTCTGGGGGAGGTGTCTGGGGAGGTTTCTGGGTCTGGGGGAGGTGTCTGGGTCTGGGGGAGGTGTCTGGGTCTGGGGAGGTGCCTGGGTCGGCGGGAGGTGTCTGGGTCAGGGGGAGGTGTATGGGTCAGGGGGAGGTGTCTGGGTCAGGGGGAGGTGTCTGGGTCAGGGGGAGGTATCTGGGTGAGGGGGAGGTGTCTGGTCTGCGGGAGGTGTCTGGGTCTGGGGGAGGTGTCTGGGCCGATTCTGTGGCAGGTCTCTGGGCTCGGTCTGGGGGAGGTGTCTGGGTCTGGAGGCGGTGTCTGGAACAGGGGAGTTGTCTGGGTCTGGGGGAGGTGTCGGGGAGCGGTGTCTGGGTCGTGGGGAGGGGTCTGGGGGAGGTGTCTGGATCGGGGGAGGTGTCTTGTCTGGGGGCGGTGTCTGGTCTGGGGGATCTGTCTGGGTCTGGGGGAGGTGTCTGGGCCGGGGGAGGTGTCTGTTCTGGGGGAGTTGTCTGGGTGTGGGGGAGGTGGCAGGGTCTGGAGGAGGTGTCTGGGTCTGGGGGAGGTGTCTGGTCTGGGGGAGGTGTCTGGGTCTGATGGAGGTGTCTGGTCTGGGGTAGGTGTCTTGGTCTGGCGGAGGTATCTGGGTCGGGGGCAGGTGTCTGGGTCAGGGGGTGGTGTCTGGGTCTGGGGGAGGTGTCTGGGTCAGGGGGTGGTTTCTGGGTCTGGGGAGGTGTCTGGGTCTGGGGGAGGTGTCTGGGTCTGGGCGAGGTGTCTGGGTCTGGGTGAGGTGTCTGGGTCTGGGGGAGGTGTCTGGGTCTGGGGGAGGCGTTTGTGTCTGGGGGAGGTGTCTGGGTCAGGGGGAGGTGTCTGGGTCTGGGGGAGGTGTCTGGGTCTGGGGGGGGTGTCCCGGTCTGGGGGAGGTTTCTGGGTCTGGGGGAGGTGTCTGGGTCTGGCGGAGGTGTCTGGGCCTGGGGGAGGTGTCTGGGGAGGTGTCTGGGTCTGGGTCTGGGGGAGGTGTCTGAGTCTGGGGGAGGTGTCTGGGTCTGGGGGAGTTGTTTGGGTCTGGGGGAGGTGCCTGGGTCTGGGGGACGTGTCTGGGGAGGTGTCTGGGTCTGGGGGAGGTGTCTGGGTCTGGGGGAGGTGTCTGGGTCTGGGGGAGGTGCCTGGGTCGGGGGGAGGTGTCTGGGTCAGGAGGAGGTGTCTGGGTCAGGGGGAGGTGTCTGGGTCAGGGGGAGGTGTCTGGGTCAGGGGGAGGTGTCTGGTCTGGGGGAGGTGTCTGGGTCTGGGGGAGGTGTCTGGGCCGATTCTGTGGGAGGCCTCTGGGCTCGGTCTGGGGGAGGTGTCTGGGTCTGGAGGCGGTGTCTGGGTCAGGGGAGGTGCCTGGGTCGGGGGGAGGTGTCTGGGTCAGGGGGAGGTGTCTGGGTCTGGGGGAGGTGTCTGGGTCAGGGGGTGGTGTCTGGGTCTGGGGAGGTGTCTGGGTCTGGGGGAGGTGTCTGGGTCTGGGCGAGTTGTCTGGGTCTGGGCGAGGTGTCTGGGTCTGGGGGAGGTGTCTGGGTCTGGGGGAGGTGTCTGGGTGTGGGGGAGGTGTCTCGGTCTGGGGGAGGTTTCTGTGTCTGGGGGAGGTGTCTGGGTCTGGCGGAGGTGTCTGGGCCTGGGGGAGGTGTCTGGGGAGGTGTCTGGGTCTGGGTCTGGGGGAGGTGTCTGAGTCTGGGGGAGGTGTCTGGGTCTGGGGGAGTTGTCTGGGTCTGGGGGAGGTGCCTGGGTCTGGGGGATGTGTCTGGGGAGGTGTCTGGGTCTGGGGGAGGTGTCTGGGTCTGGGGGAGGTGTCTGGGTCTGGGGGAGGTGCCTGGGTCGGGGGGAGGTGTCTGGGTCAGGGGGAGGTGTCTGGGTCAGTGGGAGGTGTCTGGGTCAGGGGGAGGTGTCTGGGTCTGGGGGAAGTGTCTGGGTCTGTGGGTTGTGTCTGGGTCTGGGGGAGTTGTCTGGGTATGGGGTAGGTGTCTGTGTCTGGGTCTGGGGGAGGTGTCTGGGTCTGGGGGAGGTGGCTGGGTCTGGGGGAGGTGTCTGGGTCTGGGGAGGTGTCTGGGTCCGGAGGAGGTGTCTGGGTCTGGGTCTGGGGGAGGTGCCTGGGTCTGGGGGAGGTGTCTGGGTCTGGGGGAGGTGTCTGGGTCTGGGGGAGGTGTCTGGGTCTGGGGGAGGTGTCTGGGTCTAGGAGTGGTGTCTGGGTCTGGGGGAGGTGTCTGGGTCTGGGGGAGGTGTCTGGGTCTGGGAGTGGTGTCTGGGTCTGGGGGAGGTGTCTGGGTCTGGGGAGGTGTTTGGGTCTGTGGGAGGTGTCTGGGTCTGGGGGAGGTGTCTGGATCTGGGGGAGGTGTGTGGGTCTGGGGGAGGTGTCTGGGTCTGGGGGTGGTGTCTGGGTCTGGAGGAGGTGTCTGGGTCTGGGGGAGGTGTCTGGATCTGGGGGAGGTGTCTGGGTCTGTGGGTTGTGTCTGGGTCTGGGGGAGGTGTCTGGGTCCGGGGGAGGTGTCTGGGTCCGGGGGAGGTGTCTGGGTCTGGGGCAGGTGTCGGGGTCTGGGGGAGGTGTCTGGGTCTGGGGGTGGTGTCTGGGTCTGGGGGAAGTGTCTGGGTCTGTGGGTTGTGTCTGGGTCTGGGGGAGTTGTCTGGGTCTGGGGGAGGTGTCTGGGTCTGGGGGAGGTGTCTGGGGAGGTGTCTGGGTCTGGGGGAGGTGTCTGGGTCTGAGGGTGGTGTCTGGGTCTGGGGAGGTGCCTGGGTCGGGGGGAGGTGTCTGGGTCAGGGGGTGGTGTCTGGGTCAGGGGGAGGTGTCTGGGTCAGGGGGAGGTGTCTGGGTCAGGGGGAGGTATCTGGGTCAGGGGGAGGTGTCTGGTCTGCGGGAGGTGTCTGGGTCTGGGGGAGGTGTTTGGGCCGATTCTGTGGGAGGTCTCTGGGCTCAGTCTGGGGGAGGTGTCTGGGTCTGGAGGCGGTGTCTGGGACAGGGGAGGTGTCTGGGTCTGGGGGAGGTGTCGGGGAGCGGTGTCTGGGTCGTGGGGAAGGGTCTGGGGGAGGTGTCTGGATCGGGGGAGGTGTCTTGTCTGGGGGCGGTGTCTGGTCTGGGGGATCTGTCTGGGTCTGGGGGAGGTGTCTGGGCCGGGGGAGGTGTCTGTTCTGGGGGAGCTGTCTGGGTGTGGGGGAGGTGGCAGGGTCTGGAGGAGGTGTCTGGGTCTGGGGGAGGTGTCTGGTCTGGGGGAGGTGTCTGGGTCTGATGGAGGTGTCTGGTCTGGGGTAGGTGTCTAGGTCTGGCGGAGGTATCTGGGTCGGGGGGAGGTGTCTGGGTCAGGGGGTGGTGTCTGGGTCTGGGGGAGGTGTCTGGGTCAGGGGGTGGTGTCTGGGTCTGGGGAGGTGTCTGGGTCTGGGGGAGGTGTCTGGGTCTGGGCGAGGTGTCTGGGTCTGGGCGAGGTGTCTGGGTCTGGGGGAGGTGTCGGTCTGGGGGAGGTGTCTGGGTCTGGGGGAGGCGTTTGTGTCTGGGGGAGGTGTCTGGGTCTGGGGGAGGTGTCTGGGTCTGGGGGAGGTGTCTGGGTCTGGGGGAGGTGTCTGGGTCTGGGGGAGGTGTCTCGGTCTGGGGGAGGTTTCTGGGTCTGGGGGAGGTGTCTGGGTCTGGCGGAGGTGTCTGGGCCTGGGGGAGGTGTCTGGGGAGGTGTCTGGGTCTGGGTCTGGGGGAGGTGTCTGAGTCTGGGGGAGGTGTCTGGGTCTGGGGGAGTTGTCTGGGTCTGGGGGAGGTGCCTGGGTCTGGGGGACGTGTCTGGGGGAGGTGTCTGGGTCTGGGGGAGGTGTCTGGTTCTGGGGGAGGTGTCTGGGTCTGGGGGAGGTGCCTGGGTCAGGGGGAGGTGTCTGGGTCAGGGGGAGGTGTCTGGGTCAGGGGGAGGTGTCTGGGCCAGGGGGAGGTGTCTGGGTCAGGGGGAGGTGTCTGGGTCAGGGGGAGGTGTCTGGTCTGGGGGAGGTGTCTGAGTCTGGGGGAGGTGTCTGGGCCGATTCTGTGGGAGGCCTCTGGGCTCGGTCTGGGGGAGGTGTCTGGGTCTGGAGGCGGTGTCTGGGTCAGGGGAGGTGTCTGGGTCTGGGGGAGGTGTCGGGGGGCGGTGTCTGCGTCGGGGGGATGGGTCTGGGGGAGGTGTCTGGATCGGGGGAGGTGTCCTGTCTGGGGGAGGTGTCTGGTCTGGGGGATCTGTCTGGGTCTGGGGAGGTGTTTGGGTGTGGGGGAGGTGGCAGGGTCTGGAGGAGGTGTCTGGGTCTGGGGCAGGTGTCTGGCATGGGGGAGGTGTCTGGGTCTGGGGGAGGTGTCTGGGTCTGGTGGAGGTGTCTGGTCTGGGGGAGGTGTCTGGGTCGGGCGGAGGTGTCTGGGTCGGGGGGATGTGCCTGGGTGTGGCGGAGGTGTCTGGTCTGTGGGAGGTGTCTGGTCTGGGGGAGTTTTCTGATCTGCGGGAGTTGTCTGGGTTTGGGGGAGGTGTCTGCGTCTGGGGGAGGTATCTGGTCTGGGGGAGGTGTCTAGTGTGGGGGTGGTGTCTGGCTCTGGCGGTGGTGTCTGGGTCTGGGGATGGTGTCTGGGGGAGGTGTCTGGGTCAGGGGGCGGTGTCTGGGTCAAGGGGAGGTGTCTGGGTCTGGGGGAGTTGTCTGGGCCTGGGGGAGGTGTCTGGGTCTGGGGGAGCTCTCTGGGTCTGGGGGAGGTGTCTGGGTCTGGGGGAGGTGTCTCGGTCTGGGGTAGGTGTCTGGGTCTGGGGGATGTGTCTGGGTCTGGGGGAGGTGTCTGGGTCTGGGGGAGGTATCTGGGTCTGGGTCAGGGGGAGGTGTCTGGGTCTGGGGGAGGTGTCTGGGTCTGGGGGAGGTGTCTCGGTCTGGGGGAGGTGTGTAGGTCTGGGGGAGGTGTCTGGGTCTGGGGTAGGTGTCTGGGTCTGGGGGAGGTGTCTGGGTCTGGGTCAGGGGGAGGTGTCTGGGTCTGGGGGAGCTGTCTGGGTGTGGGGGAGGTGGAAGGGTCTGGAGGAGGTGTCTGGGTCTGGGGGAGGTGTCTGGGCCGGGGGAGCTGTCTGTTCTGGGGGAGCTGTCTGGGTGTGGGGGAGGTGGCAGGGTCTGGAGGAGGTGTCTGGGTCTGGGGGAGGTGTCTGGTCTGGGGGAGGTGTCTGGGTCTGATGGAGGTGTCTGGTCTGGGGTAGGTGTCTAGGTCTGGCGGAGGTATCTGGGTCGGGGGGAGGTGTTTGGGTCAGGGGGTGGTGTCTGGGTCTGGGGGAGGTGTCTGGGTCAGGGGGTGGTGTCTGGGTCTGGGGAGGTGTCTGGGTCTGGGGGAGGTGTCTGGCTCTGGGCGAGGTGTCTGGGTCTGGGCGAGGTGTCTGGGTCTGGGGGAGGTGTCGGTCTTGGGGAGGTGTCTGGGTCTGGGGGAGGCGTTTGTGTCTGGGGGAGGTGTCTGGGTCTGGGGGAGGTGTCTGGGTCTGGGGGAGGTGTCTGGGTCTGGGGGAGGTGTCTCGGTCTGGGGGAGGTTTCTGGGTCTGGGGGAGGTGTCTGGGTCTGGCGGAGGTGTCTGGGCCTGGGGGAGGTGTCTGGGGAGGTGTCTGGGTCTGAGTCTGGGGGAGGTGTCTGGGTCTGGGGGAGTTGTCTGTGTCTGGGGGAGGTGCCTGGGTCTGGGGGACGTGTCTGGGGAGGTGTCTGGGTCTGGGGGAGGTGTCTGGGTCTGGGGGAGGTGTCTGGGTCTGGGGGAGGTGCCTGGGTCAGGGGGAGGTGTCTGGGTCAGGGGGAGGTGTCTGGATCAGGGGGAGGTGTCTGGGTCAGGGGGAGGTGTCTGGGTCAGGGGGAGGTGTTTGGTCTGGGGGAGGTGTCTGGGTCTGGGGGAGGTGTCTGGGCCGATTCTGTGGGAGGCCTCTGGGCTCGGTCTGGGGGAGGTGTCTGAGTCTGGAGGCGGTGTCTGGGTCAGGGGAGGTGTCTGGGTCTGGGGGAGGTGTCGGGGGGCGGTGTCTGCGTCGGGGGGATGGGTCTGGGGGAGGTGTCTGGATCGGGGGAGGTGTCCTGTCTGGGGGCGGTGTCTGGTCTGGGGGATCTGTCTGGGTCTGGGGAGGTGTTTGGGTGTGGGGGAGGTGGCAGGGTCTGGAGGAGGTGTCTGGGTCTGGGGCAGGTGTCTGGCATGGGGGAGGTGTCTGGGTCTGGGGGAGGTGTCTGGGTCTGGTGGAGGTGTCTGGTCTGGGGGAGGTGTCTGGGTTGGGCGGAGGTGTCTGGGTCGGGGGGAGGTGCCTGGGTGTGGCGGAGGTGTCTGGTCTGTGGGAGGTGTCTGGTCTGGGGGAGTTTTCTGATCTGCGGGAGTTGTCTGGGTTTGGGGGAGGTGTCTGCGTCTGGGGGAGGTATCTGGTCTGGGGGAGGTGTCTGGCGTGGGGGTGGTGTCTGGCTCTGGCAGTGGTGTCTGGGTCTGGGGATGGTGTCTGGGGGAGGTGTCTGGGTCAGGGGGCGGTGTCTGGGTCAGGGGGAGGTGTCTGGGTCTGGGGGAGTTGTCTGGGCCTGGGGGAGGTGTCTGGGTCTGGGGGAGCTCTCTGGGTCTGGGGGAGGTGTCTGGGTCTGGATGAGGTGTCTGGGTCTGGGGGAGGTGTCTCGGTCTGGGGGAGGTGTCTGGGTCTGGGGGATGTGTCTGGGTCTGGGGGAGGTGTCTGGGTCTGGGGTAGGTGTCTGGGTCTGGGTCAGGGGGAGGTTTCTGGGTCTGGGGGAGGTGTCTGGGTCTGGGGGAGGTGTCTCGGTCTGGGGGAGGTGTGTAGGTCTGGGGGAGGTGTCTGGGTCTGGGGTAGGTGTCTGGGTCTGGGGGAGGTGTCTGGGTCTGGGTCAGGGGGAGGTGTCTGGGTCTGGGGGAGGTGTCTGGGTTTGGGGAAGGTGTCTGGGTCTGGGGGAGGTGTCTGGGTCTGAGGGAGGTGTCTGGTTCTGGGGGAGGTGTCTGGGTCTGGTGGAGGTATCTGGTTCTGGGGCAGCTGTCTGCGACTGGGGGAGTTGTCTGGGTCTGGGGGAGGTGTCTGGGTCTGGGGGAGGTGTCTGGGTCTGGGGGAGGTGTCTGTGTCTGGGGGAGGTGTCTGGGTCTGGGGGTGCTGTCTGTGTCTGGGGGAGGGGTCTGGGTCTGGGGGAGGTGTCTGGGTCTGGGGGAGGTGTCGGTCTTGGGGAGGTGTCTGGGTCTGGGGGAGGCGTTTGTGTCTGGGGGAGGTGTCTGGGTCTGGGGGAGGTGTCTGGGTCTGGGGGAGGTGTCTGGGTCTGGGGGAGGTGTCTCGGTCTGGGGGAGGTTTCTGGGTCTGGGGGAGGTGTCTGGGTCTGGCGGAGGTGTCTGGGCCTGGGGGAGGTGTCTGGGGAGGTGTCTGGGTCTGAGTCTGGGGGAGGTGTCTGGGTCTGGGGGAGTTGTCTGGGTCTGGGGGAGGTGCCTGGGTCTGGGGGACGTGTCTGGAGAGGTGTCTGGGTCTGGGGGAGGTGTCTGGGTCTGGGGGAGGTGTCTGGGTCTGGGGGAGGTGCCTGGGTCAGGGGGAGGTGTCTGGGTCAGGGGGAGGTGTCTGGGTCAGGGGGAGGTGTCTGGGTCAGGGGGAGGTGTCTGGTCTGGGGGAGGTGTCTGGGTCTGGGGGAGGTGTCTGGGCCGATTCTGTGGGAGGCCTCTGTGCTCGGTCTGGGGGAGGTGTCTGAGTCTGGAGGCGGTGTCTGGGTCAGGGGAGGTGTCTGGGTCTGGGGGAGGTGTCGGGGGGCGGTGTCTGCGTCGGGGGGATGGGTCTGGGGGAGGTGTCTGGATCGGGGGAGGTGTCCTGTCTGGGGGCGGTGTCTGGTCTGGGGGATCTGTCTGGGTCTGGGGAGGTGTTTGGGTGTGGGGGAGGTGGCAGGGTCTGGAGGAGGTGTCTGGGTCTGGGGCAGGTGTCTGGCATGGGGGAGGTGTCTGGGTCTGGGGGAGGTGTCTGGGTCTGGTGGAGGTGTCTGGTCTGGGGGAGGTGTCTGGGTCGGGCGGAGGTGTCTGGGTCGGGGGGAGGTGCCTGGGTGTGGCGGAGGTGTCTGGTCTGTGGGAGGTGTCTGGTCTGGGGGAGTTTTCTGATCTGCGGGAGTTGTCTGGGTTTGGGGGAGGTGTCTGCGTCTGGGGGAGGTATCTGGTCTGGGGGAGGTGTCTGGTGTGGGGGTGGTGTCTGGCTCTGGCGGTGGTGTCTGGGTCTGGGGATGGTGTCTGGGGGAGGTGTCTGGGTCAGGGGGCGGTGTCTGGGTCAGGGGGAGGTGTCTGGGTCTGGGGGAGTTGTCTGGGCCTGGGGGAGGTGTCTGGGTCTGGGGGAGCTCTCTGGGTCTGGGGGAGGTGTCTGGGTCTGGGGGAGGTGTCTGGGTCTGGATGAGGTGTCTGGGTCTGGGGGAGGTGTCTCGGTCTGGGGGAGGTGTCTGGGTCTGGGGGATGTGTCTGGGTCTGGGGGAGGTGTCTGGGTCTGGGGGAGGTGTCTTGGTCTGGGTCAGGGGGAGGTTTCTGGGTCTGGGGGAGGTGTCTGGGTCTGGGGGAGGTTTCTCGGTCTGGGGGAGGTGTGTAGGTCTGGGGGAGGTGTCTGGGTCTGGGGTAGGTGTCTGGGTCTGGGGGAGGTGTCTGGGTCTGGGTCAGGGGGAGGTGTCTGGGTCTGGGGGAGGTGTCTGGGTCTGGGGAAGGTGTCTGGGTCTGGGGGAGGTGTCTGGGTCTGAGGGAGGTGTCTGGTTCTGGGGGAGGTGTCTGGGTCTGGTGGAGGTATCTGGTTCTGGGGCAGCTGTCTGCGACTGGGGGAGTTGTCTGGGTCTGGGGGAGGTGTCTGGGTCTGGGTCTGGGGGAGGTGTCTGGGTCTGGGGGAGGTGTATGGGTCTGGGGGAGGTGTCTGGGTCTGGGGGTGCTGTCTGGGTCTGGGGGAGGGGTCTGGGTCTGGGGGAGGTGTCTGGGTCTGGGGGAGGTGTCTGGGTTTGGGGGAGACGTCTGGGTCTGGGGGAGGTGTCTGGGTCTGGAGGAGGTGTCTGGGTCTGGGGGAGGTGTCTGGATCTGGGGGAGGTGTCTGGGTCTGTGGGTTGTGTCTGGGTCTGGGGGAGGTGTCTGGGTCTGGGGGAGGTGTCTGGGTCTGGGGCAGGTGTCGGGGTCTGGGGGAGGTGTCTGGGGGTGGTGTCTGGGTCTGGGGGAAGTGTCTGGGTCTGTGGGTTGTGTCTGGGTCTGGGGGAGTTGTCTGGGTCTGGGGGAGGTGTCTGGGTCTGGGGGAGGTGTCTGGGGAGGTGTCTGGGTCTGTGGGAGGTGTCTGGGTCTGGGGGAGGTGTCTGGGTCTGGGGAGGTGCCTGGGCCGCCGGGAGGTGCCTGGGTCAGGGGGAGGTGTCTGGGTCAGGGGGAGGTGTCTGGATCAGGGGGAAGTATATGGGTCAGGGGGAGGTGTCTGGTCTGCGGGAGGTGTCTGGGTCTGGGGGAGGTGTCTGGGCCGATTCTGTGGGAGGTCTCTGGGCTCGGTCTGGGGGAGGTGTCTGGGTCTGGAGGCGGTGTCTGGGACAGGGGAGGTGTCTGGGTCTGGGGGAGGTGTCGGGGAGCGGTGTCTGGGTCGTGGGGAGGGGTCTGGGGGAGGTGTCTGGATCGGGGGAGGTGTCTTGTCTGGGGGCGGTGTCTGGTCTGGGGGATCTGTCTGGGTCTGGGGGAGGTGTCTGTTCTGGGGGAGTTGTCTGGGTGTGGGGGAGGTGGCAGGGTCTGGAGGAGGTGTCTGGGTCTGGGGGAGGTGTCTGGGTCTGGCGGAAGTGTCTGGGCCTGGGGGAGGTGTCTGGGGAGGTGTCTGGGTCTGGGTCTGGGGGAGGTGTCTGAGTCTGGGGGAGGTGTCTGGGTCTGGGGGAGTTGTCTGGGTCTGGGGGAGGTGCCTGGGTCTGGGGTACGTGTCTGGGGAGGTGTCTGGGTCTGGGGGAGGTGTCTGGGTCTGGGGGAGGTGTCTGGGTCTGGGGGAGGTGCCTGGGTCAGGGGGAGGTGTCTGGGTCAGGGGGAGGTGTCTGGGTCAGGGGGAGGTGTCTGGGTCAGGGGGAGGTGTCTGGGTCAGGGGGAGGTGTCTGGGTCAGGGGGAGGTGTCTGGTCTGGGGGAGGTGTCTGGGTCTGGGGGAGGTGTCTGGGCCGATTCTGTGGGAGGCCTCTGGGCTCGGTCTGGGGGAGGTGTCTGGGTCTGGAGGCTGTGTCTGTGTCAGGGGAGGTGTCTGGGTCTGGGGGAGGTGTCGGGGGGCGGTGTCTGTGTCGGGGGGATGGGTCTGGGGGAGGTGTCTGGATCGGGGGAGGTGTCCTGTCTGGGGAAGGTGTCTGGTCTGGGGGATCTGTCTGGGTCTGGGGAGGTGTTTGGGTGTGGGGGAGGTGGCAGGGTCTGGAGGAGGTGTCTGGGTCTGGGGCAGGTGTCTGGCATGGGGGAGGTGTCTGGGTCTGGGGGAGGTGTCTGGGTCTGGTGGAGGTGTCTGGTCTGGGGGAGGTGTCTGGGTCGGGTGGAGGTGTCTGGGTCGGGGGGAGGTGCCTGGGTGTGGCGGAGGTGTCTGGTCTGTGGGAGTTGTCTGGGTTTGGGGGAGGTGTCTGCGTCTGGGGGAGGTATCTGGTCTGGGGGAGGTGTCTGGTGTGGGGGTGGTGTCTGGCTCTGGCGGTGGTGTCTGGGTCTGGGGATGGTGTCTGGGGGAGGTGTCTGGGTCAGGGGGCGGTGTCTGGGTCAGGGGGAGGTGTCTGGGTCTGGGGGAGTTGTCTGGGCCTGGGGGAGGTGTCTGGGTCTGGGGGAGCTCTCTGGGTCTGGGGGAGGTGTCTGGGTCTGGATGAGGTGTCTGGGTCTGGGGGAGGTGTCTCGGTCTGGGGGAGGTGTCTGGGTTTGGGGGAGACGTCTGGGTCTGGGGGAGGTGTCTGGGTCTGGAGGAGGTGTCTGGGTCTGGGGGAGGTGTCTGGATCTGGGGGAGGTGTCTGGGTCTGTGGGTTGTGTCTGGGTCTGGGGGAGGTGTCTGGGTCTGGGGGAGGTGTCTGGGTCTGGGGCAGGTGTCGGGGTCTGGGGGAGGTGTCTGGGGGTGGTGTCTGGGTCTGGGGGAAGTGTCTGGGTCTGTGGGTTGTGTCTGGGTCTGGGGGAGTTGTCTGGGTCTGGGGGAGGTGTCTGGGTCTGGGGGAGGTGTCTGGGGAGGTGTCTGGGTCTGTGGGAGGTGTCTGGGTCTGGGGGAGGTGTCTGGGTCTGGGGAGGTGCCTGGGCCGCCGGGAGGTGCCTGGGTCAGGGGGAGGTGTCTGGGTCAGGGGGAGGTGTCTGGATCAGGGGGAAGTATATGGGTCAGGGGGAGGTGTCTGGTCTGCGGGAGGTGTCTGGGTCTGGGGGAGGTGTCTGGGCCGATTCTGTGGGAGGTCTCTGGGCTCGGTCTGGGGGAGGTGTCTGGGTCTGGAGGCGGTGTCTGGGACAGGGGAGGTGTCTGGGTCTGGGGGAGGTGTCGGGGAGCGGTGTCTGGGTCGTGGGGAGGGGTCTGGGGGAGGTGTCTGGATCGGGGGAGGTGTCTTGTCTGGGGGCGGTGTCTGGTCTGGGGGATCTGTCTGGGTCTGGGGGAGGTGTCTGTTCTGGGGGAGTTGTCTGGGTGTGGGGGAGGTGGCAGGGTCTGGAGGAGGTGTCTGGGTCTGGGGGAGGTGTCTGGGTCTGGCGGAAGTGTCTGGGCCTGGGGGAGGTGTCTGGGGAGGTGTCTGGGTCTGGGTCTGGGGGAGGTGTCTGAGTCTGGGGGAGGTGTCTGGGTCTGGGGGAGTTGTCTGGGTCTGGGGGAGGTGCCTGGGTCTGGGGTACGTGTCTGGGGAGGTGTCTGGGTCTGGGGGAGGTGTCTGGGTCTGGGGGAGGTGTCTGGGTCTGGGGGAGGTGCCTGGGTCAGGGGGAGGTGTCTGGGTCAGGGGGAGGTGTCTGGGTCAGGGGGAGGTGTCTGGGTCAGGGGGAGGTGTCTGGGTCAGGGGGAGGTGTCTGGTCTGGGGGAGGTGTCTGGGTCTGGGGGAGGTGTCTGGGCCGATTCTGTGGGAGGCCTCTGGGCTCGGTCTGGGGGAGGTGTCTGGGTCTGGAGGCTGTGTCTGTGTCAGGGGAGGTGTCTGGGTCTGGGGGAGGTGTCGGGGGGCGGTGTCTGTGTCGGGGGGATGGGTCTGGGGGAGGTGTCTGGATCGGGGGAGGTGTCCTGTCTGGGGAAGGTGTCTGGTCTGGGGGATCTGTCTGGGTCTGGGGAGGTGTTTGGGTGTGGGGGAGGTGGCAGGGTCTGGAGGAGGTGTCTGGGTCTGGGGCAGGTGTCTGGCATGGGGGAGGTGTCTGGGTCTGGGGGAGGTGTCTGGGTCTGGTGGAGGTGTCTGGTCTGGGGGAGGTGTCTGGGTCGGGTGGAGGTGTCTGGGTCGGGGGGAGGTGCCTGGGTGTGGCGGAGGTGTCTGGTCTGTGGGAGTTGTCTGGGTTTGGGGGAGGTGTCTGCGTCTGGGGGAGGTATCTGGTCTGGGGGAGGTGTCTGGTGTGGGGGTGGTGTCTGGCTCTGGCGGTGGTGTCTGGGTCTGGGGATGGTGTCTGGGGGAGGTGTCTGGGTCAGGGGGCGGTGTCTGGGTCAGGGGGAGGTGTCTGGGTCTGGGGGAGTTGTCTGGGCCTGGGGGAGGTGTCTGGGTCTGGGGGAGCTCTCTGGGTCTGGGGGAGGTGTCTGGGTCTGGATGAGGTGTCTGGGTCTGGGGGAGGTGTCTCGGTCTGGGGGAGGTGTCTGGGTCTGGGGGATGTGTCTGGGTCTGGGGGAGGTGTCTGGGTCTGGGGGAGGTGTCTGGGTCTGGGTCAGGGGGAGGTGTCTGGGTCTGGGGGAGGTGTCTCGGTCTGGGGGAGGTGTGTAGGTCTGGGGGAGGTGTCTGGGTCTGGGGTAGGTGTCTGGGTCTGGGGGAGGTGTCTGGCTCTGGGTCAGGGGGAGGTGTCTGGGTCTGGGGGTGCTGTCTGGGTGTGGGGGAGGTGGCAGGGTCTGGAGGAGGTGTCTGGGTCTGGGGGAGGTGTCTGGGCCGGGGGAGGTGTCTGTTCTGGGGGAGCTGTCTGGGTGTGGGGGAGGTGGCAGGGTCTGGAGGAGGTGTCTGGGTCTGGGGGAGTTGTCTGGGTCTGGGGGAGGTGTCTGGGTCTGATGGAGGTGTCTGGTCTGGGGTAGGTGTCTAGGTCTGGCGGAGGTATCTGGGTCGGGGGGAGGTGTCTGGGTCAGGGGGTGGTGTCTGTGTCTGGGGGAGGTGTCTGGGTCAGTGGGTGGTGTCTGGGTCTGGGGAGGTGTCTGGGTCTGGGGGCGGTGTCTGGGTCTGGGCGAGGTGTCTGGGTCTGGGCGAGGTGTCTGTGTCTGGGGGAGGTGTCGGTCTGGGGGAGGTGTCTGGGTCTGGGGGAGGCGTTTGTGTCTGGGGGAGGTGTCTGGGTCTGGGGGAGGTGTCGGGGGGCGGTGTCTGCGTCGGGGGGATGGGTCTGGGGGAGGTGTCTGGATCGGGGGAGGTGTCCTGTCTGGGGGAGGTGTCTGGTCTGGGGGATCTGTCTGGGTCTGGGGAGGTGTTTGGGTGTGGGGGAGGTGGCAGGGTCTGGAGGAGGAGAGAATTGCAGACGGAGTGAATACACATGCTGAAGATGGGCTGCTGAGATTTTAGTGTTTTTAGTGTCTAAAGTGGGGAAAAAAAGTTTCATTTCATTTCAATTTTTAAAAAGGTTTTAAAATTAAATTTAGTTCTAGTTAAGTTAGTTTAGTTTAGGTTAGTTTAAGTTTAGATTAGTCCAGACAAAGTAGAGAAGGAAAAGACCGCCAGAAAGACTACCAAAGAAAAAAAAACCCAGAGGAAAATAGAGGAAAAAAAAAGCCAAAGCAAAAAAAAAAAGAAACAAGAGAAGAACTACACAAACCAGTGAACGGCAGCCACACGGGGCTTCAGCAGCGGTGGTTGAGTCGGCGGCATCGGGACCGAGTTCGAGGAGGCGAGGTGACTCGGGCCGCAGCCCAGCGGTCCAGCAACCGGCACAGCCGAGGGGACTCGGGCCGCATCCCAGAAATCGGAACGCAGCCCGGCAACGGGCACAGCGGAGAGGACTCGGGCCGCATCCCAGAAATCGGCACAGCCGAGGAGATCCGGAACGCAGCCCGGCAATCGGCACAGCGGAGAGGACTCGGGCCGCATCGCAGAAATCGGCACAGCCGAGGAGATTCGGAACGCAGCCCGGAAATCCAGCAATCAGCACAGCCGAGGGGACTCGGGCCACAGCCCAACAATCCAGCACGGGAAAGGCCCGAGGAGCCAGGCCAGCAGGCACAGAGACCTCTGAGGAGAAGGAGAGCAACCAGAAGGCTCGCAACCAAGACCGTGAGTACAGGGCCCAGGGAGGGAGGCCCAGGGAAAGGCCCGAGGAGCCAGGCCGAAACAGAGACCCAGAGACCTCTGAGGGGGAGGGGAACAGCCCGAAGGCACCGGGAAACAGTGGCTCACAGACTCAGACCTGAGAAGGGTGAACCCAGGAGCCGAGGCCCAGGGACCACGGGGTCGGAGAGGGGGACCGGGAAAGTTCGCGAACAGGGAGAGGGTAACACCAAACCCGGGGCCCCAGAAAAGCTTATTCTAAGATCAACAATACTTTACCAAAAATGAGCGAATCAGAAGATCCACAACAGCCCCGCTTCCAGATTCCCCCCAACACCACAAAAAAAGCTATAAAAACGATCAAGCGTGCTCAGATGAGAGAAAAACCAGAAACTCTCTTTACTGACTGTTACAACAATGGGACAAAAAGTAACCTCATATTCTACTCAGATCAGCCAGCGGCTTGGATCAGAGCAATAAAATCACACTATACCAGTGTTAAGCTAAAAAATACCGCAAATGGGTCCATAATGAAAATTAACACACCAGGAGACAGTTCAATCACGACTGTCAACGCGTACAATACCGGAACAATATTAGTGCAAGGCAACCTCGACAAATTTGCAACGGCCTTCAGGACACTGAAAAGATCAACTACGAGGGGAATGAACAGCCCCAGAGTGGCCCGCACTCCCCCCAACATTGACAACTTACCAGGAGAAAACCTGCATGGTCAAGGGATGAACGAGCCACACAGTTCAAACCAGACACTAACCCCGGGGAACCACAGCCACACGATACAACTGACAAACCCCAGCATAACTACCACGGAGGAAGCCACACATAGTTCCCCTACCATTCCCAGCCCACCAAGAGAAGAGCAGCATAGCCAGGAAGTGAGTGAGCCTTCCAGGGCCGACCAGCTTAGCCAGGAAGTGAGTGAGCCTTCCAGGGCCGACCAGACACATACCCCGGGATCACACAGCCAGATACAACCAAAAGATAAATTTTATCAATTAGAGATAGAGATGGTTAAACTTAGAGAGGAGGTCCTCAAATTGAATGACAAACAAAAGCAGGAGAGGGAGAGACACAAGAGAGAGCTGAATAGACTTGATAACCAGGTGAATCTACTTAAGAATCAGGTGAAAGAGCTGCAGGAAAAAGAAGAGAGCCATAGAGGAGAGAAAACACCATTAGACCAGCAACCAGAGACTAGAGATAAGACAAGACAGAGCCGGACGGAACGGCTGCACTCCCACACGGAACAAAAGCAACAGACACACAATACAAGGGGTGCCACACAGACCGACCAGCATGCTGACTCGCAATCTTCCCCCACCACCATGGAACCACAAGCGAGCCGCTCACAAGAGGTACGCACACACCAGACACCCCAGCCCAGCACACACACTATGAGTCCAGGCGAAAGCCACCAGACAGTAAACACAAACAAGGCTGACGTCGTAATACTCATAGACTCAAATGGGAAATTTCTATGGGAGAAAAAGCTCTTCCCTAGAAGTAAAGTAGAAAAGATTTGGTGCCCAACAACAGACAGAGCCATGGGATGGCTGACCAAAGCCAGATTAGGCTCCCCCCAACACATAATAATACACATGGGCACAAATGACCTAAAGGCCAAACAGAAAGAGGTAGCAACATCGCTCAGAGCAATGATTAGGAAGGCAAGCAGTACATTTCCAAACACTAGAATCACTGTTTCCACAATATTGCCGAGAACAGACTTCAACAACAACACAATTCATGAGATAAATGCCAGCATAGCAAGAGACTGCGAATCAAACCACAACGTACACCTGGCCCAACACCCCACCCTCGATGAAGAATGTCTTTACGACCACGTCCACATCCAAAGGCAAAAAATATCGATCTTTGCTAAAGCCCTGAAGGACGTCGCTTTTAACCGGGTCCATACCCAGACTCCAAGAGGACCCCCCCCCGACCACCAGAGATCAGCGGGGTACATATCAGGAACACTACAAAGACCACCACCACACCAACCGAGACCGGAGAGGATCCCCATGCAAAACAACATTATCAGACCTGCACCACTCCTGTCCCACAGGGGAATAGGACCGCTACCAGCCAGACAGAGGGAGAGATGCACAGGACGTACGCAATACCTCAGACAGAAACAATCCATTAAGAGACAATAAGCAGATGTGCAGCAGCATCTACTTCCGCCTTATGGATCAAGGACTAATTAATAGAAAGAACTGTAACCAAATTGTATTAACTTTTGTAGACAACTGGGGTGATCTTTTTTTTTCCCCACACTTAGACACGACAAACACGTACCACTCTTTAACCTATCATAGAAAAAGATAAAACTTAACATGAAATCCTTACATATTTCGACCTGGAATATCCAAGGTCTACGCTCTTCACTGCGAGAAGTGAAGAGTAGGACCCCAGAGTTCATAGAGGAAACTAAAGATCTAGATATTATCATTTTACAGGAAACTTGGTATAAGGAAAAGGACACACCGGCTGTCCCCAAGGGTACACTGAGCTAGTGGTCCCCTCCAATAAATTACCAAGTGTAACCCAAGGCAGAGACTCCGGAGGCATACTGATCTGGTTTAAAACAGAACTTAAGAATTACATCAAATTTATAAAAAAGGGCGAAAACCATATGTGGCTCAAACTTGAGAGGGAGATTATCTCAAACACCCAAGATGTTTACATTTGCGCACTTTATATCCCTCCAATCGATTCCCCGTACTACAAAGAGGACACCTTCTCCAACATGGAGGGGGAAATTATCCAATACCAGGCCCAGGGGAACGTGTTGATCTGTGGGGACCTCAATTCAAGAACGGGCGAAGAACCAGACTTCACCAATAATCAGGGAAACAATTACGTATTCGGGAATAACCACTTTGACATCCCTTCCCTTCCATACAGGCATAACTGCGACAAGCAGTCAAATACCAACGGTAAACAGCTACTACAGCTCTGTCGAAACCTGGGTCTGTACATTGTCAATGGTAGGTTCATAGGAGACCTCCTAGGAAGATCGACCTACTGCTCACCTCTTGGCTGCAGCACAGTAGACTATATGATTACAGACTTGGACCCATCCTCTTTCAGAGCATTCACAGTTAAACCACAAACAACACTGTCAGATCACAGTCAAATTACTATGTTTCTCAAAAAGACAGAAACAAACAACATAGAAACACAACCCAGTAAACTGTACAACACCAAAAAATCGTACAGATGGGCCAAAAACGACACGGAAAAATACCAGAAAACAATTAGCAATGCATCAACTCAAGCTCTCTTAGACACCTTTCTGGATAACATATACACTCACAATAAAGAAGGCGTAAACCGGGCAGTTAGTAAACTAAACAATATTTTTGATAATTTGGCAACAAATGCAAACTTGAAAGCTCGCAAGAACAAACCCAAAACAAAAAACTATGAAAAATGGTTTGACCATGATTGCCATAACATGAGGAAAAAACTTAGAAAACTATCAAACCAAAAACACAGACATCCAGAAAACGAGGAATTATGCCTTACTTATTGTCAGATGCTAACACAATACAGAAACACACTCAGGACCAAAAAAGAGCAATTTATTAAGAATACACTCAGCTCCATGGAGGAATCCATTGAGTCGAATTGTTTCTGGGACAACTTGAAAACACTACACAAAAAACAACACGACGATTTGTCCATTCAAAATGGGGACACATGGGTAAACCACTTTGAAAAATTATACCAGAAAAACACACTAGGACCAGAGCAACACCAAATACGCAAAAAACTTGAAAAACTTGAAATGGCCATAAAAGATAACCAAAACCCGCTAGACGCCATAATAACAGAAAAAGAACTTCTTGAAAAACTCAAGGACCTGCGACCAGGAAAAGCTTGCGGGACAGACGGCATACTAAACGAGATGATTAAACACGCAGAGGACAAACTGAAACTGGCTACCCTAAAACTCTTCAACTTGGTTCTGAGTGTCGGTTATTTCCCTGACATCTGGAACAAAGGACTCATAACACCCATATACAAAAGTGGGGACAAAATCGACCCAAACAACTATCGAGGCATCTGTGTAAACAGTAACCTGGGGAAAGTATTCTGTAGCATCATAAACAAAAGACTTATAAACTTCCTTGAAGAGCACAATGTCTTGAGTAAAAGCCAAATTGGATTCCTGCCAAACTATAGAACATCCGATCATATCTTCACTCTACAGACCCTAATTGACAAACACGTTCACCATAACAAAAGCAAAATCTACGCATGCTTTGTAGATTTCCAGAAGGCTTTCGACTCCATCTGGCATGACGGTTTATTCCTGAAACTTATCGAAAGCGGGGTAGGAGGGAAAACATATGATGTAATTAAATCAATGTATACAAACAATAAATGTGCAGTTAAAATTGGAGACAAACAAACAAAATACTTCCCACAGGGGCGGGGGGTGACGCAGGGCTCGCCAATCTCACCGACACTCTTTAATATTTACATTAATGGATTGGCAAAACTACTTGAACAATCTACAGCACCCGGCCTCACCCTATATGAATCCAAGGTTAAATTCCTCCTCTATGCCGACGACCTGGTTCTGCTGTCACCAACTAAGGAGGGTCTACAGCAGAACCTGGACCTGCTGGAGTCGTACTGCCAGACTTGGGCCCTGACAATAAATCCCCAAAAAACCAAAGTCCTTGTGTTCCAGCAAAGATCCAAACAACATGGACCCACAATAAATTTCACAGTAGGAACAACCAAAATTGAACAAACCACTCACTACACATACTTGGGCTTAAAAATCAGTTCTACGGGAAACTTCAAACTGGCTGTGAATGAACTGAAAGAGAAAGCAAGAAGGGCTTTCTATGCCATCAAAAAATCAATCCAAATAGAAATCCCAATTAGCATTTGGCTCAAAATTTTCAAATCAGTAATTGAACCAATTGCACTCTATGGCAGTGAGGTCTGGGGACCACTAACACAACAAGATTTTGCAAAATGGGACAAACACCCAATTGAGATCCTACATGCGGAATTCTGTAAAAGTATCCTCCGGACTCAAAGGAAAACAGTAAACAACGCATGCAGGGCGGAACTAGGCCAATACCCATTAATAATCACTATCCAAAAAAGAGCCACCAAATTTTGGAATCACCTACAAATGAGCAACCCCCAATGCTATCACTACGACGCCCTGAAATGCCAAGAGCTGACCATAAAGAAGAATACCCTCAGTCAACTAGTCCTGGGACTCAATAAAGTAACTAATAACAATACTAACAATAACCAGCCCCAGGACAGTGACAGGGTAACACAAAGAATTCGACCCAACACAATCGTCGCTAAGCAAAAGGAAAAATATCTGTCATATTGGGCAGAAACAACAAAAACCCAAAGCAAACTCAATTGCTACTTGGCCCTAAACAGACAATACAACATAGCTGATTACCTGACCATGGTAAAGGATAACAAACTGAGAAGAACCTTGACAAGGTACAGACTTAGCGAACATAGCCTAGCGATCGAAAAAGGCAGACACAGGCAGACCAGGCTGCCAAGAGAAGACAGGATATGCTCTCACTGCAGTCAGGGAGTAGTTGAGACAGAGATGCACTTCCTCACAGCCTGTGGAAAATATCAGGGAATCAGAGAGAATTTCTATCAAAAATTCTCACAAATATGCCCTGAATTCAGAAATCTGACTGACAACCAAAAACTCCCATTCCTACTGGGGGAGGAGAGAAGCTGTGTAACACTGGCGGCACACTATGTTACAGCTTGCCATGAACAGAGGGACAACCAGTAAACTAAGACAAGAGTATATATAAACAAGGCGAAAATATATTTATAAACTCAGGGATATACCTGTTTATACACTGTATGAATGGAACCGCGTTTATGTGTTCAACCATAAATGTATTTTGATGCTTTGGCAACATAAGATGTACCTTATCATGCCAATAAAGCGATTTGTATTATTGTATTATTATTGTCTGGGTCTGGGGCAGGTGTCTGGCATGGGGGAGGTGTCTGGGTCTGGTGGAGGTGTCTGGTCTGGGGGAGGTGTCTGGGTCGGGCGGAGGTGTCTGGGTCGGGGGGAGGTGCCTGGGTGTGGCGGAGGTGTCTGGTCTGTGGGAGGTGTCTGGTCTGGGGGAGTTTTCTGATCTGCGGGAGTTGTCTGGGTTTGGGGGAGGTGTCTGCGTCTGGGGGAGGTATCTGGTCTGGGGGAGGTGTCTGGTGTGGGGGTGGTGTCTGGCTCTGGCGGTGGTGTCTGGGTCTGGGGATGGTGTCTGGGGGAGGTGTCTGGGTCAGGGGGCGGTGTCTGGGTCAGGGGGAGGTGTCTGGGTCTGGGGGAGTTGTCTGGGCCTGGGGGAGGTGTCTGGGTCTGGGGGAGCTCTCTGGGTCTGGGGGAGGTGTCTGGGTCTGGATGAGGTGTCTGGGTCTGGGGGAGGTGTCTCGGTCTGGGGGAGGTGTCTGGGTCTGGGGGATGTGTCTGGGTCTGGGGGAGGTGTCTGGGTCTGGGGGAGGTGTCTGGGTCTGGGTCAGGGGGAGGTGTCTGGGTCTGGGGGAGGTGTCTCGGTCTGGGGGAGGTGTGTAGGTCTGGGGGAGGTGTCTGGGTCTGGGGTAGGTGTCTGGGTCTGGGGGAGGTGTCTGGGTCAGGGGGAGGTGTCTGGGTCTGGGGGAGCTGTCTGGGTGTGGGGGAGGTGGCAGGGTCTGGAGGAGGTGTCTGAGTCTGGGGGAGGTGTCTGGGCCGGGGGAGGTGTCTGTTCTGGGGGAGCTGTCTGGGTGTGGGGGAGGTGGCAGGGTCTGGCGGAGGTATCTGGGTCGGGGGGAGGTGTCTGGGTCAGGGGGTGGTGTCTGGGTCTGGGGAGGTGTCTGGGTCTGGGGGCGGTGTCTGGGTCTGGGCGAGGTGTCTGGGTCTGGGCGAGGTGTCTGGGTCTGGGGGAGGTGTCGGTCTGGGGGAGGTGTCTGGGTCTGGGGGAGGCGTTTGTGTCTGGGGGAGGTGTCTGGGTCTGGGGGAGGTTTCTGGGTCTGGCGGAGGTGTCTGGGTCTGGCGGAGGTGTCTGGGCCTGGGGGAGGTGTCTGGGGAGGTGTCTGCGTCTGGGTCTGGGGGAGGTGTCTGAGTCTGGGGGAGGTGTCTGGGTCTGGGGGAGTTGTCTGGGTCTGGGGGAGGTGCCTGGGTCTGGGGGACGTGTCTGGGGAGGTGTCTGGGTCTGGGGGAGGTGTCTGGGTCTGGGGGAGGTGCCTGGGTCTGGGGGAGGTGCCTGGGTCAGGGGGAGGTGTCTGGGTCAGGGGGAGGTGTCTGGGCCAGGGGGAGGTGTCTGGGTCAGGGGGAGGTGTCTGGGTCAGGGGGAGGTGTCTGGGTCTGCGGGAGGTGTCTGGGCCGATTCTGTGGGAGGCCTCTGGGCTCGTTCTGGGGGAGGTGTCTGGGTCTGGAGGCGGTGTCTGGGTCAGGGGAGGTGTCTGGGTCTGGGGGAGGTGTCGGGGGGCGGTGTCTGCGTCGGGGGGATGGGTCTGGGGGAGGTGTCTGGATCGGGGGAGGTGTCCTGTCTGGGGGAGGTGTCTGGTCTGGGGGATCTGTCTGGGTCTGGGGAGGTGTTTGGGTGTGGGGGAGGTGGCAGGGTCTGGAGGAGGTGTCTGGGTCTGGGGCAGGTGTCTGGCATGGGGGAGGTGTCTGGGTCTGGGGGAGGTGTCTGGGTCGGGCGGAGGTGTCTGGGTCGGGGGGAGGTGCCTGGGTGTGGCGGAGGTGTCTGGTCTGTGGGAGGTGTCTGGTCTGGGGGAGTTTTCTGATCTGCGGGAGTTGTCTGGGTTTGGGGGAGGTGTCTGCGTCTGGGGGAGGTATCTGGTCTGGGGGAGGTGTCTGGTGTGGGGGTGGTGTCTGGCTCTGGCGGTGGTGTCTGGGTCTGGGGATGGTGTCTGGGGGAGGTGTCTGGGTCAGGGGGCGGTGTCTGGGTCAGGGGGAGGTGTCTGGGTCTGGGGGAGTTGTCTGGGCCTGGGGGAGGTGTCTGGGTCTGGGGGAGCTCTCTGGGTCTGGGGGAGGTGTCTGGGTCTGGATGAGGTGTCTGGGTCTGGGGGAGGTGTCTCGGTCTGGGGGAGGTGTCTGGGTCTGGGGGATGTGTCTGGGTCTGGGGGAGGTGTCTGGGTCTGGGGGAGGTGTCTGGGTCTGGGTCAGGGGGAGGTGTCTGGGTCTGGGGGAGGTGTCTGGGTCTGGGGGAGGTGTCTCGGTCTGGGGGAGGTGTGTAGGTCTGGGGGAGGTGTCTGGGTCTGGGGTAGGTGTCTGGGTCTGGGGGAGGTGTCTGGGTCTGGGTCAGGGGGAGGTGTCTGTGTCTGGGGGAGGTCTGGGTCTGGGGAAGGTGTCTGGGTCTGGGGGAGGTGTCTGGGTCTGAGGGAGGTGTCTGGTTCTGGGGGAGGTGTCTGGTTCTGGTGGAGGTATCTGGTTCTGGGGCAGCTGTCTGCGACTGGGGGAGTTGTCTGGGTCTGGGGGAGGTGTCTGGGTCTGGGTCTGGGGGAGGTGTCTGGGTCTGGGGGAGGTGTCTGGGTCTGGGGGTGCTGTCTGGGTCTGGGGGAGGGGTCTGGGTCTGGGGGAGCTGTCTGGGTCTGGGGGAGGTGTCTGGGTTTGGGGGAGGTGTCTGGGTTTGGGGGAGACGTCTGGGTCTGGGGGAGGTGTCTGGGTCTGGGGGAGGTGTCTGGGTCTGGGGGAGGTGTCTGGATCTGGGGGAGGTGTCTGGGTCTGTGGGTTGCGTCTGGGTCTGGGGGAGGTGTCTGGGTCTGGGGGAGGTGTCTGGGTCTGGGGGAGGTGTCTGGGTCTGGGGCAGGTGTCGGGGTCTGGGGGAGGTGTCTGGGTCTGGGGGAGGTGTCTGGGGAGGTGTCTGGGTCTGGGGGAGGTGTCTGGGTCTGGGGGAGGTGTCTGGGTCTGGGGAGGTGTCTGGGTCGGGGGGAGGTGTCTGGGTCAGGGGGAGGTGTCTGGGTCAGGGGGAGGTGTCTGGGTCAGGGGGAGGTATCTGGGTCAGGGGGAGGTGTCTGGTCTGCGGGAGGTGTCTGGGTCTGGGGGAGGTGTCTGGGCCGATTCTGTGGGAGGTCTCTGGGCTCGGTCTGGGGGAGGTGTCTGGGTCTGGAGGCGGTGTCTGGGACAGGGGAGGTGTCTGGGTCTGGGGGAGGTGTCGGGGAGCGGTGTCTGGGTCATGGGGAGGGGTCTGGGGGTGGTGTCTGGATCGGGGGAGGTGTCTTGTCTGGGGGCGGTGTCTGGTCTGGGGGATCTGTCTGGGTCTGGGGGAGGTGTCTGGGCCGGGGGAGGTGTCTGTTCTGGGGGAGTTGTCTGGGCGTGGCGGAGGTGGCAGGGTCTGGAGGAGGTGTCTGGGTCTGGGGGAGGTGTCTGGTCTGGGGGAGGTGTCTGGGTCTGATGGAGGTGTCTGGTCTGGGGTAGGTGTCTAGGTCTGGCGGAGGTATCTGGGTCGGGGGGAGGTGTCTGGGTCAGGGGGTGGTGTCTGGGTCTGGGCGAGGTGTCTGGGTCTGGGGGAGGTGTCTGGGTCTGGGCGAGGTGTCTGGGTCTGGGGGAGGTGTCTGGGTCTGGGGGAGGCGTTTGTGTCTGGGGGACGTGTCTGGGTCTGGGGGAGGTGTCTGGGTCTGGGGGAGGTGTCTCGGTCTGGGGGAGGTTTCTGGGTCTGGGGGAGGTGTCTGGGTCTGGCGGAGGTGTCTGGGCCTGGGGGAGGTGTCTGGGGAGGTGTCTGGGTCTGGGTCTGTGGGAGGTGTCTGAGTCTGGGGGAGGTGTCTGGGTCTGGGGGAGTTGTCTGGGTCTGGGGGAGGTGCCTGGGTCTGGGGACGTGTCTGGGGTGGTGTCTGGGTCTGGGGGAGGTGTCTGGGTCTGGGGGAGGTGTCTGGGTCTGGGGGAGGTGCCTGGGTCGGGGGGAGGTGTCTGGGTCAGGGGGAGGTGTCTGGGTCAGGGGGAGGTGTCTGGTCTGGGGGAGGTGTCTGGGTCTGGGGGAGGTGTCTGGGCCGATTCTGTGGGAGGCCTCTGGGCTCGGTCTGGGGGAGGTGTCTGGGTCTGGAGGCGGTGTCTGGGTCAGGGGAGGTGTCTGGGTCTGGGGGAGGTGTCGGGGGGCGGTGTCTGCGTCGGGGGGATGGGCCTGGGGGAGGTGTCTGGATCGGGGTAGGTGTCCTGTCTGGTGGAGGTGTCTGGTCTGGGGGATCTGTCTGGGTCTGGGGAGGTGTTTGGGTGTGGGAGAGGTGGCAGGGTCTGGAGGAGGGGTCTGGGGCAGGTGTCTGGCCTGGGGGAGGTGTCTGGGTCTGGGGGAGGTGTCTGGGTCTGGTGGAGGTGTCTGGTCTGGGGGAGGTGTCTGGGTCGGGCGGAGGTGTCTGGGTCGGGGGGAGGTGCCTGGGTGTGGCGGAGGTGTCTGGTCTGTGGGAGGTGTCTGGTCTGGGGGAGTTTTCTGATCTGCGGGAGTTGTCTGGGTTTGGGGGTGGTGTCTGCGTCTGGGGGAGGTATCTGGTCTGGGGGAGGTGTCTGGTGTGGGGGTGGTGTCTGGCTCTGGCGGTGGTGTCTGGGTCTGGGGATGGTGTCTGGGGGAGGTGTCTGGGTCAGGGGGCGGTGTCTGGGTCAGGGGGAGGTGTCTGGGTCTGGGGGCGTTGTCTGGGCCTGGGGCAGGTGTCTGGGTCTGGGGGAGCTCTCTTAGTCTGGGGGAGGTGTCTGGGTCTGGATGAGGTTTCTGGGTCTGGGGGAGGTGTCTCGGTCTGGGGGAGGTGTCTGGGTCTGGGGGATGTGTCTGGGTCTGGGGGAGGTGTCTGGGTCTGGGGGAGGTGTCTGGGTCTGGGTCAGGGGGAGGTGTCTGGGTCTGGGGGAGGTGTCTGGGTCTGGGGGAGGTGTCTCGGTCTGGGGGAGGTGTGTAGGTCTGGGGGAGCTGTCTGGGTCTGGGGTAGGTGTCTGGGTCTGGGGGAGGTGTCTGGGTCTGCGTCAGGGGGAGGTGTCTGGGTCTGGGGGAGGTGTCAGGGTCTGGGGACGGTGTATGGGTCTGGGGGTGGTGTCTGGGTCTGAGGGAGGTGTCTGGTTCTGGGGGAGTTGTCTGGGTCTGGGGGAGATGTCTGGGTCTGGGGGAGGTGTCTGGGTCTGGGGGTGCTGTCTGTGTCTGGGGGAGGGGTCTGCGTCTGGGGGAGGTGTCTGGTCCTGGGGGAGGTGTCTGGGTTTGGGGGAGATGTCTGGGTCTGGGGAGGTGTCTGGGTCTGGGTCTGGGGGAGGCGTCTGGGTCTGGGGGAGGTATCTGGGTCTGGGGGACGTGTCTGAGTTTGGATGTGGGGGAGGTGTCTGGGTCTGGGGGAGGTGTCTGAGTCTGGGGGAGGTGTCTGGGTCTGGGTCTGTGGGAGGTGTCTGGGTCTGGGGGAGGTGTCTGGGTCTGGGGGAGGTGTCTGGGTCTGGGTCTGGGGGAGGTGTCTGGGTCTGGGGGAGGTGGCTGGGTATGGGGGCGGTGTCTGGGTCTGGGTCTGGGGGAGGTGCCTGGGTCTGGGGGAGGTGTCTGGGTCTGGGGGAGGTGTCTGGGTCTGGGGGAGGTGTCTGGGTCTGGGGGAGGTGTCTGGGTCTAGGAGTGGTGTCTGGGTCTGGGGGAGGTGTCTGGGTCTGTGGGAGGTGTCTGGGTCTGGGAGTGGTGTCTGGGTCTGGGGAAGGTGTCTGGGTCTGGGGGAGGTGTTTGGGTCTGTGGGAGGTATCTGGGTCTGGGGGAGGTGTCTGGGTCTGCGGGAGGTGTGTGGGTCTGGGGGAGGTGTCTGGGTCTGGGGGTGGTGTCTGGGTCTGGAGGAGGTGTCTGGATCTGGGGGAGGTGTCTGGGTCTGTGGGTTGTGACTGGGTCTGGGGAGGTGTCTGGGTCTGGGGGAGGTGTCTGGGTCTGGGGCAGGTGTCGGGGTCTGGGGGAGGTGTCGGGGTCTGGGGGAGGTGTCTGGGTCTGGGGGTGGTGTCTGGGTCTGGGGGAAGTGTCTGGGTCTGTGGGTTGTGTCTGGGTCTGGGGGAGTTGTGTGGGTCTGGGGGAGGTGTCTGGGTCTGGGGGAGGTGTCTGGGGAGGTGTCTGGGTCTGGGGGAAGTGTCTGGGTCTGTGGGTTGTGTCTGGGTCTGGGGGAGTTGTGTGGGTCTGGGGGATCTGTCTGGGTCTGGGGAGGTGTTTGGGTGTGGGAGAGGTGGCAAGGTCTGGAGGAGGTGTCTGGGTCTGGGGCAGGTGTCTGGCCTGGGGGAGGTGTCTGGGTCTGGGGGAGGTGTCTGGGTCTGGTGGAGGTGTCTGGTCTGGGGGAGGTGTCTGGGTCGGGCGGAGGTGTCTGGGTCGGGGGGAGGTGCCTGGGTGTGGCGGAGGTGTCTGGTCTGTGGGAGGTGTCTGGTCTGGGGGAGTTTTCTGATCTGCGGGAGTTGTCTGGGTTTGGTGGTGGTGTCTGCGTCTGGGGGAGGTATCTGGTCTGGGGTAGGTGTCTGGTGTGGGGGTGGTGTCTGGCTCTGGCGGTGGTGTCTGGGTCTGGGGATGGTGTCTGGGGGAGGTGTCTGGGTCAGGGGGCGGTGTCTGGGTCAGGGGGAGGTGTCTGGGTCTGGGGGAGTTGTCTGGGCCTGGGGGAGGTGTCTGGGTCTGGGGGAGCTCTCTTAGTCTGGGGGAGGTGTCTGGGTCTGGATGAGGTTTCTGGGTCTGGGGGAGGTGTCTCGGTCTGGGGGAGGTGTCTGGGTCTGGGGGATGTGTCTGGGTCTGGGGGAGGTGTCTGGGTCTGGGGGAGGTGTCTGGGTCTGGGTCAGGGGGAGGTGTCTGGGTCTGGGGGAGGTGTCTGGGTCTGGGGGAGGTGTCTCGGTCTGGGGGAGGTGTGTAGGTCTGGGCGAGGTGTCTGGGTCTGGGGTAGGTGTCTGGGTCTGGGGGAGGTGTCTGGGTCTGCGTCAGGGGGAGGTGTCTGGGTCTGGGGGAGGTGTCAGGGTCTGGGGACGGTGTATGGGTCTGGGGGTGGTGTCTGGGTCTGAGGGAGGTGTCTGGTTCTGGGGGAGTTGTCTGGGTCTGGGGGAGGTGTCTGGGTCTGTGTCTGGGGGAGATGTCTGTGTCTGGGGGAGGTGTCTGGGTCTGGGGGTGCTGTCTGGGTCTGGGGGAGGGGTCTGGGTCTGGGGGAGGTGTCTGGTTCTGGGGGAGGTGTCTGGGTTTGGGGGAGATGTCTGGGTCTGGGGAGGTGTCTGGGTCTGGGTCTGGGGGAGGCGTCTGGGTCTGGGGGAGGTATCTGGGTCTGGGGGACGTGTCTGAGTTTGGATGTGGGGGAGGTGTCTGGGTCTGGGGGAGGTGTCTGAGTCTGGGGGAGGTGTCTGGGTCTGGGTCTGTGGGAGGTGTCTGGGTCTGGGGGAGGTGTCTGGGTCTGGGGGAGGTGTCTGGGTCTGGGTCTGGGGGAGGTGTCTGGGTCTGGGGGAGGTGGCTGGGTCTGGGGGCGGTGTCTGGGTCTGGGTCTGGGGGAGGTGCCTGGGTCTGGGGGAGGTGTCTGGGTCTGGGGGAGGTGTCTGGGTCTGGGGGAGGTGTCTGGGTCTAGGAGTGGTGTCTGGGTCTGGGGGAGGTGTCTGGGTCTGGGGGAGGTGTCTGGGAGTGGTGTCTGGGTCTGGGGAAGGTGTCTGGGTCTGGGGGAGGTGTTTGGGTCTGTGGGAGGTATCTGGGTCTGGGGGAGGTGTCTGGGTCTGCGGGAGGTTTGTGGGTCTGGGGGAGGTGTCTGAGTCTGGGGGTGGTGTCTGGGTCTGGAGGAGGTGTCTGGATCTGGGGGAGGTGTCTGGGTCTGTGGGTTGTGACTGGGTCTGGGGGAGGTGTCTGGGTCTGGGGGAGGTGTCTGGGTCTGGGGCAGGTGTCGGGGTCTGGGGGAGGTGTCGGGGTCTGGGGGACGTGTCTGGGTCTGTGGGTTGTGTCTGGGTCTGGGGGAGTTGTGTGGGTCTGGGGGAGGTGTCTGGGTCTGGGGGAGGTGTCTGGGGAGGTGTCTGGGTCTGGGGGAGGTGTCTGGGTCTGGGGGAGGTGTCTGGGTCTGGGGGAGGTGTCTGGGTCTGGGGAGGTGCCTGGGTCGGGGGGAGGTGTCTGGGTCAGGGGGAGGTGTCTGGGTCAGGGGGAAGTGTCTGGGTCAGGGGGAGGTGTCTGGGTCAGGGGGAGGTGTCTGGTCTGTGGGAGGTCTCTGGGCTCGGTCTGGGGGAGCTGTCTGGGTCTGGAGGCGGTGTCTGGGACAGGGGGTGGTGTCTGGGTCTGGGGAGGTGTCTGGGTCTGAGGGCGGTGTCTGGGTCTGGGCGAGGTGTCTGGGTCTGGTCGAGGTGTCTGGGTCTGGGGGAGGTGTCGGTCTGGGGGAGGTGTCTGGGTCTGGGTCAGGGGGAGGTGTCTGGGTCTGGGGGAGCTGTGTAGGTCTGGGGGAGGTGTCTGGGTCTGGGGTAGGTGTCTGGGTCTGGGGGAGGTGTCTGGGTCTGGGTCAGGGGGAGGTGTCTGTGTCTGGGGGAGCTGTCTGGGTGTGGGGGAGGTGGCAGGGTCTGGAGGAGGTGTCTGGGTCTGGGGGAGGTGTCTGGGCCGGGGGAGGTGTCTGTTCTGGGGGAGCTGTCTGGGTGTGGGGGAGGTGGCAGGGTCTGGAGGAGGTGTCTGGGTCTGGGGGAGGTGTCTGGTCTGGGGGAGGTGTCTGGGTCTGATGGAGGTGTCTGGTCTGGGGTAGGTGTCTAGGTCTGGCGGAGGTATCTGGGTCGGGGGGAGGTGTCTGGGTCAGGGGGTGGTGTCTGGGTCTGGGGGAGGTGTCTGGGTCAGGGGGTGGTGTCTGGGTCTGGGGAGGTGTCTGGGTCTGGGGGCGGTGTCTGGGTCTGGGCAAGGTGTCTGGGTCTGGGCGAGGTGTCTGGGTCTGGGGGAGGTGTCGGTCTGGGGGAGGTGTCTGGGTCTGGGGGAGGCGTTTGTGTCTGGGGGAGGTGTTTGGGTCTGGGGGAGGTGTCTGGGTCTGGGGGAGGTGTCTCGGTCTGGGGGAGGTTTCTGGGTCTGGGGGAGGTGTCTGGGTCTGGCGGAGGTATCTGGGCCTGGGGGAGTTGTCTGGGGAGGTGTCTGCATCTGGGTCTGGGGGAGGTGTCTGAGTCTGGGGGAGGTGTCTGGGTCTGGGGGAGTTGTCTGGGTCTGGGGGAGGTGCCTGGGTCTGGGGGACGTGTCTGGGGAGGTGTCTGGGTCTGGGGGAGGTGTCTGGTTCTGGGGGAGGTGTCTGGGTCTGGGGGAGGTGCCTGGGTCAGGGGGAGGTGTCTGGGTCAGGGGGAGGTGTCTGGGTCAGGGGGAGGTGTCTGGGTCAGGGGGAGGTGTCTGGGTCAGGGGGAGGTGTCTGGTCTGGGGGAGGTGTCTGGGTCTGCGGGAGGTGTCTGGGCCGATTCTGTGGGAGGCCTCTGGGCTCGGTCTGGGGGAGGTGTCTGGGTCTGGAGGCGGCATCTGGGTCAGGGGAGGTGTCTGGGTCTGGGGGAGGTGTCGGGGGGTGGTGTCTGCGTCGGGGGGATGGGTCTGGGGGAGGTGTCTGGATCGGGGGAGGTGTCCTGTCTGGGGGAGGTGTCTGGTCTGGGGGATCTGTCTGGGTCTGGGGAGGTGTTTGGGTGTGGGGGAGGTGGCAGGGTCTGGAGGAGGTGTCTGGGTCTGGGGCAGGTGTCTGGCATGGGGGAGGTGTCTGGGTCTGGGGGAGGTGTCTGGGTCGGGCGGAGGTGTCTGGGTCGGGGGGAGGTGCCTGGGTGTGGCGGAGGTGTCTGGTCTGTGGGAGGTGTCTGGTCTGGGGGAGTTTTCTGATCTGCGGGAGTTGTCTGGGTTTGGGGGAGGTGTCTGCGTCTGGGGGAGGTATCTGGTCTGGGGGAGGTGTCTGGTGTGGTGGTGATGTCTGGCTCTGGCGGTGGTGTCTGGGTCTGGGGATGGTGTCTGGGGGAGGTGTCTGGGTCAGGGGGCGGTGTCTGGGTCAGGGGGAGGTGTCTGGGTCTGGGGGAGTTGTCTGGGCCTGGGGGAGGTGTCTGGGTCTGGGGGAGCTCTCTGGGTCTGGGGGAGGTGTCTGGGTCTGGATGAGGTGTCTGGGTCTGGGGGAGGTGTCTGGGTCTGGGGGAGGTGTCTGGGTCTGGGGGAGGTGTCTGGGTCTAGGACTGGTGTCTGGGTCTGGGGGAGGTGTCTGGGTCTGGGGGAGGTGTCTGGGTCTGGGAGTGGTGTCTGGGTCTGGGGAAGGTGTCTGGGTCTGGGGGAGGTGTTTGGGTCTGTGTGAGGTGTCTGGGTCTGGGGGAGGTGTCTGGGTCTGCGGGAGGTGTGTGGGTCTGGGGGAGGTGTCTGGGTCTGGGGGTGGTGTCTGGGTCTGGAGGAGGTGTCTGGGTCTGGGGGAGGTGTCTGGATCTGGGGGAGGTGTCTGGGACTGTGGGTTGTGTCTGGGTCTGGGGGAGGTGTCTGGGTCTGGGGGAGGTGTCTGGGTCTGGGGCAGGTGTCGGGGTCTGGGGGAGGTGTCGGGGTCTGGGGGAGGTGTCTGGGTCTGGGGGTGGTGTCTGGGTCTGGGGGAAGTGTCTGGGTCTGTGGGTTGTGTCTGGGTCTGGGGGAGTTGTCTGGGTCTGGGAGAGGTGTCTGGGTCTGGGGGAGTTGTATGGGGAGGTGTCTGGGTCGGGGGGAGGTGTCTGGGTCAGGGGGAGGTGTCTGGGTCAGGGGGAGGTGTCTGGGTCAGGGGGAGGTGTCTGGGTCAGGGGGAGGTATCTGGGTCAGGGGAGGTGTCTGGTCTGCGGGAGGTGTCTGGGTCTGGGGGAGGTGCCTGGCCGATTCTGTGGGACGTCTCTGGGCTCGGTCTGGGGGAGGTGTCTGGGTCTGGAGGCGGTGTCTGGGACAGGGGGTGGTGTCTGGGTCTGGGGATGTGTCTGGGTCTGTGGGCGGTGTCTGGGTCTGGGCGAGGTGTCTGGGTCTGGGCTAGGTGTCTGGGTCTGGGGGAGGTGTCGGTCTGGGGGAGGTGTCTGGGTCTGGGTCAGGGGGATGTGTCTGGGTCTGGGGGAGGTGTCTCGGTCTGGGGGAGGTGTGTAGGTCTGGGGGAGGTGTCTGGGTCTGGGGTAGGTGTCTGGGTCTGGGGGAGGTGTCTGGGACTGGGTCAGGGGGAGGTGTCTGGGTCAGGGGGAGGTGTCTGGGTCAGGGGGAGGTGTCTGGGTCAGGGGGAGGTGTCTGGGTCAGGGGGAGGTGTCTGGGCCGATTCTGTGGGAGGCCTCTGGGCTCGGTCTGGGGGAGGTGTCTGGGTCTGGAGGCGGTGTCTGGGTCAGGGGAGGTGTCTGGGTCTGGGGGAGGTGTCGGGGGGCGGTGTCTGTGTCGGGGGGATGGGTCTGGGGGAGGTGTCTGGATCGGGGCAGGTGTCCTGTCTGGGGGAGGTGTCTGGTCTGGGGGATCTGTCTGGGTCTGGGGGAGGTGTCTGGGTCTGGGGGAGGTGTCTGGGTCTGGGTCAGGGGGAGGTGTCTGGGTCTGGGGGAGGTGTCTGGGTCTGGGGGAGGTGTCTGGGTCTGGGGGAGGTGTCTGGGTCTGAGGGAGGTGTCTGGTTCTGGGGGAGGTGTCTGGGTCTGGTGGAGGTATCTGGTTCTGGGGCAGCTGTCTGCGACTGGGTGAGTTGTCTGGGTCTGGGGGAGGTGTCTGGGTCTGGGTCTGGGGGAGGTGTCTGGGTCTGGGGGAGGTGTCTGGGTCTGGGGGTGCTGTCTGGGTCTGGGGGAGGGGTCTGGGTCTGGGGGAGGTGTCTGGGTCTGGGGGAGGTGTCTGGGTTTGGGGGAGACGTCTGGGTCTGGGGGAGGTGTCTGGGTCTGGGGGAGGTGTCTGGGTCTGGGGGAGGTGTCTGGATCTGGGGGAGGTGTCTGGGTCTGTGGGTTGCATCTGGGTCTGGGGGAGGTGTCTGGGTCTGGGGGAGGTGTCTGGGTCTGGGGGAGGTGTCTGGGCCTGGGGCAGGTGTCGGGGTCTGGGGGAGGTGTCTGGGTCTGGGGGAGGTGTCTGGGGAGGTGTCTGGGTCTGGGGGAGGTGTCTGGGTCTGGGGGAGGTGTCTGGGTCTGGGGAGGTGCCTGGGTCGGGGGGAGGTGTCTGGGTCAGGGGGAGGTGTCTGGGTCAGGGGGAGCTGTCTGGGTCAGGGGGAGGTGTCTGGGTCAGGGGGAGGTATCTGGGTCAGGGGGAGGTGTCTGGTCTGCGGGAGGTGTCTGGGTCTAGGGGAGGTGTCTGGGCCGATTCTGTGGGAGGTCTCTGGGCTCGGTCTGGGGGAGGTGTCTGGGTCTGGAGGCGGTGTCTGGGTCGTGGGGAGGGGTCTGGGGGAGGTGTCTGGATCGGGGGAGGTGTCTTGTCTGGGGGCGGTGTCTGGTCTGGGGGATCTGTCTGGGTCTGGGGGAGGTGTCTGGGCCGGGGGAGGTGTCTGTTCTGGGGGAGTTGTCTGGGTGTGGGGGAGGTGGTAGGGTCTGGAGGAGGTGTCTGGGTCTGGGGGATGTGTCTGGTCTGGGGGAGGTGTCTGGGTCTGATGGAGGTGTCTGGTCTGGGGTAGGTGTCTAGGTCTGGCGGAGGTATCTGGTTCGGGGGGAGGTGTCTGGGTCAGGGGGTGGTGTCTGGGTCTGGGGGAGGTGTCTGGGTCAGGGGGTGGTGTCTGGGTCTGGGGAGGTGTCTGGGTCTGGGCGAGGTGTCTGGGTCTGGGGGAGGTGTCTGGGTCTGGGTGAGGTGTCTGGGTCTGGGGGAGGTGTCTGGGTCTGGGGGAGGCGTTTGTGTCTGGGGGAGGTGTCTGGGTCTGGGGGAGGTGTCTGGGTCTGGGGGAGGTGTTTCGGTCTGGGGGAGGTTTCTGGGTCTGGGGGAGGTGTCTGGGTCTGGCGTAGGTGTCTGGGCCTGGGGGAGGTGTCTGGGGAGGTGTCTGGGTCTGGGTCTGTGGGAGGTGTCTGAGTCTGGGGGAGGTGTCTGGGTCTGGGGGAGTTGTCTGGGTCTGGGGGAGGTGCCTGGGTCTGGGGGACGTGTCTGGGGAGGTGTCTGGGTCTGGGGGAGGTGTCTGGGTCTGGGGGAGGTGTCTGGGTCGGGGGAGGTGCCTGGGTCGGGGGGAGGTGTCTGGGTCAGGGGGAGGTGTCTCGGTCAGGGGGAGGTGTCTGGGTCAGGGGGAGGTGTCTGGGTCAGGGGGAGGTGTCTGGGTCAGGGGGAGGTGTCTGGTCTGGGGGAGGTGTCTGGGTCTGGGGGAGGTGTCTGGGCCGATTCTGTGGGAGGCCTCTGGGCTCGGTCTGGGGGAGGTGTCTGGGTCTGGAGGCGGTGTCTGGGTCAGGGGAGGTGTCTGGGTCTGGGGGAGGTGTCGGGGGGTGGTGTCTGCGTCGGGGGGATGGGCCTGGGGGAGGTGTCTGGATCGGGGTAGGTGTCCTGTCTGGTGGAGGTGTCTGGTCTGGGGGATCTGTCTGGGTCTGGGGAGGTGTTTGGGTGTGGGAGAGGTGGCAGGGTCTGGAGGAGGTGTCTGGGTCTGGGGCAGGTGTCTGGCCTGGGGGAGGTGTCTGGGTCTGGGGGAGGTGTCTGGGTCTGGTGGAGGTGTCTGGTCTGGGGGAGGTGTCTGGGTCGGGCGGAGGTGTCTGGGTCGGGGGGAGGTGCCTGGGTGTGGCGGAGGTGTCTGGCCTGTGGGAGGTGTCTGGTCTGGGGGAGTTTTCTGATCTGCGGGAGTTGTCTGGGTTTGGGGGAGGTGTCTGCGTCTGGGGGAGGTATCTGGTCTGGGGGTGGTGTCTGGTGTGGGGGTGGTGTCTGGCTCTGGCGGTGGTGTCTGGGTCTGGGGATGGTGTCTGGGGGAGGTGTCTGGGTCAGGGGGCGGTGTCTGGGTCAGGGGGAGGTGTCTGGGTCTGGGGGAGTTGTCTGGGCCTGGGGGAGGAGTCTGGGTCTGGGGGAGCTCTCTTAGTCTGGGGGAGCTGTCTGGGTCTGGATGAGGTGTCTGGGTCTGGGGGAGGTGTCTCGGTCTGGGGGAGGTGTCTGGGTCTGGGGGATGTGTCTGGGTCTGGGGGAGGTGTCTGGGTCTGGGGAGGTGTCTGGGTCTGGGTCAGGGGGAGGAGTCTGGGTCTGGGGGAGGTGTCTGGGTCTGGGGGAGGTGTCTCGGTCTGGGGGAGGTGTGTAGGTCTGGGGGAGGTGTCTGGGTCTGGGGTAGGTGTCTGGGTCTGGGGGAGGTGTCTGGGTCTGGGGGAGGTGTCTGGGTCTGGGGAAGGTGTATGGGTCTGGGGGAGGTGTCTGGGTCTGAGGGAGGTTTCTGGTTCTGGGGGAGGTGTCTGGGTCTGGGGGAGGTATCTGGTTCTGGGGCAGCTGTCTGAGACTGGGGGAGTTGTCTGGGTCTGGGGGAGGTGTCTGGGTCTGGGTCTGGGGGAGATGTCTGGGTCTGGGGGAGGTGTCTGGGTCTGGGGGTGCTGTCTGGGTCTGGGGGAGGGGTCTGGGTCTGGGGGAGGTGTCTGGTTCTGGGGGAGGTGTCTGGGTTTGGGGGAGATGTCTGGGTCTGGGGGAGGTGTCTGGGTCTGTGTCTGGGGGAGGCGTCTGGGTCTGGGGGAGGTATCTGGGTCTGGGGGACGTGTCTGAGTTTGGATGTGGGGGAGGTGTCTGGGTCTGGGGGAGGTGTCTGAGTCTGGGGGAGGTGTCTGGGTCTGGGTCTGTGGGAGGTGTCTGGGTCTGGGGGAGGTGTCTGGGTCTGGCGGAGGTGTCTGGGTCTGGGTCTGGGGGAGGTGTCTGGGTCTGGGGGAGGTGGCTGGGTCTGGGGGAGGTGTCTGGGTCTGGGGGAGGTGCCTGGGTCTGGGGGAGGTGTCTGGGTCTGGGGGAGGTGTCTGGGTCTGGGGGAGGTGTCTGGGTCTGGGGGAGGTGTCTGGGTCTGGGGGAGGTGTCTGGGTCTAGGAGTGGTGTCTGGGTCTGGGGGAGGTGTCTGGGTCTGGGGGAGGTGTCTGGGTCTGGGAGTGGTGTCTGGGTCTGGGGAAGGTGTCTGGGTCTGGGGGAGGTGTTTGGGTCTGTGGGAGGTGTCTGGGTCTGGGGGAGGTGTCTGGGTCTGCGGGAGGTGTGTGGGTCTGGGGGAGGTGTCTGGGTCTGGGGGTGGTGTCTGGGTCTGGAGGAGGTGTCTGGGTCTGGGGGAGGTGTCTGGATCTGGGGGAGGTGTCTGGGTCTGTGGGTTGTGTCTGGGTCTGGGGGAGGTGTCTGGGTCTGGGGGAGGTGTCTGGGTCTGGGGCAGGTGTCGGTGTCTGGGGGAGGTGTCGGGGTCTGGGGGAGGTGTCTGGGTCTGGGGGTGGTGTCTGGGTCTGGGGGAGGTGTCTGGGTTTGGGGGAGACGTCTGGGTCTGGGGGAGGTGTCTGGGTCTGGGGGAGTTGTCTGGGTCTGGGGGAGGTGTCTGGATCTGGGGGAGGTGTCTGGGTCTGTGGGTTGCGTCTGGGTCTGGGGGAGGTGTCTGGGTCTGGGGGAGGTGTCTGGGTCTGGGGGAGGTGTCTGGGCCTGGGGCAGGTGTCGGGGTCTGGGGGAGGTGTCTGGGTCTGGGGGAGGTGTCTGGGGAGGTGTCTGGGTCTGGGGGAGGTGTCTGGGTCTGGGGGAGGTGTCTGGGTCTGGGGAGGTGCCTGGGTCGGGGGGAGGTGTCTGGGTCAGGGGGAGGTGTCTGGGTCAGGGGGAGGTGTCTGGGTCAGGGGGAGGTGTCTGGGTCAGGGGGAGGTATCTGGGTCAGGGGGAGGTGTCTGGTCTGCGGGAGGTGTCTGGGTCTGGGGGAGGTGTCTGGGCCGATTCTGTGGGAGGTCTCTGGGCTCGGTCTGGGGGAGGTGTCTGGGTCTGGAGGCGGTGTCTGGGACAGGGGAGGTGTCTGGGTCTGGGGGAGGTGTCGGGGAGCGGTGTCTGGGTCGTGGGGAGGGGTCTGGGGGAGGTGTCTGGATCGGGGGAGGTGTCTTGTCTGGGGGCGGTGTCTGGTCTGGGGGATCTGTCTGGGTCTGGGGGAGGTGTCTGGGCCGGGGGAGGTGTCTGTTCTGGGGGAGTTGTCTGGGTGTGGGGGAGGTGGCAGGGTCTGGAGGAGGTGTCTGGGTCTGGGGGATGTGTCTGGTCTGGGGGAGGTGTCTGGGTCTGATGGAGGTGTCTGGTCTGGGGTAGGTGTCTAGGTCTGGCGGAGGTATCTGGTTCGGGGGGAGGTGTCTGGGTCAGGGGTTGGTGTCTGGGTCTGGGGGAGGTGTCTGGGTCAGGGGGTGGTGTCTGGGTCTGGGGAGGTGTCTGGGTCTGGGCGAGGTGTCTGGGTCTGGGGGAGGTGTCTGGGTCTGGGTGAGGTGTCTGGGTCTGGGGGAGGTGTCTGGGTCTGGGGGAGGCGTTTGTGTCTGGGGGAGGTGTCTGGGTCTGGGGGAGGTGTCTGGGTCTGGGGGAGGTGTCTCGGTCTGGGGGAGGTTTCTGGGTCTGGGGGAGGTGTCTGGGTCTGGCGGAGGTGTCTGGGCCTGGGGGAGGTGTCTGGGGAGGTGTCTGGGTCTGGGTCTGTGGGAGGTGTCTGAGTCTGGGGGAGGTGTCTGGGTCTGGGGGAGTTGTCTGGGTCTGGGGGAGGTGCCTGGGTCTGGGGGACGTGTCTGGGGAGGTGTCTGGGTCTGGGGGAGGTGTCTGGGTCTGGGGGAGGTGTCTGGGTCGGGGGAGGTGCCTGGGTCGGGGGGAGGTGTCTGGGTCAGGGGGAGGTGTCTCGGTCAGGGGGAGGTGTCTGGGTGAGGGGGAGGTGTCTGGGTCAGGGGGATGTGTCTGGGTCAGGGGGAGGTGTCTGGTCTGGGGGAGGTGTCTGGGTCTGGGGGAGGTGTCTGGGCCGATTCTGTGGGAGGCCTCTGGGCTCGGTCTGGGGGAGGTGTCTGGGTCTGGAGGCGGTGTCTGGGTCAGGGGAGGTGTCTGGGTCTGGGGGAGGTGTCGGGGGGCGGTGTCTGCGTCGGGGGGATGGGCCTGGGGGAGGTGTCTGGATCGGGGTAGGTGTCCTGTCTGGTGGAGGTGTCTGGTCTGGGGGATCTGTCTGGGTCTGGGGAGGTGTTTGGGTGTGGGAGAGGTGGCAGGGTCTGGAGGAGGTGTCTGGGTCTGGGGCAGGTGTCTGGCCTGGGGGAGGTGTCTGGGTCTGGGGGAGGTGTCTGGGTCTGGTGGAGGTGTCTGGTCTGGGGGAGGTGTCTGGGTCGGGCGGAGGTGTCTGGGTCGGGGGGAGGTGCCTGGGTGTGGCGGAGGTGTCTGGTCTGTGGGAGGTGTCTGGTCTGGGGGAGTTTTCTGATCTGCGGGAGTTGTCTGGGTTTGGGGGAGGTGTCTGCGTCTGGGGGAGGTATCTGGTCTGGGGAAGGTGTCTGGTGTGGGGGTGGTGTCTGGCTCTGGCGGTGGTGTCTGGGTCTGGGGATGGTGTCTGGGGGAGGTGTCTGGGTCAGGGGGCGGTGTCTGGGTCAGGGGGAGGTGTCTGGGTCTGGGGGAGTTGTCTGGGCCTGGGGGAGGTGTCTGGGTCTGGGGGAGCTCTCTTAGTCTGGGGGAGCTGTCTGGGTCTGGATGAGGTGTCTGGGTCTGGGGGAGGTGTCTCGGTCTGGGGGAGGTGTCTGGGTCTGGGGGATGTGTCTGGGTCTGGGGGAGGTGTCTGGGTCTGGGGAGGTGTCTGGGTCTGGGTCAGGGGGAGGTGTCTGGGTCTGGGGGAGGTGTCTGGGTCTGGGGGAGGTGTCTCGGTCTGGGGGAGGTGTGTAGGTCTGAGGGAGGTGTCTGGGTCTGGGGTAGGTGTCTGGGTCTGGGGGAGGGGTCTGGGTCAGGGGGAGGTGTCTGGGTCTGGGGGAGGTGTCTGGGTCTGGGGAAGGTGTATGGGTCTGGGGGAGGTGTCTGGGTCTGAGGGAGGTGTCTGGTTCTGGGGGAGGTGTCTGGGTCTGGGGGAGGTATCTGGTTCTGGGGCAGCTGTCTGGGACTGGGGGAGTTGTCTGGGTCTGGGGGAGGTGTCTGGGTCTGGGGGAGATGTCTGGGTCTGGGGGAGGTGTCTGGGTCTGGGGGTGCTGTCTGGGTCTGGGGGAGGGGTCTGGGTCTGGGGAAGGTGTCTGGTTCTGGGGGAGGTGTCTGGGTTTGGGGGAGATGTCTGGGTCTGGGGGAGGTGTCTGGGTCTGTGTCTGGGGGAGGCGTCTGGGTCTGGGGGAGGTATCTGGGTCTGGGGGACGTGTCTGAGTTTGGATGTGGGGGAGGTGTCTGGGTCTGGGGGAGGTGTCTGAGTCTGGGGGAGGTGTCTGGGTCTGGGTCTGTGGGAGGTGTCTGGGTCTGGGGGAGGTGTCTGGGTCTGGGGGAGGTGTCTGGGTCTAGGAGTGGTGTCTGGGTCTGGGGGAGGTGTCTGGGTCTGGGGGAGGTGTCTGGGTCTGGGAGTGGTGTCTGGGTCTGGGGAAGGTGTCTGGGTCTGGGGGAGGTGTTTGGGTCTGTGGGAGGTGTCTGGGTCTGGGGGAGGTGTCTGGGTCTGCGGGAGGTGTGTGGGTCTGGGGGAGGTGTCTGGGTCTGGGGGTGGTGTCTGGGTCTGGAGGAGGTGTCTGGGTCTGGGGGAGGTGTCTGGATCTGGGGGAGGTGTCTGGGTCTGTGGGTTGTGTCTGGGTCTGGGGGAGGTGTCTGGGTCTGGGGGAGGTGTCTGGGTCTGGGGCAGGTGTCGGGGTCTGGGGGAGGTGTCGGGGTCTGGGGGAGGTGTCTGGGTCTGGGGGTGGTGTCTGGGTCTGGGGGAAGTGTCTGGGTCTGTGGGTTTTGTCTGGGTCTGGGGGAGTTGTCTGGGTCTGGGGGAGGTGTCTGGGTCTGGGGGAGGTGTCTGGGGAGGTGTCTGGGTCTGGGGGAGGTGTCTGGGTCTGGGGGAGGTGTCTGGGTCTGGGGAGGTGCCTGGGTTGGGGGGAGGTGTCTGGGTCAGTGGGAGGTGTCTGGGTCAGGGGGAGGTGTCTGGGTCAGGGGGAGGTGTCTGGGTCAGGGGGAGGTATCTGGGTCAGGGGGAGGTGTCTGGTCTGCGGGAGGTGTCTGGGTCTGGGGGAGGTGTCTGGGCCGATTCTGTGGGAGGTCTCTGGGCTCGGTCTGGGGGAGGTGTCTGGGTCTGGAGGCGATGTCTGGGACAGGGGAGGTGTCTGGGTCTGGGGGAGGTGTCGGGGAGCGATGTCTGGGTCGTGGGGAGGGGTCTGGGGGATGTGTCTGGATCGGGGGAGGCGTCTTGTCTGGGGGCGGTGTCTGGTCTGGGGGATCTGTCTGGGTCTGGGGGAGGTGTCTGGGCCGGGGGAGGTGTCTGTTCTGGGGGAGTTGTCTGGGTGTGGGGGAGGTGGCAGGGTCTGGAGGAGGTGTCTGGGTCTGGGGGAGGTGTCTGGTCTGGGGGAGGTGTCTGGGTCTGATGGAGGTGTCTGGTCTGGGGTAGGTGTCTAGGTCTGGCAGAGGTATCTGGGTCGGGGGGAGGTGTCTGGGTCAGGGGGTGGTGTCTGGGTCTGGGGCAGGTGTCTGGGTCAGGGGGTGGTGTCTGGGTCTGGGGAGGTGTCTGGGTCTGGGGGAGGTGTCTGGGTCTGGGGAGGTGTCTGGGTCTGGGTCAGGGGGAGGTGTCTGGGTCTGGGGGAGGTGTCTGGGTCTGGGGGATGTGTCTGTTCTGGGGGAGTTGTCTGGGTGTGGGGGAGGTGGCAGGGTCTGGAGGAGGTGTCTGGGTCTGGGGGATGTGTCTGGTCTGGGGGAGGTGTCTGGGTCTGATGGAGGTGTCTGGTCTGGGGTAGGTGTCTAGGTCTGGCGGAGGTATCTGGTTCGGGGGGAGGTGTCTGGGTCAGGGGGTGGTGTCTGGGTCTGGGGGAGGTGTCTGGGTCAGGGGGTGGTGTCTGGGTCTGGGGAGGTGTCTGGGTCTGAGCGAGGTGTCTGGGTCTGGGGGAGGTGTCTGGGTCTGGGTGAGGTGTCTGGGTCTGGGGGAGGTGTCTGGGTCTGGGGGAGGCGTTTGTGTCTGGGGGAGGTGTCTGGGTCTGGGGGAGGTGTCTGGGTCTGGGGGAGGTGTCTCGGTCTGGGGGAGGTTTCTGGGTCTGGAGGAGGTGTCTGGGTCTGGCGGAGGTGTCTGGGCCTGGGGGAGGTGTCTGGGGAGGTGTCTGGGTCTGGGTCTGTGGGAGGTGTCTGAGTCTGGGGGAGGTGTCTGGGTCTGGGGGAGTTGTCTGGGTCTGGGGGAGGTGCCTGGGTCTGGGGGACGTGTCTGGGGAGGTGTCTGGGTCTGGGGGAGGTGTCTGGGTCTGGGGGAGGTGTCTGGGTTGGGGGAGGTGCCTGGGTCGGGGGGAGGTGTCTGGGTCAGGGGGAGGTGTCTCGGTCAGGGGGAGGTGTCTGGGTCAGGGGGAGGTGTCTGGGTCAGGGGGAGGTGTCTGGGTCAGGGGGAGGTGTCTGGTCTGGGGGAGGTGTCTGGGTCTGGGGGAGGTGTCTGGGCCGATTCTGTGGGAGGCCTCTGGGCTCGGTCTGGGGGAGGTGTCTGGGTCTGGAGGCGGTGTCTGGGTCAGGGGAGGTGTCTGGGTCTGGGGGAGGTGTCGGGGGGCGGTGTCTGCGTCGGGGGGATGGGCCTGGGGGAGGTGTCTGGATCGGGGTAGGTGTCCTGTCTGGTGGAGGTGTCTGGTCTGGGGGATCTGTCTGGGTCTGGGGAGGTGTTTGGGTGTGGGAGAGGTGGCAGGGTCTGGAGGAGGTGTCTGGGTCTGGGGCAGGTGTCTGGCCTGGGGGAGGTGTCTGGGTCGGGGGGAGGTGCCTGGGTGTGGCGGAGGTGTCTGGTCTGTGGGAGGTGTCTGGTCTGGGGGAGTTTTCTGATCTGCGGGAGTTGTCTGGGTTTGGGGGAGGTGTCTGCGTCTGGGGGAGGTATCTGGTCTGGGGGAGGTGTCTGGTGTGGGGGTGGTGTCTGGCTCTGGCGGTGGTGTCTGGGTCTGGGGATGGTGTCTGGGGGAGGTGTCTGGGTCAGGGGGCGGTGTCTGGGTCAGGGGGAGGTGTCTGGGTCTGGGGGAGTTGTCTGGGCCTGGGGGAGGTGTCTGGGTCTGGGGGAGCTCTCTTAGTCTGGGGGAGCTGTCTGGGTCTGGATGAGGTGTCTGGGTCTGGGGGAGGTGTCTGGGTCTGGGGGATGTGTCTGGGTCTGGGGGATGTGTCTGGGTCTGGGGGAGGTGTCTGGGTCTGGGGAGGTGTCTGGGTCTGGGTCAGGGGGAGGTGTCTGGGTCTGGGGGAGGTGTCTGGGTCTGGGGGAGGTGTCTCGGTCTGGGGGAGGTGTGTAGGTCTGGGGGAGGTGTCTGGGTCTGGGGTAGGTGTCTGGGTCTGGGGGAGGTGTCTGGGTCTGGGTCAGGGGGAGGTGTCTGGGTCTGGGGGAGGTGTCTGGGTCTGGGGAAGGTGTATGGGTCTGGGGGAGGTGTCTGGGTCTGAGGGAGGAGTCTGGTTCTGGGGGAGGTGTCTGGGTCTGGGGGAGGTATCTGGTTCTGGGGCAGCTGTCTGGGACTGGGGGAGTTGTCTGGGTCTGGGGGAGGTGTCTGGGTCTGGGTCTGGGGGAGATGTCTGGGTCTGGGGGAGGTGTCTGGGTCTGGGGGTGCTGTCTGGGTCTGGGGGAGCGGTCTGGGTCTGGGAGAGGTGTCTGGTTCTGGGGGAGGTGTCTGGGTTTGGGGGAGATGTCTGGGTCTGGGGGAGGTGTCTGGGTCTGTGTCTGGGGGAGGCGTCTGGGTCTGGGGGAGGTATCTGGGTCTGGGGGACGTGTCTGAGTTTGGATGTGGGGGAGGTGTCTGGGTCTGGGGGAGGTGTCTGAGTCTGGGGGAGGTGTCTGGGTCTGGGTCTGTGGGAGGTGTCTGGGTCTGGGGGAGGTGTCTGGGTCTGGGGGAGGTGTCTGGGTCTGGGTCTGGGGGAGGTGTCTGGGTCTGGGGGAGGTGGCTGGGTCTGGGGGAGGTGTCTGGGTCTGGGTCTGGGGGAGGTGCCTGGGTCTGGGGGAGGTGTCTGGGTCTGGGGGAGGTGTCTGGGTCTGGGGGAGGTGTCTGGGTCTGGGGGAGGTGTCTGGGTCTGGGGGAGGTGTCTGGGTCTAGGAGTGGTGTCTGGGTCTGGGGGAGGTGTCTGGGTCTGGGGAGGTGTCTGGGTCTGGGAGTGGTGTCTGGGTCTGGGGAAGGTGTCTGGGTCTGGGGGAGGTGTTTGGGTCTGTGGGAGGTGTCTGGGTCTGGGGGAGGTGTCTGGGTCTGCGGGAGGTGTGTGGGTCTGGGGGAGGTGTCTGGGTCTGGGGGTGGTGTCTGGGTCTGGAGGAGGTGTCTGGGTCTGGGGGAGGTGTCTGGATCTGGGGGAGGTGTCTGGGTCTGTGGGTTGTGTCTGGGTCTGGGGAAGGTGTCTGGGTCTGGGGGAGGTGTCTGGGTCTGGGGCAGGTGTCGGGGTCTGGGGGAGGTGTCGGGGTCTGGGGGAGGTGTTTGGGTCTGGGGGTGGTGTCTGGGTCTGGGGGAAGTGTCTGGGTCTGTGGGTTTTGTCTGGGTCTGGGGGAGTTGTCTGGGTCTGGGGGCGGTGTCTGGGTCTGGGGGAGGTGTCTGGGGAGGTGTCTGGGTCTGGGGGAGGTGTCTGGGTCTGGGGGAGGTGTCTGGGTCTGGGGAGGTGCCTGGGTTGGGGGGAGGTGTCTGGGTCAGTGGGAGGTGTCTGGGTCAGGGGGAGGTGTCTGGGTCAGGGGGAGGTGTCTGGGTCAGGGGGAGGTATCTGGGTCAGGGGGAGGTGTCTGGTCTGCGGGAGGTGTCTGGGTCTGGGGGAGGTGTCTGGGCCGATTCTGTGGGAGGTCTCTGGGCTCGGTCTGGGGGATGTGTCTGGGTCTGGAGGCGATGTCTGGGACAGGGGAGGTGTCTGGGTCTGGGGGAGGTGTCGGGGAGCGATGTCTGGGTCGTGGGGAGGGGTCTGGGGGAGGTGTCTGGATCGGGGAGGTGTCTTGTCTGGGGGCGGTGTCTGGTCTGGGGGATCTGTCTGGGTCTGGGGGAGGTGTCTGGGCCGGGGGAGGTGTCTGTTCTGGGGGAGTTGTCTGGGTGTGGGGGAGGTGGCAGGGTCTGGAGGAGGTGTCTGGGTCTGGGGGAGGTGTCTGGTCTGGGGGAGGTGTCTGGGTCTGATGGAGGTGTCTGGTCTGGGGTAGGTGTCTAGGTCTGGCAGAGGTATCTGGGTCGGGGGGAGGTGTCTGGGTCAGGGGGTGGTGTCTGGGTCTGGGGAGGTGTCTGGGTCTGGGGGAGGTGTCTGGGTCTGGGGAGGTGTCTGGGTCTGGGTCAGGGGGAGGTGTCTGGGTCAGGGGGAGGTGTCTGGGTCTGGGGGAGGTGTCTGGGTCTGGGGGATGTGTCTCGGTCTGGGGGAGGTGTGTAGGTCTGGGGGAGGTGTCTGGGTCTGGGGTAGGTGTCTGGGTCTGGGGGAGGTGTCTGGGTCTGGGTCAGGGGGAGGTGTCTGGGTCTGGGGGAGGTGTCTGGGTCTGGGGAAGGTGTATGGGTCTGGGGGAGGTGTCTGGGTCTGAGGGAGGTGTCTGGTTCTGGGGGAGGTGTCTGGGTCTGGGGGAGGTATCTGGTTCTGGGGCAGCTGTCTGGGACTGGGGGAGTTGTCTGGGTCTGGGGGAGGTGTCTGGGTCTGGGTCTGGGGGAGATGTCTGGGTCTGGGGGAGGTGTCTGGGTCTGGGGGTGCTGTCTGGGTCTGGGGGAGGGGTCTGGGTCTGGGGGAGGTGTCTGGTTCTGGGGGAGGTGTCTGGGTTTGGGGGAGAGGTCTGGGTCTGGGGGAGGTGTCTGGGTCTGTGTCTGGGGGAGGCGTCTGGGTCTGGGGGAGGTATCTGGGTCTGGGGGACGTGTCTGAGTTTGGATGTGGGGGAGGTGTCTGGGTCTGGGGGAGGTGTCTGAGTCTGGGGGAGGTGTCTGGGTCTGGGTCTGTGGGAGGTGTCTGGGTCTGGGGGAGGTGTCTGGGTCTGGGGGAGGTGTCTGGGTCTGGGTCTGGGGTAGGTGTCTGGGTCTGGGGGAGGTGGCTGGGTCTGGGGGAGGTGTCTGGGTCTGCGTCTGGGGGAGGTGCCTGGGTCTGGGGGAGGTGTCTGGGTCTGGGGGAGGTGTCTGGGTCTGGGGGAGGTGTCTGGGTCTGGGGGAGGTGTCTGGGTCTAGGAGTGGTGTCTGGGTCTGGGGGAGGTGTCTGGGTCTGGGGGAGGTGTCTGGGTCTGGGAGTGGTGTCTGGGTCTGGGGGAGGTGTTTGGGTCTGTGGGAGGTGTTTGGGTCTGTGGGAGGTGTCTGGGTCTGGGGGAGGTGTCTGGGTCTGCGGGAGGTGTGTGGGTCTGGGGGAGGTGTCTGGGTCTGGGGGTGGTGTCTGGGTCTGGAGGAGGTGTCTGGGTCTGGGGGAGGTGTCTGGATCTGGGGGAGGTGTCTGGGTCTGTGGGTTGTGTCTGGGTCTGGGGGAGGTGCCTGGGTCTGGGGGAGGTGTCTGGGTCTGGGGCAGGTGTCGGGGTCTGGGGGAGGTGTCGGGGTCTGGGGGAGGTGTCTGGGTCTGGGGTGGTGTCTGGGTCTGGGGGAAGTGTCTGGGTCTGGCGGAGGTGTCTGGGCCTGGGGGAGGTGTCTGGGGAGGTGTCTGGGTCTGGGTCTGGGGCAGGTGTCTGAGTCTGGGGGAGGTGTCTGGGTCTGGGGGAGTTGTCTGGGTCTGGGGGAGGTGCCTGGGTCTGGGGGACGTGTCTGGGGAGGTGTCTGGGTCTGGAGGAGGTGTCTGGATCTGGGGGAAGTGTCTGGGTCTGGGGGAGGTGTCTGGGTCAGGGGGAGGTGTCTGGGTCAGGGGGAGGTGTCTGGGTCAGGGGGTGGTGTCTGGGTCTGGGGAGGTGTCTGTGTCTGGGGGAGGTGTCTGGGTCTGGGCGAGGTGTCTGGGTCTGGGGGAGGCGTTTGTGTCTGGGGGAGGTGTCTGGGTCTGGGGGAGGTGTCTGGGTCTGGGGGAGGTGTCTGGGTCTGGGGGAGGTGTCTCGGTCTGGTGGAGGTTTCTGGGTCTGGGGGAGGTGTCTGTGTCTGGTGGAGGTGTATGGGCCTGGGGGAGGTGTCTGGGGAGGTGTCTGGGTCTGGGTCTGGGGGGAGGTGTCTGAGTCTGGGGGAGGTGTCTGGGTCTGGGGGTGTTGTCTGGGTCTGGGGGAGGTGCCTGGGTCTGGGGGACGTGTCTGGGGAAGTGTCTGGGTCTGGGGGAGGTGTCTGGGTCTGGGGGAGGTGTCTGGGTCTGGGGGAGGTGCCTGGGTCGGGGGGAGGTGTCTGGGTCAGGGGGAGGTGTCTGGGTCAGGGGGAGGTGTCTGGGTCAGGGGGAGGTGTCTGGGTCAGGGGGAGGTGTCTGGTCTGGGGGAGGTGTCTGGGTCTGGGGGAGGTGTCTGGGCCGATTCTGTGGGAGGCCTCTGGGCTCGTTCTGGGGGAGGTGTCTGGGTCTGGAGGCGGTGTCTGGGTCAGGGGAGGTGTCTGTGTCTGGGGGAGGTGTCGGGGGGCGGTGGCTGCGTCGGGGGGATGGGTCTGGGGGAGGTGTCTGGATCGGGGGAGGTGTCCTTTCTGGGGGAGATGTCTGGTCTGGGGGATCTGTCTGGGTCTGGGGAGGTGTTTCGGTGTGGGGGAGGTGGCAGGGTCTGGAGGAGGTGTCTGGGTCTGGGGCAGGTGTCTGGCCTGGGGGAGGTGTCTGGGTCTGGGGGAGGTGTCTGGGTCTGGTGGAGGTGTCTGGTCTGGGGGAGGTGTCTGGGTCGGGCGGAGGTGTCTGGGTCGGGGGGAGGTGCCTGGGTGTGGCGGAGGTGTCTGGTCTGTGGGAGGTGTCTGGTCTGGGGGAGTTTTCTGATCTGCGGGAGTTGTCTGGGTTTGGGGGAGTTGTCTGCGTCTGGGGGAGGTGTCTGGCTCTGGCGGTGGTGTCTGGGTCATGGGGAGGTGTCTGAGTCCGGGGGAGGTGTCTGGTCTGGGGGAGGTGTCTGGTCTGGGGGAGGTGTCTGGTCTGGTGGAGCTGTCTGGTCTGCGGGAGGTGTCTGGGTCAGGGGGAGGTGTTTGGGTCAGGGGGAGTTGTCTGGGTCAGGGGGAGGTGTCTGGGTCAGGGGGAGGTGTCTGGGTCAGGGGGTGGTGTCTGGGTCTGGGGAGGTGTCTGGGTGTGGGGGAGGTGTCTGGGTCTGGGCGAGGTGTCTGGGTCTGGGGGAGCTGTCTGGGTCTGGGGGAGGTGTTTGGGTCTGGGGGAGGTGTCTGGGTCTGGGGGAGGTGTGTGGGTCTGGGGGAGGTGTCTGGGTCTGGGGGAGGTGCCTGGGTCGGGGGGAGGTGTCTGGGTCAGGGGGAGGTGTCTGGGTCAGGGGGAGGTGTCTGGGTCAGGGGGAGGTGTCTGGGTCTGGTGGAGGTGTCTGGGTCTGGGGGAGGTGCCTGGGTCAGGGGGAAGTGCCTGGGTCTGGGGGAGGTGTCTGGGTCTGGGGGAGGTGTCTGGGTCTGGGGGAGGTGTCTGGGTCTGGGGGAGGTGTCTGGGTCTGGGGGAGGTGTCTGGGTCTGGGGGAGGTGTCTGGGTTTGGGTCTGGGGACGTGCCTGGGTCTGGGGGAGATGTCTGGGTCTGGGGGAGGTGTCTGGGTCTGGGGGTGGTGTCTGGGTCTGAGGGAGGTTTCTGGGTCTGGGGAGGTGTCTGGGTCTGGGGGAGGTGTCTGGGTCAGGGGGCGGTGTCTGGGTCAGGGGGAGGTGTCTGGGTCTGGGGGAGTTGTCTGGGTCTGGGGGAGGTGTCTGGGTCTGGGGGAGCTCTCTGGGTCTGGGGGAGGTGTCTGGGTCTGGATGAGGTGCCTGGGTCTGGGGGAGGTGTCTGGGTCTGGGGGAGGTGTCTGGGTCTGGGGCAGGTGTCGGGGTCTGGGGGAGGTGTCGGGGTCTGGGGGAGGTGTCTGGGTCTGGGGTGGTGTCTGGGTCTGGGGGAAGTGTCTGGGTCTGTGGGTTTTGTCTGGGTCTGGGGGAGTTGTCTGGGTCTGGGGGAGGTGTCTGGGTCTGGGGGAGGTGTCTGGGGAGGTGTCTGGGTCTGGGGGAGGTGTCTGGGTCTGGGGGAGGTGTCTGGGTCTGGGGAGGTGCCTGGGTTGGGGGGAGGTGTCTGGGTCAGTGGGAGGTGTCTGGGTCAGGGGGAGGTGTCTGGGTCAGGGGGAGGTGTCTGGGTCAGGGGGAGGTATCTGGGTCAGGGGGAGGTGTCTGGTCTGCGGGAGGTGTCTGGGTCTGGGGGAGGTGTCTGGGCCGATTCTGTGGGAGGTCTCTGGGCTCGGTCTGGGGGAGGTGTCTGGGTCTGGAGGCGATGTCTGGGACAGGGGAGGTGTCTGGGTCTGGGGGAGGTGTCGGGGAGCGATGTCTGGGTCGTGGGGAGGGGTCTGGGGGAGGTGTCTGGATCGGGGGAGGTGTCTTGTCTGGGGGCAGTGTCTGGACTGGGGGATCTGTCTGGGTCTGGGGGAGGTGTCTGGGCCGGGGGAGGTGTCTGTTCTGGGGGAGTTGTCTGGGTGTGGGGGAGGTGGCAGGGTCTGGAGGCGGTGTCTGGGTCTGGGGGAGGTGTCTGGTCTGGGGGAGGTGTCTGGGTCTGATGGAGGTGTCTGGTCTGGGGTAGGTGTCTAGGTCTGGCAGAGGTATCTGGGTCGGGGGGAGGTGTCTGGGTCAGGGGGTGGTGTCTGGGTCTGGGGCAGGTGTCTGGGTCAGGGGGTGGTGTCTGGGTCTGGGGGAGGTGTCTGGGCCGGGGGAGGTGTCTGTTCTGGGGGAGTTGTCTGGGTCTGGGGGAGTTGTCTGGGTCTGGGGGAGGTGTCTGGGTCTGGGGGAGCTCTCTGGGTCTGGGGGAGGTGTCTGGGTCTGGATGAGGTGCCTGGGTCTGGGGGAGGTGTCTGGGTCTGGGGAAGGTGTCTGGGTCTGGGGGAGGTGTCTGGGTCTGAGGGAGGTGTCTGGTTCTGGGGGAGGTGTCTGGGTCTGGTGGAGGTATCTGGTTCTGGGGCAGCTGTCTGGGACTGGGGGAGTTGTCTGGGTCTGGGGGAGGTGTCTGGGTCTGGGTCTGGGGGAGGTGTCTGGGTCTGGGGGAGGTGTCTGGGTCTGGGGTTGCTGTCTGGGTCTGGGGGAGGGGTCTGGGTCTGGGGGAGGTGTCTGGGTCTGGGGGAGGTGTCTGGGTTTGGGGGAGATGTCTGGGTCTGAGGGAGGTGTCTGGGTCTGGGTCTGGGGGAGGTGTCTGGGCCTGGGGGAGGTGTCTGGGTCTGGGGGACGTGTCTGAGTTTGGATGTGGGGGAGGTGTCTGGGTCTGGGGGAGGTGTCTGGGTCTGGGTCTGTGGGAGGTGTCTGGGTCTGGGGGAGGTATCTGGGTCTGGGGGAGGTGTCTGGGTCTGGGTCTGGGGGAGGTGTCTGGGTCTGGGGGAGGTGGCTGGGTCTGGGGGAGGTGGCTGGGTCTGGGGGAGTTGCCTGGGTCTGGGGGAGGTGTCTGGGTCTGGGGGAGGTGTCTGGGTCTGGGGGAGCTGCCTGGGTCTGGGGGAGGTGCCTGGGTCTGGGGGAGGTGCCTGGGTCTGGGGGAGGTGTCTGGGTCTGGGGGAGGTGTCTGGGTCTGGGGGAGGTGTCTGGGTCGGTGGAAGGTGTCTGGGTCTGGGGGAGGTGTCTGGGTCTGGGGGATGTGTCTGGGTTTGTGTCTGGGGGAGGTGTCTGGGTCTGGGGGAGGTGTCTGGGTCTGGGGGAGGTGTCTGGGTCTGTGGGAGGTGTCTGGGTCTGTGGGAGGTGTCTGGGTCTGGGGGAGGTTTCTTGGTCTGGGGGAGGTGTCTGGGTCTGGGGGAGGTGTCTGGGTCTGGGGGAGGTGTCTGGGTTTGGGTCTGGGGGAGGTGTCTGGGTCTGGGGGAGGTGTCTGGGTCTGGGGGAGGTGTCTGGGTCTGGGGGAGATGTCTGGGTCTGGGGGTGGTGTCTGGGTCTGGAGGAGGTGTCTGGGTCTGAGGGAGGTGTCTGGGTCTGGGGGAGGTGTCTGAGTCTGGTGGAGGTGTCTGGGTCTGGGGGAGGTGTCTGGGTCTGGGGGAGGTGTCTGGGTCTGGGGGAGGTGTCTGGGTCTGGGGAGGTGTCTGGGTCTGGGGGAGGTGTCTGGGGGAGGTGTCTGGGTCTGGGGGAGATGTCTGGATCTGGGGGAGGTATCTGGGTCTGGGTCTGGGGGAGTTGTCTGGGTCAGGTGGAGGTGTCTGGGTCAGGGGCAGGTGTCTGGGTCAGGGGGTGGTGTCTGGGTCTGGGGAGGTGTCTGGGTCTGGGGGAGCTGTCTGGGTCTGGGGGAGGTGTTTGGGTCGGGGGGAGGTGTCTGGGTCAGGGGGAGGTGTCTGGGTCAGGGGGAGGTGTCTGGGTCAGGGGGAGGTGTCTGGGTCTGGTGGAGGTGTCTGGTCTGGGGGAGGTGTCTGGGTCTGGGCGAGGTGTCTGGGTCTGGGGGAGCTGTCTGGGTCTGGGGGAGGTGTTTGAGTCTGGGGGAGGTGTCTGGGTCTGGGGGAGGTGTCTGGGTCTGGGGGAGGTGTCTGGCTCTGGGGGAGGTGTCTGGGCCTGGGGGTGGTGTCTGGGTCTGGGGGAGGTGCCTGGGTCAGGGGGAAGTGCCTGGGTCTGGGGGAGGTGTCTGGGTCTGGGGGAGGTGTCTGGCTCTGGGGGAGGTGTCTGGGTCTGGGGGAGGTGTCTGGGTCTGGGGGAGGTGTCTGGGTCTGGGGGAGGTGTCTGGGTTTGGGTCTGGGGACGTGCCTGGGTCTGGGGGAGATGTCTGGATCTGGGGGAGGTGTCTGGGTCTGGGGGTGGTGTCTGGGTCTGGGGGAGGTTTCTGGGTCTGGGGAGGTGTCTGGGTCTGGGGGAGGTATCTGGGTCTGGGGATGGTGTCTGGGGGAGGTGTCTGGGTCAGGGGGCGGTGTCTGGGTCAGGGGGAGGTGTCTGGGTCTGGGGGAGTTGTCTGGTTCTGGGGGAGGTGTCTGGGTCTGGTGGAGGTGTCTGGGTCTGGGGAGCTCTCTGGGTCTGGGGGAGGTGTCTGGGTCTGGATGAGGTGCCTGGGTCTGGGGAAGGTGTCTGGGTCTGGGGGAGGTGTCTGGGTCTGAGGGAGGTGTCTGGTTCTGGGGGAGGTGTCTAGGTCTGGTGGAGGTATCTGGTTCTGGGGCAGCTGTCTGGGACTGGGGTAGTTGTCTGGGTCTGGGGAAGGTGTCTGGGTCTGGGTCTGGGGGAGGTGTCTGGGTCTGGGGGAGGTGTCTGGGTGTGGGGGTGCTGTCTGGGTCTGGGGGAGGGGTCTGGGTCTGGGGGAGCTGTCTGGGTCTGGGGGAGGTGTCTGGGTTTGGGGGAGATGTCTGGGTCTGGGGGAGGTGTCTGGGTCTGGGTCTGGGGGAGGTGTCTGGGTCTGGGGGAGGTGTCTGGGTCTGGGGGACGTGTCTGAGTTTGGATGTGGGGGAGGTGTCTGGGTCTGGGGGAGGTGTCTGAGTCTGGGGGAGGTGTCTGGGTCTGGGTCTGTGGGAGGTGTCTGGGTCTGGGGGAGGTATCTGGGTCTGGGGGAGGTGTCTGGGTCTGGGTCTGGGGGAGGTGTCTGGGTCTGGGGGAGGTGGCTGGGTCTGGGGGAGGTGTCTGGGTCTGGGGGAGGTGTCTGGGTCTGGGGGAAGTGTCTGGGTCTTGGTCTGGGGGAGTTGCCTGGGTCTGGGGGAGGTGTCTGGGTCTGGGGGAGGTGTCTGGGTCTGGGGGAGCTTCCTGGGTCTGGGGGAGGTGCCTGGGTCTGGGGGAGGTGCCTGGGTCTGGGGGAGATGTCTGGGTCTGGGGGAGGTGTCTGGGTCTGGGGGAGGTGTCTGGGTCTGGGGGAGGTGTCTGGGTCGGTGGATGGTGTCTGGGTCTGGGGGAGGTGTCTGGGTCTGGGGGATGTGTCTGGGTTTGCGTCTGGGGGAGGTGTCTGGGTCTGCGGGAGGTGTCTGGGTCTGGGGGAGGTATCTGGGTCTGTGGGAGGTTTCTGGGTCTGTGGGAGGTGTCTGGGTCTGGGGGAGGTTTCTTGGTCTGGGGGAGGTGTCTGGGTCTGGGGGAGGTGTCTGGGTCTGAGGGAGGTGTCTGGGTTTGGGTCTGGGGGAGGTGTCTGGGTCTGGGGGAGGTGTCTGGCTCTGGGGGAGGTGTCTGGGTCTGGGGGAGGTGTCTGGGTCTGGGGGTGGTGTCTGAGTCTGGTGGAGGTGTCTGGGTCTGGGGGAGGTGTCTGGGTCTGGGGGAGGTGTCTGGGTCTGGGGGAGGTGTCTGGGTCTGGGGAGGTGTCTGGGTCTGGGGCAGGTGTCTGGGGGAGGTGTCTGGGTCTGGGGGAGATGTCTGGATCTGGGGGAGGTATCTGGGTCTGGGTCTGGGGAGGTGTCTGGGTTTGGGTCTGGGGGAGGTGTCTGGGTCTGGGGGAGGTGTCAGTGTCTGGGGGAGTTGTTTGGGTCTGGGTCTGGGGGAGGTATCTGGGTCTGGGGGAGGTGTCTGCTTCTGGGGGAGGTGTCTGGGTCTGGGGAGGTGTCTGGGTCTGGGGGAGGTGTCTGGGTCTGGGGGAGGTGTCTGGGTCTGGGGGAGGTGTCTGGGTCTGGGTCTGTGGGTGGTGTCTGGGTCTGGGGGAGGTGTCTGTGTCTGGGGAGTTGTCTGGGTCTGGGGGAGGGGTCTAGGTCTGGGGGAGGTGTCTGGGTCTGGGGGTGTTGTCTGCGTCTGGGGGAGGTGTCTGGGTCTGCGGGAGGTGTCTGAGTCTCGGGGAGGTGTCTGGGTCTGGGGAAGCTCTCTGGGTTTGGGTCTGGGGGAGGTGTCTGGGTCTGGCGGCGGTGTCTCGGTCTGGGGGAGGTCTCTGAGTCTGGGGGAGGTGTCTGGGCCTGGTCCTGGGGGAGGTGTCTGGGTCTGGGGGAGGTGTTTGGGTCTGGGGGAGGTGTCTGGGTCTGGGAGATGTGTCTTGGTCTGGGTCTGGAGTAGGTGTCTGGGGGAGGTGTCTGGGTCTGGGGGTGGTGTCTGTGTCTGGGGAGTTGTCTGGGTCTGGGGGAGGGGTCTGGGTCTGGGGGAGGTGTCTGGGTCTGGGGGTGTTGTCTGCGTCTGGGGGAGGTGTCTGGGTCTGGGGGAGGTGTCTGGGTCTGGGGGAGGTGTCTGGGACTGGGAAAGCTGTCTGGGTTTGGGTCTGGGGGAGGTGTCTGGGTCTGGGGGCGGTGTCTGGGTCTGGGGGAGGTGTCTGGGTCTGGGTCTGGGGGAGGTGTCTGGGTCTGGGGGAGGTGTCTGGGTCTGGGGGAGATGTCTGGGCCTGTGGGAGGTGTCTGGGTCTGGGGGAGGTGTCTGGGTCTGGGGGAGGTGTCTGGGTCTGGGGGAGGTGTCCGGGTCTGGGGGAGGTGTCTGGGTCTGGGTCTGGGGGTGTTGTCTGTGTCTGGGGGAGGTGTCTGGGTCTGGGGGAGGTGTCTGGGTCTGGGGGAGGTGTCTGGGTCTGTGGGAGGTGTCTGGGTCTGGGTCTGGGTGAGGTGTCTGGGTCTGGGGGAGGTGTCTTGGTCTGGGGAGGTGTCTGGGTCTGTGGAAGGTGTCTGGGTCTGGGGGAGGTGTCTGGGTCTGGGGGAGGTGTCTGGGTTTGTGTCTGGGGGAGGTGTCTGTGTCTGGGGGTGGTGTCTGGGTCTGGGGGAGGTGTCTGGGTCTGGGGGAGGTGTCTGGGTCTGGGGGAGGTGTCTGGGTCTGTGGGAGGTGTCTGGGTCTGGGGGAGGTGTCTTGGTCTGGGGGAGGTGTCTGGGTCTGGGGGAGCTGTCTGGGTCTGGGGGAGGTGCCTGGGTTTGGGTCTGGGGGAGGTGTCTGGGTCTGGGGGAGGTGTCTGGGTCTGGGGGAGGTGTCTGGGTCTGGGGGTGGTGTCTGGGTCTGGGGGAGGTGTCTGGGTCTGAGGGAGGTGTCTGGGTCTGGTGGAGGTGTCTGGGTCTGGGGGTGGTGTCTGGGTCTGGGGGAGGTGTCTGGGTCTGGGGGAGGTGTCTGGGTCTGGGGAGGTGTCCGGGTCTGGGGGAGCTGTCTGGGGGAGGTGTCTGGGTCTGGGGGAGGTGTCTGGGTCTGGGGAGGTGTCAGTGTTTGGGTCTGTGGGGAGGTGTCTGGGTCTGGGGGAGGTGTCAGTGTCTGGGGGAGGTGTCTGGGTCTGGGTCTGGGGGAGGTGTCTGGGTCTGGGGGAGGTGTCTGCGTCTGGGGGAGGTGTCTGGGTCTGGGGAGGTGTCTGTGTCTGGGGAGATGTGTGGGTCTTGGGGAGGTGTCTGGGTCTGGGGGAGGTGTCTGGGTCTGGGGGAGGTGCCTGGGCCTGGGAGAGGTGTCTGGGTCTGGGGGAGGTGTCTGGGTCTGGGGGAGGTGTCTGGATCTGGGGGCAGTGTCTGGGTCTGGGGGAAGTTTCTGGGTCTGGGGGAGGTGTCTGGGTCTGGGGGCGGTGTCTGGGTCTGGGGGAGGTGTCTGGATCTGGGGGCGGTGTCTGGGTCTGGGGGAGGTGTCTGGGTCTGGGAGATGTGTCTTGGTCTGGGTCTGGGGTAGGTGTCTGGGGGAGGTGTCTGGGTCTGGGGGAGGTGTCTGAGTCTGGGGGAGGTGTCTGGGTCTGGGGGAGGTGTCTGGGTCTGGGGGTGGTGTCTGGGTCTGGGTCTGGGGGAGGTGTCTGGGTCTGGGGGAGGGGTCTGGGTCTGGGGGAGGTGTCTGGGTCTGGGGGAGTTGTCTGCGTCTGGGGGAGGTGTCAGGGTCTGGGGGAGGTGTCAGGGTCTGGGGAAGGTGTCTGGGTCTGGGGGAGGTGTCTGGGTCTGGGGAAGCTGTCTGGGTTTGGGTCTGGGGGAGGTGTCTGGGTCTGGGGGCGGTGCCTGGGTCTGGGGGAGGGGTCTGGGTCTGGGGGAGGTGTCTGGGTCTGGGGGAGGTGTCTGTGTCTGGGGGAGGTGTCTGGGTCTGGGGGAGGTGTCTGGGTCTGGGGGAGGTGTCTGGGTCTGGGGGAGGTGTCTGGGTCTGGGTCTGGGGGAGGTGTCTGAGTCTGGGGGAGGTGTCTGGGTCTGGGGGAGGTGTCTGCGTCTGGGGGAGGTGTCTGGGTCTGTGGGAGGTGTCTGGGTCTGGGTCTGGGGGAGCTGTCTGGGTCTGGGGGAGGTGTCTGGGTCTGGGGGAGGTGTCTGGGTTTGGGTCTGGGGGCGGTGTCTGGGTCTGGGGGCGGTGTCTGGGTCTGGGGGAGGTGTCTGGGTCTGGGTCTGGGGGAGGTGTCTGGGTCTGGGGGAGGTGTCTGGGTCTGGGGGAGATGTCTGGGTCTGGGGTAGGTGTCTGGGTCTGGGGGAGGTGTCTGGGTCTGGGGGAGGTGTCTGAGTCTGGGGGAGGTGTCTGGGTCTGGGGGAGGTGTCTGGGTCTGTGGGAGGTGTCTGGGTCTGGGTCTGGGGGAGTTGTCTGCGTCTGGGGGAGGTGTCTGGGTCTGGGGGAGGTGTCTGGGTCTGGAGGAGGTGTTTGGGTCTGGGGGAGGTGTCTGGATCTGGGGGCTGTGTCTGGGTCTGGGGGAGGTGTCTGGGTCTGGGTCTGGGGGAGGTGTCTGGGTCTGGGGGAGGTGTCTGGGTCTGGGGGAGGTGTCTGGGTCTGGGTCTGGGGGAGGTGTCTGGGTCTGGGGGAGGTGTCTGGGTCTGGGGGAGGTGTCTGTGTCTGGGGGAGGTGTCTGGGTCTGGGTCTGGGGGAGGTGTCTGAGTCTGGGGGAGGTGTCTGGGTCTGGGGGAGGTGTCTGGGTCTGGGGGAGGTGTCTGGGTCTGTGGGAGGTGTCTGGGTCTGGGTCTGGGGGAGGTGTCTGGGTCTGGGGGAGGTGTCTGGGTCTGGGGGAGGTGTCTGGGTTTGGGTCTGGGGGCGCTGTCTGGGTCTGGGGGAGGTGTCTGGGTCTGGGGGAGGTGTCTGGGTCTGGGTCTGGGGGAGGTGTCTGGGTCTGGGGGAGGTGTCTGGGTCTGGGGGAGATATCTGGGTCTGGGGGAGGTGTCTGGGTCTGGGGGAGGTGTCTGAGTCTGGGGGAGGTGTCTGGGTCTGGGGGAGGTGTCTGGGTCTGTGGGAGGTGTCTGGGTCTGGGTCTGGGGGAGGTGTCTGGGTCTGGGGGAGGTGTCTGGGTCTGGGGGAGGTGTCTGGGTCTGGATCTGGGGGAGGTGTTTGGGTCTGGGGGAGGTGTCTGGATCTGGGGGAGGTGTCTGGGTCTGGGGGAGGTGTCTGGGTCTGGGTCTGGGGGAGGTGTCTGGATCTGGGGGAGGTGTCTGGGTCTGGGGGAAGTGTCTGGGTCTGGGTCTGGGGGAGGTGTCTGGGTCTGGGGGAGGTGTCTGGGTCTGGGTCTGGGGGAGGTGTCTGGGTCTGGGTCTGGGGGAGGTGTTTGGGTCTGGGGGAGGTGTCTGGATCTGGGGGAGGTGTCTGGGCCTGGGTCTGGGGGAGGTGTTTGGGTCTGGGGGAGGTGTCTGGACCTGGGGGAGGTGTCTGGGCCTGGGTCTGGGGGAGGTGTTTGGGTCTGGGGGAGGTGTCTGGGTCTGGGGGAGGTGTCTGGGTCTGGGTCTGGGGGAGGTGTCTGGGTCTGGGGGAGGTGTCTGGGTCTGGGGGAGGTGTCTGGGTCTGGGGGAGGTGTTTGGGTCTGGGGGAGGTGTCTGGATCTGGGGGAGGTGTCTCTGATTCTCTCTCTACCTCCCGTTGAATCTCGGCTCAGTGTAGCGGAGCCGAGCCGGAGCGCGGAGTCTGGCTGCTCTCCCCGCCAGCCGCAGGTCGGGACCCGGTCGGTGTCTGCAGGAATTTGGATTGTTTCAGGGTCGGAGTGACGGAGCCGGGATGGATGAGAATGTGAGCAGATTGCTGCAGTTTCTGTGTCAGAATAACTCGGTGTCACTGAATGGAACGTGTGAGGAGCCGCGGAAAGGAAGAACAGGTCAGCAAGGCAGGAAAGGTGAGTGTGGCACCTGTTCACCCGAGAGAGGGAGAGAGAGTGAGGGAGTGAGAGAGGGAAAGAGGGAGAGAGAGATAGAGGGAGAGGGAGAGATAGAGGGAGAGAGAGAGAGATAGAGGGAGAGAGAGAGGGAGAGAGAGAGAGATAGATAGAGGGAGAGAGAGAGAGAGGGAGAGAGGGAGGGAGTGAGAGAGGGAGATAGAGAGAGGGAAAGAGGGAGAGAGAGAGAGAGGGAGAGGGAGAGATAGAGGGAGAGAGAGAGAGAGAGATAGAGGGAGAGAGAGATAGATAGAGAGAGAGAGAGAGGGAGAGATAGAGGGAGAGGGAGAGGGAGAGAGAGGGAGAGAGTGATAGAGGGAGAGAGTGATAGAGGGAGAGAGAGAGAGAGGGAGAGAGACAGAGATATAGAGAGAGAGGGAGAGGGGGAACAGAGAAAATGTGTAACTATAGCGGCAAACTATGTTCCAGCTTGCCACAAGCAGAGTGACAACCAGTGACCATTAAATCTAAGAAAAGATTATATGCATATTATATGTGAGTATATCTGTGTATACATGGGTATACTTGTCTATACACTGTATGTGTAGATCGGGGTTTATGTGGCCAATGATACATGTATTTCTGTGCTTTGGCAACATAAGATGTATCTTAGCAAAATACTGCAGATGTTGGAAATCCGAAATAACAACAGAAAATGCTGGAAAAACTCAGCAGGTCAGGCAACATCCGTGGAGAGAAATTTGAGTTGACGTTTCGGGTTGGACCCTTCTTCAAAACTGGAAAGAAAAGAAACTAGATCGGAGGCAGGGCTGCGATCGGACAAAAGAATAAAAGAAACAAAAGAAGTAAAAGAGATTAGAAGCTAGACGAGATGGTAATAGGCTGGGATTAGGTGTAAAGTGTACTGACAGGGCAAAAGATAGCTGCCAGGTGTGAGGGAGAAACAAAAGGAAAGGGGGGGGGAAAGGAGTGGAACAATTACAAGAGAAAATGAAATGGGGGCCGAGCTTATGATCTGAAATTGTTGAACTCGATATTGAGACCGGAAGGCTGTAAAGTGCCTAATCGGAAGATGCGGTGCTGTTCCTCGAGCTTACGCTGGGTTTCCGTGGAACAATACAAGAGGCCAAGGACGGTGAGGTCCGAGTAGGAATGGAGCGGTGAATTAAAATGACAGGCGACCGGAAGCTCGGGATCACCCTTACGGACTGAACGGAGGTGTTCCGCAAAGCGGTCACCCAATCTGCGTTTGGTCTCCCCAATGTAGAGGAGACCGCATCGTGAGCAGCGAATACAATATACTAGATTGCGAGAAGTACAAGTAAATCGCTGTTTCACCTGGAAGGGGTGTTTGGGGCCCTGGACAGTGGGAAGGGGGGAGGTATAGGGGCAGGTGTTACATCTCCTCCGCTTGCACGGGAAGGTGCCAGGCGAAGAGGAAGGGCTGTTTGGGGTGATAGAGCAGACCAGGCTGCCAAGAGAGGACAGGATATGCTCTCACTGCAGTCAGGGAGTGGTGGAGACAGAGATGCACTTCCTCACAGCTTGTGGAAAATATCAGGGCATCAGGGAAAATTTCTACCAAAAATTCTCACAAATATGCCCTGATTTCAGAAATCTGAATGACAACCAAAAACTCCCATTCCTACTGGGAGAGGAGAGAAACTGTATAACACTGGCGGCACACTATGTTACAGCTTGCCATGAACAGAGGGACAACCAGTAAACTAAGAAAAGAATATATATAAACAATGCGAATGTATATTTATACACTCAGGGATATACCTGTTTATACACTGTATGAATAGAACTGTGTTTATGTGCTAAACCATAAATGTATTTTGATGCTTTGGCAACATAAGATGTAACTTATCATGCCAATAAAGCGATTTGAATTGAATTGAAAAATAGAGGAGTGGACGAGGGTGTCTCGGAGGGAGCGGTCCCTGCGGAATGCTGAAAGGGGAGGGGAGGGGAAGATACGTTTGGTGGTGGGATCACTTTGGAGGTAGCGGAAATAAGATGTATCTTGTCATGCCAATAAAGCAATTTGAATTGAATTGAATTGAGTGATAGAGAGAGAGTGATAGAGAGTGATAGAGAGAGATAGAGGGAAAGGGAGAGAGAGAGAGTGATAGAGAGAGATAGAGGGAAAGGGAGAGAGAGAGAGTGATAGAGGGAAAGGGAGAGAGAGTGTGATAGAGGGAAAGGGAGAGAGAGTGTGATAGAGGGAAAGGGAGAGAGAGAGTGTGATAGAGGGAAAGGGAGGGAGAGAGTGTGATAGAGAGAAAGGGAGAGAGAGAGTGTGATAGAGGGAAAGGGAGAGAGAGAGTGTGATAGAGGGAAAGGGAGGGAGAGAGTGTGATAGAGAGAAAGGGAGAGAGAGAGTGTGATAGAGGGAAAGGGAGAGAGAGAGTGATAGAGGGAAAGGGAGAGAGAGAGTGTGATAGAGAGAGATAGAGGGAAAGGGAGAGAGAGAGAGTGATAGAGAGAGATAGAGGGAAAGGGAGAGAGAGAGTGATAGAGAGAGATAGAGGGAAAGGGAGAGAGAGAGTGTGATAGAGGGAAAGGGAGAGAGAGAGTGTGATAGAGGGAAAGGGAGAGAGAGAGTGTGATAGAGGGAAAGGGAGAGAGAGTGTGATAGAGGGAAAGGGAGAGAGAGTGTGATAGAGGGAAAGGGAGAGAGAGAGTGTGATAGAGGGAAAGGGAGAGAGAGTGTGATAGAGGGAAAGGGAGAGAGAGAGTGTGATAGAGGGAAAGGGAGGGAGAGAGTGTGATAGAGAGAAAGGGAGAGAGAGAGTGTGATAGAGGGAAAGGGAGAGAGAGAGTGATAGAGTGATAGAGGGAGAGAGATAGAGGGAAAGGGAGAGAGAGAGTGTGATAGAGGGAAAGGGAGAGAGAGAGTGTGATAGAGGGAAAGGGAGGGAGAGAGTGTGATAGAGGGAAAGGGAGGGAGAGAGTGTGATAGAGGGAAAGGGAGAGAGAGAGTGTGATAGAGGGAAAGGGAGGGAGAGAGTGTGATAGAGGGAAAGGGAGGGAGAGAGATAGAGGGAGAGAGAGAGAGAGGGAGAGGGAGAGGGAGATGATGGAGAGAGAGACAGACAGAGCGACCAAGCATTTACCAGGTAGTAAAGGGCTTCACCTGCTCTGAATGGTAATCAGAATAATTTGTCCTCTAATAGACAGGAAAGCAGAGAGAGGAAAGAAATAATAAACAGACTGCAGAAACAAACAGATAAAAACACAGTAAGAGTAATAGAGAGAGAAAAAGGGAGTGAAAGAGATGGAGAGACAGAGAAATAGAGAAAAGAACACAGAGCAGAGCGAGTCAAACAGAGAGAGAAAGAGATGAGAAATCGCAGGCGGAGCGCGTCGTGTAACAACTGCCCCCCCCCGGCCCCCTCTACCCCCCCCCACCCCCGGTCCCCCTCCTCCCCCCAGCCCCCTCCCTCCCTTCCCCCCCCCCACCCCCGGGTCCCCTCCCCGCACCCCCAGGTCCTCTCCCCGCCCCCCCCCCAGGCCCACTCTCCCCCGGAGGGGCAGTATTGAGAGAGTGCCGCACGGTCGGAGGGGCAGTACTGAGGGAGCGCCACACGGTCGGAGGGGCAGTACTGAGGGAGCGCCACACTGTCGGAGGGGCAGTACTGAGGGAGCGCCGCACGGTCGGAGGGGCAGTACTGAGGGAGCGCCGCACTGTCGGAGGGGCAGTACTGAGGGAGTGCCGCACTATTGGAGAGGCAGTACTGGGAGTGCTGCACTGTCGGAGGGTCAGTACTGAGGGAGTGCCGCACTGTTGGAGGGGCAGTACTGAAGGAATGCCGCACTGTCGGAGGGGCAGTACTGAGGGAGCGCCGTACTGTCGGATGGACAGTACTGAGGGAGTGCCGCACTGTCGGAGGGGCAGTACTGAGGGAATGCCACACTGTTGGAGGGGCAGTACTCATAGAGTCATAGAGTTATACAGCACAGAAAGAGGCCCTTCGGCCCATCGCGTCCGCGCCGGCCATCAAGCCCTGTCTAATCTAATCCCATTTTCCAGCATTTGGTCCGTAGTCTTGTATGCTATGGCATTTCAAGTGCTCATCCAAATGCTTTCACTGCCTGAAAGGGTGGTAGAGGTTCCTGCCTCTACCACCCTTTCAGGCAGTGAGTTCCAGATTCCAACCACCCTCTGGGTGAAAAAGTTTTTCCTCAAATCCCCTCTAAACCTCCTGCCCCTTACCTTGAATCTATGCCCCCTTGTTATTGACCCCTCTACTAACGGAAAAAGTTCCTTTCTATCCACCCTATCTATGCCCCTCATAATTTTGTATACCTCAATCAGGTCCCCCCTCAGCCTTCTCTGCTCCAAGGAAAACAACCCCAGCCTGTCCAGTCTTTCTTCATAGCTGAAGCGCTCCAGCCCAGGTAACATCCTGGTGAATCTCCTCTGCACCCTCTCCAAAGCAATCACATCCTTCCTATAGTGAGGCGACCAGAACTGCACACAGTACTCCAGCTGTGGCCTTACCAGCGTTTTGTACAGTTCCATCATAACCTCCCTGCTCTTATATTCTATGCCTCGGCTAATGAAGGCAAGTATCCCATATGCCTTTTTAACCACCTTATCCACCTGTTCTGCTGCCTTCAGGGATCTATGTACATGCACACCAAGGTCCCTCTGATCCTCTGTCTTTCCTAGGTCGTACCATTCATTGTGTATTCCCTTGCCTTGTTAGTCCGTCCAAAATGCATCACCTCACACTTTTCAGGGTTAAATTCCATTTGCCACTGTTCCGCCCATCTGACCAACCCATCTATATCGTCCTGTAGCCTGAGGCTTCCCGCCTCGCTATTTACCACCCCACCAATTTTTGTGTCATCTGCGAACTTACTGATCATACCTTTTACATTCACATCCAAATCATTAATGTAGACCACAAACAGCAAGGGACCTAGCACCGATCCCTGCGGTACCCCACTGGACACAGGCTTCCAGTCACAAAAACAACCTTCCACCATCACTCTTTGCCTTCTGCCACTAAGCCAGTTTTGGATCCAATGTGCCAAGGCACCCTGGATCCCATGGGCTCTTACCTTCCTGACCAGTCTCCTATGCAGGACTTTATCAAAAGCCTTACTGAAATCCATGTAAACCACATCCACTGCACTACCCTCATCCACACACCTAGTCACCCCCTCTCAAAATTCAATCAAATTGGTCAGACATGATCTTTCCTTGACAAAGCCATGCTGGCTACCCTTAATTAATCCCTGCCTCTCCAAGTGGAGACCAATTCTATCCCTCAGAATTTTTTCCAATAATTTCCCTACCACTGATGTTAGGCTCACTGGCCTGTAATTCCCTGGTTTATCCCTGCTACCCTTCTTGAATAATGGTACTACGTTAGCTGTTCTCCAGTCCTCTGGCACATCCCCTGTGGCCAGAGAGGTTCTGAAAATTTGTGTCAGAGCCCCTGCAATCTCCTCCTTTGCTTCACATAGTAGCCTGGGATACATCTCGTCCGGGCCTGGGGATTTATCCACTTTTAAGCCTGCTAAAACCGCTAGTACCTCCTCCCTCTCGATGCTAATATGTTCAAGTATATCACAGTCCCCCTGCCCGATTTCTAAGTCCACATCGTCCTTCTCCATAGTGAAAACAGATGCAAAAAATTCATTTAAAACCCCACCTACATCCTCTGGCTCTACACACAGTTTGCCACTTTGGTCCCTAATGGGCCCTACCCTTTCCCTAGTTATCCTCTTGTCCTTAATATACTTATAAAACACCTTAGGATTTTCCTTTATTTTGCTCGCCAGTGTTATTTCATGGCCTCTCCTCGCTCTCCTAATTTCTTTTTTAAGTATGCCCCTGCACTTTTTATACTCCTCTAGGGCTTCCTCTGTCTTTAGTCCTTTGTATCTGCCAAAAGCCTCCCTTTTTTTCCTAATCCATTCTCGTATATCCCTTGACATCCAAGGTTCACTGGGCTTGTTGGTCCCACCCTTGACCTTTACGGGAACATGTTGCCATTGTACTCTTTTTTTAAAATTCATTGATGGGATGTGGGCATCGTTGGCTAGGCCTGCATTTAGTGCCCATCTCTAATTGCCCTTGAGAAGATGGTGGTGAGCCGCCTTCTTGAGCCGCTGCAGTCCATATGGTGTAGGTACACCCACAATGCTGTTAGGAATGTACTCTCTCAATTTCCTTTCTGAAAGACTCCCATTACTGAGGGAGCACTGCATTGTCAGAGAGGCAGTACTGAGGGAGCACTGTACTGTCGGAGGGGCAGTACTGAGGGAGTGCCGCACTGTCGGAGGGGCAGTACTGAGGGAGCGCTGCACTGTCAGAGGGGCAGTACTGAGGGAGCTCTGCACTGTCAGAGGGGCAGTACTGAGGGAGCACTGCATTGTCAGAGGGGCAGTACTGAGGGAGCACTGTACTGTCGGAGGGGCAGTACTGAGGGAGTGCCGCACTGTCGGAGGGGCAGTACTGAGGGAGCGCTGCACTGTCAGAGGGGCAGTACTGAGGGAGCTCTGCACTGTCAGAGGGGCAGTACTGAGGGAGCTCTGCACTGTCAGAAGGACAGTACTGAGGGAGCACTGTACTGTCGGAGGGGCAGTACTGAGGGAGTGCCGCACTGTCAGAGGGGCAGTACTGAGGGAGCACTGCACTGTCAGAAGGACAGTACTGAGGGAGCGCCGCACTGTCGGAGGGGCAGTACTGAGGGAGTGCCACACTGTCGGAGGGGCAGTACTGAGGGAGCACTGCACTGTCAGAAGGACAGTACTGAGGGAGCACTGTACTGTCGGAGGGGCAGTACTGAGGGAGTGCCACACTGTCGGAGGGGCAGTACTGAGGGAGTGCCGCACTGTCAGAGGGGCAGTACTGAGGGAGCGCTGCACTGTCAGAAGGACAGTACTGAGGGAGCACTGTACTGTCGGAGGGGCAGTACTGAGGGAGTGCCACACTGTCGGAGGGGCAGTACTGAGGGAGTGCCGCACTGTCAGAGGGGCAGTACTGAGGGAGCGCTGCACTGTCAGAGGGGCAGTACTGAGGGAGCTCTGCACTGTCAGAGGGGCAGTACTGAGGGAGCGCCGCACTGTCAGAGGGGCAGTACTGAGGGAGCACTGCACTGTCGGTGGGGCAGTATTGAGGGAGCGCCGCACTGTCGGCAGTGCTGTCTTTCGGATGAGACGTTAAACCGAGGCTCCGTCTACCCTCTCAGGTGGACGTAAAAGATCCCACGGCCACTATTTCGAAGAAGAGCAGGGGAGTGTTCCCCGGTGTCCTGGGGCCAATATTTATCCCTCAACCAACATCACTAAAACAGATTATCTGGTCATTATCACATTGCTGTTTGTGGGAGCTTGCTGTGCGCAAATTGTCTGCCACGTTTCCTACATTACAACAGTGACTACACTTCACAAAGTACTTCATTGGCTGTGAAGGGCTTTGGGACATACTGAGGTTGGGAAAGGCGTTGGAGAAACGTGAGTCTTTCATTCAGTATTTTTATGACGCAGTTGGTTAGATTTTCACCGTCCTGTTGGGTGTGAAACTGACGCTGCCGATCCGCCTGCGACTGAAGCCGCCCGATTCACCTTAGTGTGGAAATCAATTGAAAGTGAAAAGCAGGCGGTTTCTATATTGTGAGGCCGATCTGCGACGGCCGTCTCGCGGCCAGGTGGCAGGTGGAGACGCCACCAGGAAGTGACCGTGCTCCTCTCCAACTGGTATCCATGAACAAGGTGGTCAACATCCAGGGAACGGGAATCATAATATCCCTGGAGATAAAGGGCAGGACTTGCATTTCTATAGCGCCTTTCACCACTGCAGGACGTCCCAAAGCGCTTTCCAGCAATGAAGTACTTCATGATCACCTTAAACATGATGAGAGATTCAGGCCTGCCAAAGACCAGGAGCCAGGAATATACCGTTTAAAGGGCTAATTGCACAGAAAAGTGGAGGCTGCTTATCAAAACTTCAGCAGAGGTCAGTGGAATGCCTTTAAAGGAATAATGCTGAGCTTGCCGGATGATCAGTCCCGAAATGGATCAATAAACAAATTCAAAGTGAAATAAATGGGGGAAAACATTAACCGTGTGAGAGAGGAGTAAGGGTCCATTGGGACAGGGTCAGCCAGAGGGTTAGAGGGGCCAGAGGCTCGATTCTAATTCTGGGCACGTTCAGGGCTGAGGGGAGGACACACAGAATCCTCAGTGTGATTTTAATTTGTCCGCACTGTCTCCCAACCATAGCGGGGAATGGGGCGGGAGGAATGGGCTGTAGCCAGGAGTGGGGTGGGCTTTGGGGAATGGGGCGGGAGCGGGGACTGGGATGAGAGGCCACTGGGACCCACGGGAACGGTCCCGACATAACGGACAGGGGGTGGTCACCAAAGAGCTGCCAGTGGTGGGAGGGAGGGAGGGGGAAGGTTGGGTGGGGGGTGGGGAAGCCCAAAGATTCCTGCCGGAGTCTGTCTCCGTCACGCTCTGTCCCCCATCACGCTCTGTCCCCCATCACGCTATATCCCCGTCACGCTATATCCCCGTCACGCTCTGTCCCCGTCACGCTCTGTCCCCGTCACGCTCTGTCCCCCATCACGCTCTGTCCCCGTCACGCTCTGTCCCCGTCACGCTCTGTCCCCGTCACGCTCTGTTCCCGTCACGCTCCGTCCCCGTCACGCTCTGTCCCTGTCACGCTCTGTTCCCGTCACGCTCCGTCCCCGTCACGCTATATCCCCGTCACGCTCAGTCCCCGTCACGCTCTGTCCCCGTCACGCTCTGTCCCCGTCACGCTATATCCCCGTCACACTCTATCCCCGTCACGCTATGTCCCCGTCACGCTCTACCCCGTCACGCTCTATCCCCGCCACGCTCTGTCCCCGTCACGCTCTGTCTCCATCACGCTCTGTCCCCGTCACGCTCTGTCCCCCGTCACGCTCTGTCCCCCGCCACTCTCTGTCCCCGCCATGCTCTGTCCCCGTCATGCTCTGTCCCCGCCACGCTCTGTCACCCATCACGCTATAGCCCCGTCACGCTCTGTCCCCGTCATGCTCTGTCCCCGTCACGCTATATCCCCGTCACGCTCTGTCCCCGTCACGCTCTGTCCCCGTCACGCTCTGTCCCCGTCACGTTCCATCCCCGTCACACTCAGTCCCCGTCACGCGCTGTCCCCCGTCACGCGCTGTCCCCGTCACGCTATATCCCCGTCACACGCTGTCCCCGTCACACTATATCCCCGTCACGTTCTGTCCCCGTCACGCGCTGTCCCCGTCACGCGCTGTCCCCGTCACGCTATATCCCCGTCACGCGCTGTCCCTCGTCACGCTATATCCCCGTCACGCTCTGTCCCCGTCACGCGCTGTCCCCGTCACGCTATATCCCCATCATGCGCTGTCCCCGTCACGCTATATCCCCGTCACGCTCCGTCCCCGTCACGCTATATCCCTGTCACGCTATATCCCCGTCACGCTATATCCCTGTCACGCTATATCGCCGTCACGCTTTATCCCCGTCATGCTCTGTCCCCGTCACGCTCTGTCCCCGTCACGCTCTGTCCCCGTCACGCTCTGTCCCCGTCACGCTCTGTCTCCGTCACGCTCTGTCCCCGTCACGCTCTGTCCCCCGTCACGCTCTGTCCCGCGCCATGCTCTGTCCCCATCACACTTTGTCCCCCGTCACGCTCTGTCCCCCGCCACGCTCTGTCACCCGTCACGCTATAGCCCCGTCACACTCTGTCCCCGTCACACTCTGTCCCCGTCACGCTCTGTCCCCGTCACGCTCTGTCCCCGTCACGCTCTGTCTCCGTCACGCTCTGTCCCCGTCACGCTCTGTCCCCGTCACGCTATATCCCCATCAAGCTATATCACCGTCACGCTATATCACCGTCATGCTCTGTCCCCGTCACGCTCCGTCCCCGTCACGCTATATCCCCATCACGCTATATCCCCGTCACGCTCTGTCCCTGTCACGCTCTGTCCCCATCACGCTCTGTCCCCGTCACGCTCTGTCCCCGTCACGTTCCGTCCCCGTCACGCTCCGTCCCCGTCACGCGCTGTCCCCGTCACGCTATATCCCCGTCACGCGCTGTCCCCCATCACGCGCTGTCCCCATCACGCGCTGTCCCCATCACGCTATAACCCCATCACGCGCTGTCCCCATCACGCTATATCCCCGTCACGCTCTGTCCCCTGTCACGCTCTGTCCCCCGTCACGTGCTGTCCCCGTCACGCGCTGTCCCCGTCACGCGCTGTCCCCCATCACGCGCTGTCCCCGTCACGCTCTGTCCCCGTCACGCTCTGTCCCCGTCACATTCCATCCCCGTCACGCTCCGTCCCCGTCACGCGCTGTCCCCCGTCACGCGCTGTCCCCGTCACGCTATATCCCCGTCACACGCTGTCCCCGTCACACTATATCCCCGTCACGTTCTGTCCCCGTCACGCGCTGTCCCCGTCACGCGCTGTCCCCGTCACGCTATATCCCCGTCACGCGCTGTCCCTCATCATGCTATATCCCCGTCACGCTCTGTCCCCGTCATGTGCTGTCCCCGTCACGCTATATCCCCGTCATGCGCTGTCCCCGTCACGCTATATCCCCGTCACGCTCCGTCCCCGTCACGCTATATCCCTGTCACGCTATATCCCCGTCACGCTATATCCCTGTCACGCTATATCGCCGTCACGCTTTATCCCCGTCATGCTCTGTCCCCGTCACGCTCTGTCCCCGTCACGCTCTGTCCCCGTCACGCTCTGTCCCCGTCACGCTCTGTCCCCGTCACGCTCTGTCCCCGTCACGCTCTGTCTCCGTCACGCTCTGTCCCCCGTCACGCTCTGTCCCCGTCACGCTCTGTCCCGCACCACGCTCTGTCCCCCTCACACTTTGTCCCCCGTCACGCTCTGTCCCCCGCCACGCTCTGTCACCCGTCACGCTATAGCCCCGTCACGCTCTGTCCCCGTCACGCTCTGTCCCCGTCACGCTCTGTCCCCGTCACGCTCTGTCCCCGTCACGCTCTGTCCCCGTCACGCTCTGTCCCCGTCACGCTCTGTCTCCGTCACGCTCTGTCCCCGTCACGCTCTGTCCCCGTCACGCTCTGTCCCCCGTCACGCTATATCCCCATCACGCTATATCCCCATCACGCTATATCCCCGTCACGCTCTGTCCCCGTCATGCTCCGTCCCCGTCACGCTATATCCCCATCACGCTATATCCCCGTCACGCTCTGTCCCCGTCACGCTCTGTCCCCGTCACGTTCCGTCCCCGTCACGCTCCGTCCCCGTCACGCGCTGTCCCCGTCACACGCTGTCCTCCGTCACGCTATATCCCCGTCATGCGCTGTCCCCGTCACGCGCTGTCCCCGTCACGCTATATCCCCGTCACGCGCTGTCCCCGTCACGCGCTGTCCCCGTCACGCGCTGTCCCCATCACGCTATATCCCCATCACGCGCTGTCCCCATCACGCTATATCCCCGTCACGCTCTGTCCCCTGTCACGCTCTGTCCCCGTCACGTGCTGTCCCCGTCACGCTATATCCCCATCATGCACTGTCCCCGTCATGCTCTGTCCCCGTCATGCGCTGTCCCCGTCACGCGCTGTCCCCGTCACGCGCTGTCCCCGTCACGCTCTGTCCCCGTCACGCTCTGTCCCCGTCACGCGCTGTCCCCCGTCACGCTCTGTCCCCGTCACGCTCTGTCCCCGTCACGCTCTGTCCCTGTCACGCGCTGTCCCCGTCACGCTCAGTCCCCGTCACGCTCCGTCCCCGTCACGCTCCGTCCCCGTCACGCTCCGTCCCCGTCACGCTCTGTCCCCGTCACGCTCTGTCCCCGTCACGCTCTGTCCCCGTCACGCGCTGTCCCCGTCACGCGCTGTCCCCATCACGCGCTGTCCCCGTCACGCTCTGTCCCCGTCACGCTCTGTCCCCGTCACGCGCTGTCCCCCGTCACGCTCTGTCCCCGTCACGCTCTGTCCCCGTCACGCTCTGTCCCTGTCACGCGCTGTCCCCGTCACGCTCAATCCCCGTCACGCTCTGTCCCCGTCACGCTCCGTCCCCGTCACGCTCCGTCCCCGTCACGCTCCGTCCCCGTCACGCTCTGTCCCCGTCACGCTCTGTCCCCGTCACGCGCTGTCCCCGTCACGCGCTGTCCCCGTCACGCTATATCCCCGTCACGCACTGTCCCCCGTCACGCTCTGTCCCCGTCACGCGTTGTCCCCCGTCACGCTCTGTCCCCGTCACGCTATATCCCCGTCATGCTCTGTCCCCGTCACGCGCTCGAGGGCTAAAGTTGACCCTCTAGAATACAGAGCAGCAGTGGCAAACCCTGTGGGCGCCAGCGAGCTGCGAGTCAGTGGTCAGGACAAGAAAAGAGAGAAACATAGAGATAGGAACAGGAGTAGGCCATTCGGCCCTTCGAGCCTGCTCCGCCATTCAATGAGATCATGGCTGAAACGGGCTGCAAGGGAGAAGGAACAGGCGATACTAAATATTCTGATTGATTAACCAAGCGATGGAATGAACAACAGGCTTTCGGCAAAAACGCAGGCCCGGGCAAAATTCAGGACCGAGGTGGAATCCAAGGCAAGCTGAAAGGGTTTTTAAACAAATAAATCCACCAGGATGGATGGTATTTTTTCCAGAGTGCTGGGAGAGGCTGGTGGAGATTTGTGAGATTACGACAATTCATGTTTAGAATATAAAAGTCAAGATGCTACGATCTGGAATGTGCTGTCTGGAAGGGCGGTGGAAGCGGATTCAATAGTAACTTTAAAAGGTAATTGGATAAATACTTGAAGGGGAAAAATTCACAGGGATTCGGGGGGGTGGGGGGAGAGCAGGGGAGCGGGACTAATTGGAGAGCTCTTTCACGACAGGCTGAATGGCCTCCTTCTGTGCTGTGTGTAACGGTGAATTTATTTCAAACCTCAGTAAGAGCACAGATGGAGCAGTGTGTGCAGTTTCGGGCTCCGCACTGCAGGAGGGACATTGAGGCAATAGAGCGGGTGTAACGCGGATTCAGGAGGAGGTTGTCTGGTGTGGGAAAATATAATGGAAGCTTGATAAAATGGGTCTGTTTTCAGTAGAAGAGGAGGCTGTGGGCTGCACGACCCAGTCAAGATCCCACGCATGTGCGGTTTTTTCAATTTAAAAGCTTAAAGGGAACATTGGTTGTGGGATGATTTGACAGGTGTTTAAAATTATGATGGGATGGGACAGGGAGGGATTTACAACAACAACTTGCATTGATAGATACTTTTTTATTCGTTCCTGGGATGTGGGCGTCACTGGCAAGGCCGGCATTTATTGCCCATCGCTAGTTGCCCCTTGAGAAGGTGGTGGTGAGCCGCCTTCTTGAACCGCTGCAGTCCGTGTGGTGAAGGTGCTCCCACAGTGCTGTTAGGGAGGGAGTTCCAGGATTTTGACCCAGCGACGATGAAGGATCGGCCGATATATTTCCAAGTCAGGATGGTGTGTGACTTGGAGGGGAACTTGGAGGTGGTGGTGTTCCCATGCGCCTGCTGCTCTTGTCCTTCTAGGTGGAAGAGGCCGCGGGTTTGGGAGGTGCTGCCGAAGAAGCCTTGGCGAGTTGCTGCAGTGCATCTTGTAGATGGTCCACACTGCAGCCACGGTGCGCCGGTGGTGGAGGGAGTGAATGTTTAAGGTGGTGGATGGGGTGCCGATCAAGCGGGCTGCTTTGTCCTGGAATATTATAAGCCTTAATATAGCGCCTTTAATGCAGTAAAACGTCCCAGGGTGCTTCACAGGAGCGATTTCAGACAAAATTTGACACCGAGTCACGTAAGGAGAAATTAGGACAGGTGACAAGAGGTCGGTTTTAAGGAGCGTCTTAAAGGAGGAGAGAGAGGCGGAGAGGTTTAGGGAGGGAATTCCAGAGCTCGGGGCCCAGGCAGCTGAAGGCACGGCCGCCAATGGTGGAGCGATTAAAATCAGGGATGGTCAAGAGGCCGGAATTAGAGAAGCGCAGAGATCTTGGGGGGTTGTGGGGCTGGAGGAGGTTACATGGATTGGGATTTTAAAATCAAGGCGTTGCTGGACTGGAAGCCAATGTAGGTCAGCGAGCCCAGGGGGTGATGGGACAAGGACTAGATCAAGGAGACATCATAAGATTAAACCAGAGAATCAGAGAAATTTACGGCACAGAAGGAGGCCATTCGGCCCATCGTGTCCGCGCCGGCCGACAAAGAGCTCTCCAGCCTAATCCCACTTCCCAGCTCTTAGTCCGTAGCCCTGCAGGTTCCGGCACTTCGAGTACATATCCAAGTACTTTTTAAATGTGATGAGGGTTTCTGCCTCGACCACCCTTTCAGGCAGTGAGTTCCAGACCCCCACCACCCTCTGGGTGAAAACAGTTCTCCTCAACTCCCCTCTAATCCTTCCACCAATTACTTTAAATCCATGCCCCCTGGTTATTGACCTCTCTGCGAAGGGAAATAGGTCCTTCCTATCCATTCTATCTAGGCCCCTCATAATGTAAAATACTTTGGACAGAGAGCAGGAGAAACTGTTTTCCACAGAGCGGTGAGGCTGTGGAACGTTGCCTCTATCCACACTGCGGGGAAGGATCCTGGCCATGGGCTGGCTCTCTCGCTCACACACACTTCTCATGTCTTGACTTCTCCGAAAGTGGGCAGCACCTTCGCCTCTGAGTCAGAAGGTTGTGGGTTCGAGTCCCACTCCAGAGACTTGAGCACAAAAATCTAGGCTGACACTGCAGTACTGAGGGAGTGCTGCACTGTCGGAGGGGCAGTACTGAGGGAATGCTGCACTGTCGGAGGGGCAGTACTGAGGGAGCGCCGCACTGTCGGAGGGGCAGTACTGAGGGAGCGCTGCACTGTCGGAGGGGCAGTACTGAGGGAGCGCCGCACTGTCGGAGGGGCAGTACTGAGGGAGCGCCGCACTGTCAGAGGGGCAGTACTGAGGGAGCGCCGCACTGTCGGAGGGGCAGTACTGAGGGAGCGCCGCACTGTCAGAGGGGCAGTACTGAGGGAGCGCTGCACTGTCGGAGGGGCAGTACTGAGGGAGCCCCGCACTGTCGGAGGGGCAGTACTGAGGGAGCACTGCACGGTCGGTCGGAGGTACTGAGGGAGTGCTGCACTGTCGGAGGGGCAGTACTGAGGGAGCGCTGTACTGTCAGAGGGGCAGTACTGAGGGAGAGCTGTACTGCCAGGGGGGCGGTACTGAGGGAGCGCCGCACTGTCGGAAGGGCGGTACTGAGGGAGCGCTGCACTGTCGGAGGGTCAGTACTGTGGGAGCGCCACACTGTCGGAGGGTCAGTACTGCGAGAACGCCGCACTGTCGGAGGGGCAGTACTGAGGGAGCACCGCACTGTCGGAGGGGCAGTACTGAGGGAGCGCCGCACTGTCGGAGGGGCAGTACTGAGGGAGCGCCGCACTGTCGGAGGGGCAGTACTGAGGGAGCGCTGCACTGTCGGAGGGGCAGTACTGAGGGAGTGCCGCACTGTCGGAGGGGTGGTACTGAGGGATCTCCTTCCGGACTCACCAGCATCGAGAATAAGTCAGTTGCAGATAATTTTCCAAACTCTCATGGATTCTTCCTGAAAACTTCTACCCTTTGCGGCTGTTGAGACCCCCTTCCTATATCCTTACTCTCATTCAAAACCCACGGAGCCCGACTGAACCAGTCACTGGCTGACAGCCAACACCCACAATCCAATCATAAAGATGCCATGTCCACAGCACCTTGGCTTACTCAGCTCCTGCCCTTATGACCCCGACAGCATCTGTTTTTTGACCCTCAAGACTCGCATCTGGGGTAGTTATGGCAACAAGTCTCTTTATTGGAGCGATGCGGTGCCCTCGATGGTCCTGTGAGCAGCTCACTGCCAGACAGCATAACATTCCAACACAGTCGCAACTTCAAGTGACCTCGGTTCACAGGCTCGCTCCACTCTGTGCCCCGTCCTTACTGAGGGGGAATATCCAACCTTCGTTCGTTCACCCAACAGCTTCCCTATTCGACTATAGCAGTCCTCACTCTCACCCCAGGCTGTCTGGGTTACGACTCACTCACAGAGTTTAATTATAAGCAGGAGGGTTGTGAGTCTAATATAGTTCAGGCTGCCATTACATGCAACTGATGATTACAGAGTTCTACGTTTAATTCTTACACACGATTAGAAATCCGTTGCTGCTGATGATAAGATACTAAAACAAATATTCTAAGAAAGAACTAATCCATCATAATCTTACAGGGATTAGGACTGAACTCAACGTAAACGCGAGGAACAGCGCCTCATCTTTCTATCTGGCACTTTAAACCTCCCGGACTCAACATCGAGTTCAACAATTTCAGTTCATAACCTTGGCCCTGTTTTATTTGGATGGCAGCTGTTGATGATTCTGCCATTCCCATTTACTCCTCCTCTAGACTCATCTTATGTTTCTTTACTTGTCCCATTACCATCTCCTCTCGCCTCGCACCGTCATGTTGTGTATATGGACTATCAAAAGGTGTTTGATAAAGTACCGCATACTGGGCTTGTTAACAAAACTGAAGCCCATGGGATAAAAGGGGCAGTAACAACATGGATAGAAAACGGGCTAAGGGATAGCAAACAGAGAGTAGTGGTGAACGGTTGTTTTTCAGACTGCAGGAAGGTATACAGTGGTGTTAACACAGAAACATAGAAGATAGGAGCAGGAGTAGGCCATTCGGCCCCTCGAGCCTGTTCCGCCATTTAATGAGATCATGGCTGATCATCCAAATTCAGTACCCTGTCCCTGCCTTCTCCCCATACCCCTTGATCCCTTTAGTCTTAAGAAATATATCTAACTCCTTCTTTAATATATTTAATGAATTGGCCTCAACTGCCTTCTGTGGTAGAGAATTCCACAGGTTCACCACTCTCTGGGTGAAGAAATTCCTCCTCATTTCAGTCCTACATGGCTTACCCCTTATCCTTAGACTGTGACCCCTGGTTCTGGACTCCCGCGCCATCAGGAACATCCTTCCTGCATCTAGTCTGTCTAGTCCTGTTAGAATTATATAAGTTTCAATGAGATCCCCTCTCATTCTTCTAAACTCTAGCGAATATAAGCCTAATCGACTCAATCTCTCCTCATACGTCATTCCTGCCATCCCAGGTATCAGGCTGGTGAATCTTCGCTGCACTCTCTCCATGGCAAGAACATCCTTCCTCAGATAAGGTGACCAAAACTGCACACAATACTCAAGGTGTGGTCTCACCAAGGCCCTGTACAACTGCAGCAAGACATCCTTGCTGCTGTACTCGAATCCTCTCGCTATGAAGGCCAACATACCATTTGCCTTCTTAACCACCTGCTGCACCTGCATGCTTACCTTCAGCGACTGGTGCACACGGACACCCAGGTCTCGTTGCACTTCCCCTTCTCCCAATCTATTGCCATTCAGATAATAATCTGTCTTCCTGTTTTTGCCACCGAAGTGGATAACCTCACATTTATCCACATTATACTGCATTTGCCATGAATCTGCCCAATCACCCAACCTGTCCAAATCGTACTGGAGTTTCTCTGCATCCTCCTCACAGCACATACGCCCACCCAGCTTTGTGTCGTCTGCAAACTTGGAGAAATTACATCTAGTTCCCTCGTGTAGATCATTAATATATATTGTGAATAGCTGGGGTCCTAGCACCGATCCCTGCGGTACCCCACTAGTCACTGCCTGCCACTCGGAAAAAGACCTGTTTATTCCAACTCTTTGCTTCCTGTCTGCCAACCAGTTCTCTATCCAAGACAGTACCTTACCCCCAATCCCATGTGCTTTAACTTTGCACGCTAATCTCTTATGCGGGACCTTATCGAATGCCTTCTGAAAGTCCAAATACACACATCTACTGGTTCTCCCTTATCTATTCTACCAGTTACATCCTCAAAAAATTCCAGTAGATTAGTCAATCATAATTTACCTTTTGTAAATCCATGTTGACTTTGTCCGATCCTGTCACTGTTTTCCAAATGCTCTGTTATTACATCTTTTATAATGGACTCTAGCACTTTCCCCACTACCGATGTCAGGCTTACCGGTCTATAATTCCCCGTTTTCTCTCTACCACCTTTTTTGAATAGTGTGGTTACATTAGCTATCCTCCAATCCATGGGAACTGTTCCAGAGTCTATAGAATTTTGGAAGATGACCAGCAATGCATCTACTATTTCTAGGGCCACCTCCTTAAGTACCCTAGGATGTAGATTATCAGGCCCTGAGGATTTATCGGCCTTCAATCCCGTCAATTTCCCTAACACCATTTCCCTACAAATACTGATTTCATTCAATTCCTCCCTCTCATTAGAGCCTATGTTCCCCGACATCTCTGGGAGGTTATTTGTGTCCTCCTTTGTGAAGACAGAACCAAAGTATGTATTTAATTGGTCTGCCATGTCTTTGTTCCCCATTATAAATTCCCCTGATTCTGACTGCAAGGGACCTATGCTTGACTTCACCAATCTTTTTGTTTTCACATATCTATAGAAGCTTTTACAGTCAGTTTTCATGTTCCCTGCAAGCTTACTCTCATTATCTGTTTTCCCCTTCTTAATTAATCCCTTTGTCCTCCTTTGCTGAATCCTAAACTGCTCCCAATCCTCAGGTTTGCTGCTTTTTCTGGCCAATTTATATGTCCTCTCCTTGGATCTTATGCTATCGCTAATTTCCCTTGTTAGCCACGGTTGAGTCACCTTTTTTGTTTTATTTTTATGCCAAACAGGGATGAACAAATTCTGTAGTTCATCCATGCGATCTTTAAACGTTTGCCATTGCCTATCCACCATCAACCCTTTAAGTAAGGTTCCCCAATCCATCCTAGCCAACTCGCGCCTCATACCATCGTAGTTTCCTTTATTTAAATTCAGGACCCTAGTCTCTGAGTCAACTATTTCACTCTCCATTTTAATGAAGAATTCTATCATATTATGATCGCTCCGCCCCAAGGGGCCTCGCACAACAAGATTGCTAATTAATCCTTTCTCATTACATAATACCCAGTCTAAGATGGCCTGATCTCTGGTTGGTTCCTCGACATATTGGTCCAGGAAACCATCCCGTATACACTCTAGGGCAGGATTTTCATTGGGCCATGGAGGCGGGATTGGAGGCGTGTGGGGGGTTAAAATCACGAAAACTGGCATCCCGCCTCCAAACAATTTAAATTCATTCGTGTCTAATGGTCCTGACTCTGTCCCACCTCCAAGAGGCGGGATAGGCCATTAAGGCCCTTAACAAGCACTAAATTGTCTCTATAATGCCATTTTGAATGGCCTTTGCGATTTTAACCCTTTTCCCACGTGAAGCACGCCTGTTCTGAAACACGACGGTGAAACCTGGCGGGAGCACAATTGGATTGCTGACTCTCAGCTGCAGGTCAACCATTAAAGAGGAGATTTGATCAGCCATCATTTGCAGGTGGCAGGACTTTGTTGTCTCAGGTCTGGGGGAACTTTTAGAAGGCATAACCACAGCTGTGGTTGTTTGGAGCCTGACACCCATCTCCAGTGTGACCTCCTGGGAAACCCCTCTCGCCACCTTCACTGAGCGCTTCCTCAACTGAGGCATCTACCAGAAGCATGGGAGCCATTTATTTCCTTCCCTTCTGGGCATTAGAGGAGCTCGAGCACCAGCCACGGCACCAGCAGAACCAGGAACAACAGCAGCAGCAGGAGCGCCAGGCTGCTGCTCACCCACCTGAAGCTGCACAGGCCAGAAGGGGCCAGCGCATGGAAGCCCGCCGGCGCAGGAGATACCCCCCAAACAGGGTCTACAGACGCAGGGTCAGCTACCTCAACATGACTGAGCAGCAGTGCCAAAGGCGGCTCCGACTTTCGCGAGAGGTAGTGAGTGACATCACCACTGCACTCAACTTTTTTGCCTCAGGCTCATTCCAGGGATCAGCAGCAGACATCAGCGGCATCTCCCAGGTGGCCGCACACACTTGCATCACGCAGGTAACCGATGCCCTTTTTGCCCTCGCACACAATCACATCCATTTCACCAAGGATCGCGCAAGTGTGACGGCGCGAGCGGTTGGATTAGCTCATCTGGCAGACTTTCCAAGGGTGCAGGGCGTCGTTGACTGCACACATGTGGCCCTTAAGGCACCCCATCGCAATCCAGGTATTTTTGTCAACTGCAAGGGCTTCCACTCCCTCAATGTTCAGCTGGTGTGTGGCCACAAGAAGGAAATTTTGTATGTTTGTGCCAGGTACCCTGGAAGCTGCCATGACTCCTTCATACTGTGCCAGTCTAGTGTGCCTCCGCTATTCAGTCTGCCAGACCAACTTAACGGATGGCTACTTGGAGACAAGGGCTATCCCCTGAGGACGTGGCTAATGACGCCGTTGAGGAGACCATCCAATGAAGCTGAGGAGAGCTACAACTCCAGCCACATGTCCACCAGAGCCATAATGGAGCAAACCATCGGTTTGCTGAAGATGTGCTTCAGATGCCTGGATAGATCAGGTGGAGCCCTGCAGTACTCAGCAGCCAGGGTCTCCAGAATCGTCGTGGTTTGCTGTGCACTTCACAACATGGCACAGCATCGTGGCTTGCAGATTCCTGAGGACCAAGTGGCTCCTCACATATCCTCCTCAGATGATGAGGAGTAGGAGGAGGAGGAGGAAAGCGAAAACAAACATCCTGCAGAGGCCCATCAACCAGCGGCAGCATTACATGAGAACATTACTGCCCGAGATGCAAGGAACGCACTCATCTTGGCCAGATTTGCTTAGCTTAGCCGATCAAACACTTTTGCCTCGCAGCTTCTTACCTGAGCATCAACAATGGCCAAGACCCTGCGGATTCCTAGCTATTTGACCAGCATACTGACAAAATTGCAAGTAATCCTAAGCCCTCAATGTGAAAGTCCCATTTGTGACATGACACACGCCACAACTACAGCAGTAGCCATCAGAATTTTTATTAACATTATTAATCTGATGGCTTTTTCTAACAATACATCAAATTTCACCCAAGTGACTACCCTTGTGACTATTTGTGCAGTATCTTTCTTTTACGCGTGCTCCTACGTGGTGCTTCCCCTGTGGCTTCAGCGGATGTGGAGGCCCCTTGCTCACTTTCCTGCTGCTCCTGTCTCGACACCTTTGGCGGGCATCCTCTGGGGTTGCGAGCCTGTGAGGGCTCGTCAAAAGTCTGCTGCTCCTGCGGCTGTGCAGGGCTTGAGACGCCGATCTCAGTTGGGTGTGGACTCTGGTGGGGCTCTGACCGAGGGCTCTGCAGTGGCATGGAAGTGTGAGCGCTTGGAGAGGAGCCCCCACTTCTTTGATGTCTGCCACCAACTTCCCTCTCATGGGTCAGGTTCCCCTCAGTGCTTGCAAGTGGCTTGAGAGCAGCTTGCTGCACATCAGGGGGGCCATGGGGACTGTATCTGCACTGGCAGTCCTACTCAGAAGGACTTCCATGAAGGTCTGGTTTCTCTGTTCAATAGATGACCATCACTCCTCCAGAGATGTCATTCTATTCTGAACACTCACCATGTTTTCTGCACTCTGGTGACTTATCTCCTCCATGGCCGCAGCCATCCTCTTGTCTACTGTAGCCATCTTTTTGACGGAGGTTGCCATCCTTTCCGTGGTGATGCGTTCATGCGCCAATGACTCCACAAAGGCTCTGCTCATGTTTGCTATGGACTCCTCCATTCGCTCCACACTCACAGTGACCCTGGAGACAAAACCTGCCAGAGACTCCTGCATCTGTTCCTGGAGTTCCAGCACCGGTGATCTTATGGATGGACCCAGAGGCAGAGGGTCGACATGCAGCTGAGCCGAGCTGGCAGAGTCCTGCGCCCTCCGACTAGGACTCTCCACCGCTGTCCCTGTCTCCACAATCTGCTGATGCTCACTTGTGAGCTGTGATACACCAGGTGACAACACTACTCTATGTCCCGAAGGTCCCACCGAGGTGTGAGTGTCTGTGCTGGTGCTGGGTGCGGTGAATTCTGCTGACACTGCGCCCTCAGAGGTTGCAGCTTCCTCTGAGGAGTCTGGATGCTCAGGCTGTTCCTCCTGGCTAGTGGGGACGGGTGCTTGCGATGGTCCTGTGGGGGAGTAAAGGAAATAGTCAGAGATGTGAGGCCAAGGTTACATGCACATTGCATATTGCAGATGATCATAAGTCCATCTGTTAGAGCTTCAGAATCATTATCAGTGACTCATGCAATGTCAGTGAGAGAGATGGAAAACTATTCTGTCACCAGCTTGCTGTGATGCACCCATCTGTCCATCCCCCACTTGCGCATCGTCCTCCAGTCCCACGATCTCCAGGACTGCCTCCTCCCAGGGGGTGAGGTGGGCTACTGATGGTAGCCCTCCTCCTGTCCTTTCTCGCTTATTGTGAGCTCTCTTTTCTTGCAATGAGGGAGACAAGTGGAGGTTGAGTGAGAATGAAAGAGTGAGTGCAGAGATTCCATAGCATAGATGCTTAGAAGGAGACAAAGATGGAGTGAGGTGGCAAGACCAAGGGCCCTCCCTGTGTGTTGTCAGTTGTTTTCATAGCATCACAGTGATAGGGAGTGTGAGGGCTGCATAGTCGAATAGTTATGTGAATGTGAGCATAGAGAGAGAGGGAATGGGTAAGGGTGCATGGATGTCAGTGTCAAGTGGGATGTGGAGGAAGAGATTGCTGAAGCTGAGTGCTGGTGAGGAAAGGCAATGGAGATCAGATTGAGGGTGATGGGAACTTCATACTCACTTTTCCAGTGTGCTGAAGGTCATGAAGTCTCTTCCTACACTGTATCCAGGTTCTGCGGGTCACTGCTAAGGAGTTGACCTCCTCTGCCACCTGTATCCACACGGCCTTGGTCTGCTGGGGAGGCTTCTTCCTCCCTGTAGAAGGGAAGAGCACCACTTTATGTGCTCTGGCTCCATCAACTAATGCCTGCAGGGCCACATCATCGAATCTGGGAGCAGACTTAGCTCTCCCGCTGCTCATGGTGCCTCCAGGTCCCTGCCACACCAAAGGCCAAAAGGTGGGCAGTCTGCAGAAGAAGCAAGGCTTGTTGCAGACCTTAAATGCAGCAGCAATGATGATGTCATCGAAGGCGACTTTCAGACTGGAAAAACCCATTGGCCATGGGTTCCTGCACGCTGGAACTCAATTGGGAAATTAAGTTAAATTCGCATCAATCTCCCACATCGATTTACATTCGTGTGGATAACACGAAATGTGGATTACACGACCCCAACCCGCCCCTGAATTAAAATCCAGCCCTAGGAATTCCTCCTCCACAGTATTGTTACTAATTTGGTTAGCCCAATCTATATGCAGATTAAAGTCACCCATGATAACCGCTGTGCCCTTATTGCCGGCGTCTCTAATTTCCCGTTGAATGCCATCCCCAACCTCAGCATTACTGTTTGGGGGTCTGTATACAACTCCCACTAACGTTTTCTGCCCCTTGGTATTTCTCAGCTCTACCCATACAGATTCCACATCATCAGAGCTAATATCCTGCCTTACTATTGTGTTAATCTCCGCTTTAACCAGCAATGCTACCCCACCTCCTTTTCCTTTTTTCCTGTCACAATTCACAATTCACAATTCAAATCGCTTTATTGGCATGATAAGTTACATCTTATGTTGCCAAAGCATCAAAATACATTTATGGTTTACCACATAAACGCAGTTCTATTCATACAGTGTATAAACAGGTATATCCCTGAGTGTATAAATATACATTCGCATTGTTTATATATATTCTTTTCTTAGTCCTTCCTGAATATTGAATACCCCTGGATGTTGAATTCCCAGCCTTGGTCACCCTGGAGCCATGTCTCCGTAATTACAATTATATCATATCCGTTTACATCTATTTGCGCAGCTAATTCATCCACCTTATTACGAATGCTCCTTGCATTAAGACACAAAGCCTTCAGGCTTGATTTTTTAGCACTCTTAGTCCTTTTAGAATTATTATTTACTGTAGCCCTGTTTGATTTATACCCTTGATTTCTCTGCCTTCCACTTTTGCTTTTCTCCTTCCTGTCTTTTGTTTCTATCCTTGCTTCCCTTTCCTCTGTCTCCCTGCACAGGTTCCCCAGGGATCGCTACTAGGGCCACTGCTTTTCTTGATGTATATTAATGACTTGGATGTGGGTGCACAGGGCACAATTTCAAAATTTGCAGATGACACAAAACTTGGAAGTATAGTGAACAGCGAGGAGGATAGTGATAGACTTCAGGAAGACAGACAGGCTGGTGAAATGGGCGGACACATGGCAGATGAAATTTAACACAGAGAAGCGTGAGGCGATACATTTTGGGTGGAAGAATGAGAAGAGACCGTACACACTAAATGGGACAATTTTAAAGGGGGTGCAGGAACAGAGAGACCCGGGGGTGTACGTACACAAATCGTTGAGGTGGCGGGGCAGGCTGAGAAAGTGGTTTAAAAAAGCTTACAGGGTCCTGGGCTTCATAAATAGAGGCACAGAGTACAAAAGCCAGGAAGTGATGCTAAACCTTTATAATACACCAGTTAGACCCCAGCGGGAGTATTGGGTCCAATTCAGGGCACCGCACTTTAGGAAGGATGTCAAGACCTTGGAGAGGGTGCGGAGGAGATTTACTAGAATGGTTCCAGGGATGAGGGACTTCAGTTACGTAGAGAGACTGGAGAAGCTGGGGTTGTTCTCCTTAGAGCAGAGAAGGTTGAGAGATTTGATAGAGGTGTTCAAAATCATGAGGGATTTTGATGGAGTAAATAAGGAGAAACTGTTTCCAGTGGCCAAAGGGTCGATAACCAGTGGACACAGATTTAAGGTGTTTGGCAAAAGAACCAGAGGGGACATGAGGAAAAACCTTTGTTACGCAGCGAGTGGTTAGGTTTTGGAACGCGCTGCCTGATAGGGCGGTGGAAACAGATTCAATAGGAGCCTTCAAAAGGGAATTGGATAAATACTTGAAAGAGAAACAATTGCAGGGATCTGGGGAAAGAGCGGGAGAGTGGGACTGACTGGATTGCTCTTTGAAAGAGCCGGCGCAGACTCGATGGGCCGAATGGCCTCCTGCTGTGCTGTACTATTCTAGGATTCCATCATCCCTTTTGTCATTTAATCTTTCCTGCCGCCCACCCTATCACAGACCTTCCCTTTGTTCTTTCCTCCCCTTCCCCCTTTCCCTGTCCCTGTACAGGAAACTTTCGATTTACCGGCACCTAAATAACCGGAAATGTCGGTTAACCGGCAAAATTCAGGAGTAGGTTATACTTCATATTTATTTGCCTTCTTCCATCTGTGCTGTGCAAGGGTGTGGCTGCAGCCGTTGCTAAGCTACAGAGACGCTTGAAACTTGTGTTCATTGTTCTACAGTTGTTGCTAAGCAACAGGGTTTGTTGCTTTATACGGAGCTCTGAGCTCCCTATCTTTTACTATAGCGTTCGGTTATCTGGAATTGTTGATGAACCGGCACCACGTCGGTCCCGTCTGTGCCGGGTAAAAGAAAGTTTCCTGTACTTGCTTAAAACCTGTTATATCTCTAACTTCTTCCAGTTCTGACGAAGGGTCATCGACCTGAAACGTTAACTCTGTTTCTCTCTCCACGGACGCTGCCTGACCTGCTGAGTATCTCCAGCATTTTCTGTTTTTATTTCAGATTTCCAGCATCTGCAGTATTTTGCTTTTGTAAATGGGGTTAGGAAGCTGATTGTGCGGAGAATTAACACCAGCGCGGACTGGCTGGGCCGACGGCCAGTTTTGGTGTTGTAATTTAAAGTCATTCTATAAAGAAGTCAGTGGTCACTGGGGAGTTATCAGTAGATTGGAAACTGGCTAACATGATGCCCAGAAAGAAAGAGAGACTCACATTTCTCCAGCGCCTTTCACAACCACCGGACGTCCCAAAGCGCTTTACAGCCAATGAACTACTTTTGAAGTGTAGTCACTGTTGTAATGTGGGAAACACGCTGGCCAATTTGCGCACAGCAAGCTCCCACAAATAGCAACGTGATAATGACCAGATAATCTGTTTTAGTGATGTTGGTTGAGGGATAAATATTGGCCCCAGGACACCAGGGAGAACTCCCCTGCTATTCTTCGAAATAGTGACATGGGATCTTTTACATCCACCTGAGAGAGCAGACGGGGCTTCGGTTTAATGTCTCATCTGAAAGACGGCACCTCCTCTGAAATGGCCGAGCGAGACACTCAGTTGTATCAAAGCAGCGCTGTGGGAGCCCCTTCACCACACGGACTGCAGCGGTTCAAGAAGGCGGCTCACCACCACCTTCTCGAGGGCAACTAGGGATGGGCAATAAATGCCGGCCTTGCCAGCGACGCCCACATCCCGAGAATTAATTAAAAACAACATCCCTCTCTGTCACTCCTGGCTTCCCTCCCCCGCCCCACGAGCTATTTGCAGCATTGTTGTTAATGGTGATTCATCCAGTTATCATTGGCACTCTATCTGTAATTAGGCTGTCTGCAGCTGGATGGAGGAGGCCCAGGAGATATTCAGAACCATTAAGACGACAATCAGTGGTGTCAGCTCCCTTTATCAGTTTCTTTTTTGCAAATCAGACAAATGTACATGAATCATTTTACATTTCTCTAACTGCTTGTAGCACAGTGTAGGTGTCATATCCGAATGGAGATGATATCTTTGGGCCCAGGTCAGCTCTTAGAAAAAGAGTGCGATTTATCCGTGAATTTATACTGGAGTTTAGCTCTCTGGGTGTCTCATAAGTGTTGGGCCTACCTGGTAGTGTGTTGACCGTTCCTTGGGGCGTTGACTGTTCCTTGGCACGTTGACTGTTCCTTGGCACGTTGGCCGTTCCTTGGCACGTTGGCCGTTCCTTGGCACGTTGACTGTTCCTTGGGGCGTTGACCGTTCCTTGGCACGTTGACTGTTCCTTGGCACGTTGGCCGTTCCTTGGCACGTTGACTGTTCCTTGGCACGTTGACTGTTCCTTGGCACGTTGGCCGTTCCTTGGCACGTTGACTGTTCCTTGGGGCGTTGACTGTTCCTTGGCACGTTGACTGTTCCTTGGGGCGTTGACCGTTCCTTGGCGCGTTGGCCGTTCCTTGGCACGTTGACTGTTCCTTGGGGCGTTGACTGTTCCTTGGCACGTTGGCCGTTCCTTGGGGCGTTGACCGTTCCTTGGCACGTTGACTGTTCCTTGGCACGTTGACTGTTCCTTGGCACGTTGACTGTTCCTTGGGGCGTTGACCGTTCCTTGGCGCGTTGGCCGTTCCTTGGCACGTTGACTGTTCCTTGGGGCGTTGACTGTTCCTTGGCACGTTGACCGTTCCTTGGCACGTTGGCCGTTCCTTGGGGCGTTGACCGTTCCTTGGCACGTTGGCCGTTCCTTGGCACGTTGACTGTTCCTTGGGGCGTTGACCGTTCCTTGGCACGTTGACCGTTCCTTGGCACGTTGACTGTTCCTTGGCACGTTGACTGTTCCTTGGCACGTTGGCCGTTCCTTGGCACGTTGACTGTTCCTTGGCACGTTGACCGTTCCTTGGCACGTTGACTGTTCCTTGGCACGTTGACTGTTCCTTGGGGCGTTGACCGTTCCTTGGCACGTTGACCGTTCCTTGGCACGTTGACTGTTCCTTGGCACGTTGACCGTTCCTTGGCACGTTGGCCGTTCCTTGGCGCGTTGGCCGTTCCTTGGCGGGTTGGCCGTTCCTTGGCGCGTTGACTGTTCCTTGGCGCGTTGACTGTTCCTTGGGGCGTTGACCGTTCCTTGGCACGTTGACCGTTCCTTGGCACGTTGACTGTTCCTTGGCACGTTGGCCGTTCCTTGGGGCGTTGACCGTTCCTTGGCACGTTGGCCGTTCCTTGGCGCGTTGACTGTTCCTTGGTGCGTTGACTGTTCCTTGGGGCGTTGACCGTTCCTTGGCACGTTGACCGTTCCTTGGCGCGTTGGCCGTTCCTTGGCGCGTTGGCCGTTCCTTGGCGCGTTAGCCGTTCCTTGGCGCGTTGGCCGTTCCTTGGCGCGTTGGCCGTTCCTTGGCACGTTGACCGTTCCTTGGCGCGTTGACCGTTCCTTGGCGCGTTGACCGTTCCTTGGCGCGTTGACCGTTCCTTGGGGCGTTGACCGTTCCTTGGGGTGTTGGCCGTTCCTTGGCGGGTTGGCCGTTCCTTGGCGCGTTGACCGTTCCTTGGGGCGTTGGCCGTTCCTTGGCACGTTGGCCGTTCCTTGGCACGTTGGCCGTTCCTTGGCGCGTTGGCCGTTCCTTGGCGCGTTGGCCGTTCCTTGGCACGTTGACCGTTCCTTGGCGCGTTGACCGTTCCTTGGCGCGTTGACCGTTCCTTGGGGCGTTGGCCGTTCCTTGGCGCGTTGGCCGTTCCTTGGCGTGTTGGCCGTTCCTTGGCGCGTTGGCCGTTCCTTGGCGCGTTGGCCGTTCCTTGGCACGTTGACCGTTCCTTGGCACGTTGACCGTTCCTTGGCGTGTTGACCATTCCTTGGCGCGTTGGCCGTTCCTTGGGGTGTTGGCCGTTCCTTGGCGCGTTGACCGTTCCTTGGCACGTTGACCGCTCCTTGGCGCGTTGACCGTTCCTTGGCGCGTTGGTGGTTCGTTGGTGCGTTGGCCGTTCCTTGGCGCGTTGGCCGTTCCTTGGCGGGTTGGCCGTTCCTTGGCGGGTTGGCCGTTCCTTGGCACGTTGACCGTTCCTTGGCGCGTTGACCGTTCCTTGGCGCGTTGACCGTTCCTTGGCGCGTTGGTGGTTCGTTGGTGCGTTGGCCGTTCCTTGGCGCGTTGGCCATTCCTTGGCGCGTTGGCTGTACCTGGTGGTCAATGTTATGTGGCCACCCAGTGCTCTGGAGCTCCCGCGGAGCCGGCTCACCGGCTTTTAAATGGGAAAAGACCCACTTGACTTTTTTGTCTCTCGGGGAATCGAGGGATATGGGGATCGGGCGGAAAAGTACAGTTGAGGTCGATGATCAGCCATGATCTTATTGAATCGCGGAGCAGGCTCCAGGGGCCGAATGCTCAACTCCTGCTCCTATTCCTTATGTTCTGTCGGAGGTGCCGTCTTTCGGATGAGACGTTAAACCGAGGCCCCATCTGCTCTCTCAGGTGGATGTAAAAGATCCTGACCTGAATCTTGTCATTCATGTGGAAAGGACTTATGAAATGATACTGGGCGGCCTGCTGGTGGTGCTGTCCAGGGAGAGTATAAATACTCGGGCACGGGCCCAGCTTGCTCAGGACATTCTTTAACAGGAACTAGTGAAGGACACAACTAGACCTCCATGTTGTAAAACAGTTGATTAAAGTTTTGTTTAACGCTTAGACCAAGTGCCCAGCAGTTTTCTTACGTCAGATCCCAGGGCCATTATTTCGAAGAAGAGCAGGTGAATTCTCCCCGGTGTCCTGAGGCCAATATTTATCCCTCAATCAACATCTCTAAAAACAGATGATCTGGTCATTATCACATTGCTGTTTGTGGGAGCTTGCTGTGTGCAAATTGGCTGTCGCGTTTCCTACATTGCAACAGTGACTACACTTCAAAAGTACTTCATTGGCTGTGAAGCGCTTTGGGACGTCCTGAGGTCGTGAAAGGCGCTATAGAAATGCAAGTCTTTCTTTCGCTCCCAGGGGATTTCCAGGGGTCGGTGGTGAGGGGTGCGTTGTGCCATTTCGTGATGGAACAGGCTGACTGAAAGAGTTGGGCTTTCCCTGTAGCTCTTGGTAGCTTTGTACTTTTATGCAGAGTGGATTACACTTTTATTAAAAACAGTTTTGATTGTTGGTTTCCGTTCCTTCACAGATCTCGATTATACAGTTCGAATCCTGCTCTATTCCATTATTTTTCTGCTGAGTGTTTTTGGGAACACGATGATCATCTTGGTGCTGATTCTGAACAAGAGGCTGCGGACGGTGACAAACTCCTTCCTGCTCTCACTGGCCTTCAGCGATCTGATGGTCGCCATCTTCTGCATGCCATTCACCCTCATCCCCAACCTGCTGGGAGACTTCATCTTCGGGGAGGCCATGTGTAAAATCACTGCCTACTTCATGGGTAAGAGAACACACCTGGCTCGGTATAGTTAACCTTAGCCGGTGGACTGGAGACGGGCAGAATTGGCCAGGGATCCTGGCCTGATCACTATCCAGTGGCCCCTGTGGGAATGTGTGTGTGTCTGGGTCTATATATGTGTCTGCGTGTCTGCCTGCATCCATGTCTGCGTGTCTCTGTCTGCATGTCTATGTCCATGTGTCAATGTCTCTGTCTGCCTGTCTATGTCCGTGTGTCAATGTCTCTGTCTGCCTGCATCCATGTCTGCGTGTCTCTGTCTGCATGTCTATGTCCATGTGTCAATGTCTCTGTCTGCCTGTCTATGTCTGTGTGTCAATGTCTCTGTCTGCCTGTCTATGTTTGTGTGTCAATGTCTCTGTCTGCCTGTCTATGTCCATGTGTCAATGTCTCTGTCTGCCTGTCTATGTTTGTGTGTCAATGTCTCTGTCTGCCTGTCTATGTCCGTGTGTCAATGTCTCTGTCTGCCTGTCTATGTCTGTGTGTCAATGTCTCTGTCTGCCTGTCTATGTCCGTGTGTCAATGTCTCTGTCTGCCTGTCTATGTCCGTGTGTCAATGTCTCTGTCTCCCTGTCTATGTCTGTGTGTCAATGTCTCTGTCTGCCTGTCTATGTCCGTGTGTCAATGTCTCTGTCTGCCTGTCTATGTCCTTGTGTCAATGTCTCTGTCTGCCTGTCTATGTTTGTGTGTCAATGTCTCTGTCTGCCTGTCTATGTCCGTGTGTCAATGTCTCTGTCTGCCTGTCTATGTCCGTGTGTCAATGTCTCTGTCTGCCTGTCTATGTCCGTGTGTCAATGTCTCTGTCTGCCTGTCTATGTCTGTGTGATCAGTTTAGCAATGATTCCAGGTTTTTTCATCATCTCCTCTATCTGAGAATCCGTCTCGAGTGTGGGTCCTTCTGTGGGAATCAGAACTTCCTTTTTTGAATTTGTACTTGGGAAGTGAACAAGGCCACAGTAAATGTCTCGGGGCAGTTGAGAGTCAATCAATCAGGTAATGTGGGACTGGAGTCACATTTTGGCCAGACGGGGTAAGGATGACAGGGTTCCTTCCCTAAAGGACACGAGTGAAACAGTTAGGTTTTGACAATCCGACAGATTCATGGATATTTCCTGGTGGCAATCAACATATCATCATATATATTGGTTTCAATTTCACAACTTGCCCTGGTGTGGTTTGAAGTCAGGACCTCTGGGCTTCTAGTCCAGTAACATAACCAGGAGGCTAGCTCAATAAATGTACCCTTTGCTGGCTTAAGTAAAGCTCCCTCTACACTGTCCCATCAAACACTCCCAGGGCAGGTACAGCATGGGTTAGATACAGAGTAAAGCTCCCTCTACACTGTCCCATCAAACACTCCCAGGGCAGGTACAGCACGGGTTAGATACAGAGTAAAGCTCCCTCTACACTGTCCCATCAAACACTCCCAGGGCAGGTACAGCACGGGTTAGATACAGAGTAAAGCTCCCTCTACACTGTCCCCATCAAACACTCCCAGGGCAGGTACAGCACGGGTTAGATACAGAGTAAAGCTCCCGCTACACTGTCCCATCAAACACTCCCAGGGCAGGTACAGCACGGGTTAGATACAGAGTATAGCTCCCTCTACACTGTCCCATCAAACACTCCCAGGGCAGGTACAGCACGGGTTAGATACAGAGTAAAGCTCCCTCTACACTGTCCCCATCAAACACTCCCAGGGCAGGTACAGCATGGGGTTAGATACAGAGTAAAGCTCCCTCTACACTGTCCCATCAAACACTCTCAGGGCAGTACAGCACGGGTTAGATATGTATTGATTTGTATGTGGGTTCAATGACGACACATTCATGAAAGAGAATGACTTTTTATCTAAAGTTTGTTCAACTCAGTTAACAGCATTTACAGGAGACACCATGCTAGAAATCCATCTAAAACGAAACTAAAACTAACCTGCTTCTCTCTGTCACATGCCCTCTGCTGGTCAGGCATAAGTAATCAATCAGGCAACTATGCTGGTAAGGCATCATAATCAAACAGGCAAATACCATCACTATTTGCTGATATCATTACATCTCCCTTTCTTAAAACAAAAGTATTTTACTTTTAACTAACAACATGTTTTCTTTGTATTAATCTGCATTTTAACTGTAACACTTAATGAACTTACATTAACATTATCATTATCAAGGTTTTTTAAACCTTGCTTTGTGTGTTCACATGAAATATGTAAATACACTAGAACTTGAAGAAAGAATAAGATAACATTACTTCCTTCTATAACAATAGTCCTTAAATTTGCTCAATGAGTCTCTCAGGAGGCTTCACGTGTCTTGAGGATTTTCTGATTGATTGTCCTTGAATCTGAGTTGTTGCCTCAGATGATGATTTCTCAGCTGTGTGATCAGGTTGTTCAACAGTATCAGTCTCTTGACCTGCTGTGTGATCAGGTTGTTCAACAGTATCAGTCTTTTGACTTGCTGTGGCTGGTCCCATGAGAAGATCCCGACGATTTCTTCTCAGAACAGCACCCTCATCTGTCTGAATGGTGTATGATCTTGGTTGTACTTCACTCAGGACAGTTCCCTTCTGAGTCCTTGGCCTAGAAATTCATTAAGGCGCTGCCAGCTTTGCGCCCAGTTAACGCCTAAAGAGTGATTTTGCGCCAGAAATGAGTTTGCGCAGATATTCAGCGCAGCGGTATTGGCGGCGGTAGCCGTTAGTGCTCCGCCGGCACCGATGACGTCATCGGTGTGCGCAGTGCCCCGGTTCCGCCCCGAAACCGGCCCGATCCCCATATTTAGTTGCGGCCGCCTCCTCCGAAGCGGCCGCAAACAGCGACCAGAAAACGGGGCCGTGCTGCTGCCTTAGTGGGGCGCTTTAAAGCGGAAGGTGCGGCCGGCCGCTTTTTCGGCAGCCGCCTGCCCGCACCTCCTTCCCCGGCCTCCTCCACCCCCCCCCCCCCCGCGGCATTGCCGGCTGCTTTCCGCGAGCCCGGCACTTCTCCGTGGTGCCGGGCTCATTTGCCGGCACTATCCAGCGGCGATCTCCCCGTTGCAGGCAGCTCCCCCTTAAGAGAAGGAGGAGGCCTGCAGTACCGCAGCCTGCCGCTCCGCAGCGGCTGGCGCAGCGGCGCCAAGAGCGCTGATATTCAGTGTCAGCGCCCCAAGTGGAGGCGGGCACACCCTGATATAGCGCCCGGTTCCGAATTGGGGCGCTAACAATGAATATCTGACGATCGCTATAGGCTTCCCGCCCAGCGCTAACTTTTGGGCGCTAGCCAGCTGGCGGGGCCATAGTGAATTTCTAGGCCCATATGTTTGTTTTGTCTTTGAACCTTACTTGGTCACCAGTGTGGAGTTCAGGTAGGTTTTGCGTTCCTCTGTCATAGTAGTACTTTTGCTTTTCTTTCTGTTGTTCTTTGAACTTCCTCACTTTCTCCCCCTCTTTTGTTTTCAGGAGGTTCTCCGGGATGGGTAAGTTTGACCTTAGCCGACGTCCCATAAGGAGTTGGGCTGGTGACTTACCACACTCGAGCGGCGTTGTGCGGTATACAAGCATGCTCTGGTAGAAGTCAGTTCCACCGTCTTTTGCCTTGTACATCAGTCTTTTCACTGTCTGGACCGATTTTTCCACTAGTCCATTGGACTGTGGAAAGTGAGGACTTGACATTGTGTGGACAAAGTCCCACTCTTTGGCAAAGTGTCGGAAACTTGCATTGTAAAACTGAGGTCTGTTGTCTGTGAAGACCTCGCTTGCCACGCCATGTCTGGAGAATATGGCTTTCATACATCTTATCACAGCATCTGCAGTGGTGGTGTACAGTCTACAAACCTCTGGATACAGGGAGTAATAGTCTGTGACTACAAGATAGTCCTTCCCTTGACATACGAATAGGTCAGCGCCTACCTTCTGGTAAGGTCTGTCTGGCGCTGGGTGTGGCTTTAGTGGTTCTACCGGATTGCTTGCTCGATATTTCAGGCATATTGTGCAGTTTGACACCTCATTTGTCACATCTTGGTTGATTCGTGGCCAGTACATCACCTCTCGTGCTCTTTTCTTACACTTTTCGATTCCCAGATGTCCTCCATGGATTCTTTTTAGCATCTCTTTTCTCAGACTCTTTGGGATAACTATTTTACTTCCTTTGTAGATGATGTCTTCGACCACTGATAGTTCCTCCCTGCAGTTCCAGTACTCTGCCATGTCAGGTGAGCAGTCTTGCTTCATGTTGGGCCATCCATCCAAGATGCTTTTCCTCAGTCGTCTCATTGTTTCATCTTTGTCTCAGTCTTTATGAGCTCCATTTTTGCATCTGCTATGGGCAGTGCACTTGTGATCATGTCCACGTAGGCATTCACTTTTTCATCCATTGTGGTGTTTGCGGGCTCACTTGGGTCTACAGCTCTGGACAACGTGTCTGCTGTATACATCAGTTTACCCGGAGTGTACGCAACATTCAGTGTATAGCGTTGCAGCCTGATCATCATTCTTTGTATTCTAAGCGGACAGCTATTTAGTGGCTTTTGGAACAATGCAATCAAGGGCTTATGGTCAGTCTCTACACTGATTGCTTGTCCTGCCACAAACTGGTGAAATCTTTCACAGGCGTATGTGATGCTGAGCAGCTCCTTTTCTATTTGAGCATATCGCGTCTCCGCGTCTGTCATTGAGCGCGATGCATATGCAATAGGTTGCCAGTAGTCATATTTTTGCAGAAGAACGGCACCGAGCCCACTCTGTGATGCATCTGATGATATCTTGATGGGTCTCGCTGGGTCATAAAACCTCAGAACTGGTTCCTCTGTGAGCAGTTTCTTTAGATCGCTCCATGACTTCTCATGCTCATGATTCCATTCCCATTCTATGTTCTTTTCAGTTAGTCTTCTCAGTGGCGCCATCTTTTCTGAGAGGTTGGATATGAATTTACCCATGTAGTTGATCATTCCATTAAACCTCAGCACGTCCTTTTTGCATTGTGGCTTTGGCATATTCTCAATGGCGGACACCTTTCTGGGATCTGGTCTGATGCCCTCACTGCTAAGGATATCTCCCACGAATGTCAGTTCTGTCACCCCGAGCTGGCATTTCTCTCTATTCAGCTTCAGGTTTGTTTTCCTTGTTGCTTCCAGCACTTTTTTCAGTCTCTCGTCATGCTCAGTTCTCGTGGTTCCCCATACTATGATGTCATCCATTGATGTATCAACTCCCTCCAGGTGCTCATAGATCATATGGATAGTTTTGTGATACACTTCAGGAGCTGAGGCAATGCCAAATGGTAACCTTAGGAATCTGTATCTGCCAAATGGACTGTTGAGCGTGCAGTCTTGAACTTGCTTCGTCCAGTTTCATCTGCCAAAATCCTGATGATGCATCTAACTTGCTGAAATACTTTGCATTTGCAAACTGTGACATGATTTCCTCACGTGTAGGAAGCTTGAAGTGCTCTCTCTTTATTGCTCTGTTTAGATCTCTTGGATCCAGGCAAATTCTGAGCTTTCCATTCTTCTTGTCCACTACGACGAGGGAACTCACCCACTCAGTTGGCTCATCTATCTTCCGAATCACATTCAGGCTTTCCATCCTGTCCAACTCTGCCTTCAGTTGCTTTTGAAGAGCAAACGGAACTTTTCTGCATGGATGTGTGACCGTTGGCATACTTTTATCTACTCTGATCGTGTGTTCTCCTGGAAGGCAGCCTAGACCCTGAAATAGGTCGTTGTACTCTTTCATGAGTTCATCATAGACTGTCTCTCCTTCGCTTTCCACAACGAGGACTCTCTTTACCAGGTTCAGTCTCTCACAGGCTTTTAAACCTAGTATGGCTTGCACATCCTTTGGCACCATGATTAATGCTAGCGTGTGCTGTCTGTCCTTGTGTGTCACTTTGACAATGCATCTTCCTTTCACTGGTATATCAGTACCTGAGTATCCTGTCACTTTCACTTTTATTCCACGTATCTTTGGTCTGGGTCTAATTTTCTTAAAATCAGTCTCTGATATCACATTAACTTGTGCTCCAGTATCCAATTTAAATGGAATGTGTATGTCATTCACTTTTAGTGTCAACATCCAGTCTCTTTTTTCTTCTTTGTTTTCAGACACAACATCTACATAGAACTCCTCTATCTCGCTTTCACCTACTGCATGGATCTTGCTTTGTTGCGCTTGGTTCTTGCAGCAACGGGCATAATGGTTGTTTTTGTTGCAACTATTGCATGTTTTACCATATGCTGGACACTTTTTTGGAGTATGCTGTGTACCGCATCGACTACATGACTTTCGATTGCCCCTTTCATTTTTGTTCATTGGCCACGCCTCTTTTTTCACATTGGTGCTCTTTTTGTTAAACGGTTTGTGTCCGTTCTTTCTCACTGCATCCACGTTGCAGCTACTGTCACTGAACAGCTCCTTTGCCTGCAACTTCACAGTCTCTGTAGCCCTACACAGTGCTATGGCTTTTCCCAGGTCTAGATTTTGCTCTCTTAGCAGTCTTTCCCTTAGACCATTATCTGGAATACCACACACCAGTCTGTCTTTTATCAGCGAGTCTGTCAGTCCCCCAAATTCACATGTTTTGCTTCGGTTTCTCAGTTCAGTCACATACTGATCAATAGTCTCTCCCGTTTTCTGTACACATGTGAAAAATATGTGCCTCTCAAACGTCACATTACGTTTAGGTATGCAGTAGGCCTCAAACTGTTCCATTATTTTATCTAGCTTCATTTTGTCTCCATCAGCAGCAAATGTGAAGTTATTATACACCTCCAGCGCTTCATCACCCACGACATGCAAGAACACTGACGCTTTTATTTTATCACTTTTCTCGTCAGCTCCGATTGCCGCTAAATACAACTCCAAACGTTGTTTGAATCTCCTCCAATTTTCAGCCACATTACCTGTCAACTGAAGCTTCGCCGGTGGGTGCAAACCTTCCATTTTTCACTTCGTTAGCTATTCTCCAATTGTAAGTAACGATGTTCTCTTTTGGCTTGCTAATATGTGGAGAGCTGATTTAACTTCAGATTTTTCCTCTTCATCTCTTTCAATCACTTCTGACACCATGTATTGATTTGTATGTGGGTTCAATGACGACACATTCATGAAAGAGAATGACTTTTTATCTGAAGTATGTTCAACTCAGTTAACAGCATTTACAGGAGACACCATGCTAGAAATCCATCTAAAAGCGAAACTAAAACTAACCTGCTTCTCTCTGTCACATGCCCTCTGCTGGTCAGGCATAAGTAATCAATCAGGCAACTATGCTGGTAAGGCATGATAATCAAACAGGCAAATACCATCACTATTTGCTGATATCATTATAAGATACAGAGTAAAGCTCCCTCTACACTGTCCCATCAAACACTCCCAGGGCAGGTACAGCACAGGTTAGATACAGAGTAAAGCTCCCTCTACATTGTCCCATCAAACACTCCCAGGGCAGGTACAGCACGGGTTAGATACAGAGTAAAGCTCCCTCTACACTGTCCTATCAAACACTCCCAGGGCAGGTACAGCACGGGTTAGATACAGAGTAAAGCTCCCTCTACACTGTCCCATCAAACACTCCCAGGGCAGGTACAGCAAGGGTTAGATACAGAGTAAACTCCCTCTACACTGTCCCATCAAACACTCCCAGGGCAGGTACAGCAAGGGTTAGATACAGAGTAAACTCCCTCTACACTGTCCCATCAAACACTCCCAGGGCAGGTACAGCCCGGGTTAGATACAGAGTAAAGCTCCCTCTACACTGCCCCATCAAACACTCCCAGGGCAGGTACAGCACGGGTTAGATACAGAGTAAAGCTCCCTCTACACTGGCCCATCAAACACTCCCAGGGCAGGTACAGCACGGGTTAGATACAGAGTAAAGCTCCCTCTACACTGTCCCATCAAACACTCCCAGGGCAGGTACAGCACGGGTTAGATACAGAGTAAAGCTCCCTCTACACTGTCCCATCAAACACTCCCAGGGCAGGTACAGCACGGGTTAGATACAGAGTAAAGCTCCCAGCAAGGGGCTTCAGCTATTCACTGTATTTATTAATGACTCTGATGATGGGATAGAAAGCCACATATCCAAGTTTGCCGATGACACTAAGATAGGCGGAATTGTAGCCATTGTAGATGAAAGCATAAACTTACAAAGAGATATTAGTAGATTAAGTCAATGGGCGAATATGGCAAATGGATTTCAATATGGGCAAGTGTGAGGTCATCCACTTGGACCTAAAAAGATCAGCGTATTTGAAATGGTGAAAAGCAGAAACCGTGGAGGTCCAAAGAGACTCGGGGGGTCCAGGTTCATCGATCATTAAAATGTCATGAACAGGTACAGAAAATAATCAAAAAGACTAATGGGATGCTGGCCTTTATATCCAGAGGACTAGAGTACAAGGGGGCAGAAGTTATGCTGCAGTTATACAGAACCCTGGTTCACTGGATTGATTCCTGGGATGAGAGGGCTGTCCTATGAGGAGAGATTGTGTAGAATGGGCCGATACTCTCCGGAGTTTAGAAGAATGAGAGGTGATCTCACTGAAACATACAAGATTCTGAGGGGGATTGACAGGGTCGATGCTGAGAGGTTGTTTCCCCTGGCTGGAGAGTCTAGAACCAGGGGTCACAGTCTCAGGATAAGGGGTCGGCCATTTAGGACTGAGATGAGGAGGAATTTCTTCACTCAGAGGGTGGTGAATCTTTGGAATTCTCTGCCCCAGAGGGCTGTGAATGCTGAGTCATTGAGAATATTCAAGGCCGAGATCGATAGATTTTTGGACTCTAGGGGAATCAAGGGATATGGAGATCGGGAGGGAAACTGCAGCTGAAGTTTTTAAGATATTAAGGGGAACAGATTGGGTAGAGAGAGAGAAACTATTTCCGCTGGTTGGGGAGTCTAGGACTGGGGGCAGAGTCTAAAAATTAGAGCCAGACCTTTCAGGAGTGAAATTAGGAAACACTTCTACACACAAAGGGTGGTAGAAGTTTGGAACTCTCTTCTGCAAATGCCAATTGGTGCTAGATCAATTAATTCTAAATTTGAGATTGATAGATTTTTGTTAACCAAAGGTATTAAGGGAAATGCGCCAAAGGCGGGTATATGGAGTTAGGTCGCCGATCAGCCATGATCTCGTTGAATGGCGGAGCAGGCTCGAGGGGCTGAATGGCCTCCTCCTGTTCCTATGCTCCTCTAAATGATACCAGGGCTTAAAGGGTTAAAGTTTGTTGGGGTACGCAGGGCATAATGTCGGGGTATGCTGATTGTCCTGTTGTAGATCTGCCTGATTCTCATGGCCTTTGACGTTGGTGGATTGAGAATCGGGAGGTTTCTCTAACAGGCAGAATCCACGGAGAATCTTATTCGCCTTTCTTGTGATTGAATCCAAGGATTCGTCACTGGAGAGATGATGCCTCTATTTTTCTCGGCATTTGGGGGTTCACAAGTGAGGTCTCCGGGTTGAGCGCTCAATTTGGGAGAGGAGGGGGTTTGCATGACGACCTGTGTTACACGGGTCTCGCTGCAGGAACCCGAGCTCTGGATGTTGCTGTTGTTGGTGGTCTTGGTTTTCTCTGGAACTAATGGAGCTCCTTCCTTCCAGGGATCTCGGTCAGCGTCTCCACCTTCAGCTTGGTGGCCATCGCCATCGAGCGCTACAGCGCAATCTGCAACCCGCTGAAGTCTCGCGCCTGGCAGACCCGCTCCCACGCTTACAGAGTCATCGCAGCCACCTGGCTCCTGTCCATCGTCATCATGATCCCGTATCCTGTCTACAATCTGCTCCACCCCTTCCAGAGGTCGGACAGGACCACGGCTCACAACTGTAGACTCACGTGGCCCAGCAAAGAGGTGCAGCAAGCCTGGTAAGGGCATGGTCGACCAGAAGCAGAGTGCGTGACAGCAGGATTCGGAAGGGGTCCAATTCTGGGCACCGCACTTCAGAAAGCATGTCAAGACCTCGGAGAGGTTTCATAGACTGATACAGCACAGAAGGAGGCCATTCGGTCGATCGTGCTTGTGCTGGGTGTAGAGGAGATTTACTGGAATGGTTCCAGGGATGAGGGGCTTCAGTGATGTGGAGAGACTGGGGAAGCTGGGGTTGTTCTCCTTAGAGCAGAGAAGGTTAAGGGGAGATTTGATAGATGTGTTCAAAATTATGAGGGGTTTTGATCGAGTAAATAAGGAGAAACTGTTTCCAGTGGCAGGAGGGTCGGTAACCAGAGGACACAGATTGAAGATCATTGGCAAAAGAACCAGAGGGGAGATGAGGAAACATTTTTTTACGCAGCGAGTTGTGATCTGGAACGCGCTGCCTGAAAGGGCGGTGGAAGCAGATTCAATAGTAACTTTCAAAAGGGAATTGGATAAATACTTGAAAAGGAAACATTTGCAGGGCTGTGGGGAAAGAGCAGGGGGGAGTGGGACTAATTGGAGAGCTCGACCAAAGAGCCGGCACAGGCACGATGGGCCGAATGGCCTCCTCCAGTGCTGTAAGATTCTGTGATTTTACAAACCTGAATTTTTATTGGTCCTTATTGCTCAATGCCATTGGGGGACCTACTGGCTGGAGTTTTACTCAAATGCATATTGCCCAGCTACAATCTAACCTTAAAATTAGAGCCAGGCCGTTCAGGGGTGATGTCAGGAAACACTTCTTCACACAAAGGGCAGTGGAAATCTGGAACTCTCTCCCCCGAAAAGCTGTTGAGGCTGGGGGTCAATTGGAGCTTTGGAGACTGAGATTGATAGGTGTGTGTTGGGTAAGGGTATCAAGGGATGCGTAGCAAAGGCGGGTAAATGGGGGGTTGAGGTACAGATCAGCCGTGATCTAATTGAATGGTGGAACAGGCTCGAGGGGTCGAATGGCCTCCTCCTGTTCCTGTGTAACAGGCTCGAGGGGCTGAATGGCCTCCTCCTGTTCCTGTGTATCAGGCTCGAGGGGCTGAATGGCCTCCTCCTGTTCCTACAGATTGTGATATTTTCTACTGGGTTGGAATCACTCAGCTCCTGGGCTAACGGACAGCCAGACGCACATCAGTTTGTTGGTTTGTGTGTCGGTCGGTACACGGAGTTTGGGGTAGATTTTGGCGAACCTGGCAGGAAGAAGGCGGGACTTCCCCTTTCGGGTTTTTGACCCGTCTACTTCGACGTCTGGCCAACCCACACAATTTCCCCTTGATTGACCTTGTTGAGCCCGCCCAGCGGGCTCAGCAGGCCAATTAAGGGCCACCCGGCAACAGGTGACGTCACAGACAGACATTTCATCTGTCAAGAGTTCTTTGACAGATGAAATATCAGCGTTTCACAGCTGTTTGAAGCTGTGAAACACTGACAGTCTGAGTTCTAAGCTGAGTCCTTCTGCACAGACTCAGTTAGAACTCTCACCGACACTCAAAGCTGAAGGCTGTCACTTTTCACAGCTCGCAGCCGTTCAGCTTTAAGTGCCGGCTGAGTGATGGGCTCCCGACGGCTACAGGAAGGAAGGCTGTTAAGGTAAGTACAGGTAAGTAAAAGTTCTTTACACACTTTAGACACACTTACCTTTACACTCATGCACCCATCACTCACCTGAGCGCTGACATCGCGACCCCTCCAACTCCTTCAACCCGACGGCCCGCCTGCTCTAACCTGGCGTGGTTTGGAGCCGTCGGGAAACCCACACGACACCCCTCAAAATAGGGATTAGGCTAAAAACTGCCTGTTAACTACCTGTTAACAGGCAGTTAATTGGCACTAATCCCTTCCCGCCTGGTTTCGGCGGGTCCCAGTGTGGGGCGTGTTATGTTCATTAATAAATAGACATTCTTATTATGAACACAGCTAGCTTTTGCTAGTTACTTTATTGAGCCCATGTGGACTAGTTACAGTATCTGTAGAGGCTTCCATCTTGACTGCTGCCTTGTGGGTAGCCTAGCCTCATGGGTAATGTAGTCTTAATATATATATAGCTGGATAGTGTAGTCTTATACATACAGCTATATACAGCTCTACGGCTCCACCTAGTGTCCACTATAGAATGACATGTTATTGATCACTACATCCCCCTTTCTTTGAGGTTTAACAAAATCAATATCAATCAACTTTCAAGAAAACAATAAAGATAATATCAGTAACACTTTTGTTAGTGCTCTATAAACATAAACATTTTCAAAACAGTCAACACATTTTCAAAGCTTTACATTGTACTCAAAGATTAAGTCTATCAGACTTTTTTACTTCACGTGTGGATCTTCTCAACACGGGTAAGTCTGATGTGTCTTCATGAGATTGTTCTGGCGGTGAATGACAAGATGCAGTTGCGGCATTGTCATCAATCTGCTCTTGTATAGATCGAGGTCTCCTTGCGATCTTTGCTTGGAGAGGGTTTCAGTGTTTCCTTCACTCTTCATGCCACAACTCTCAATGTAGTCAATGCACTCTCGAAAAACTGCTGGCAGCTGGATCCCATCATACAGCATAGTCCTCTCAGCAGCCTCGGCTAATGGAACACCAAAGATTGGCCTGAGGGAAGAAGGAGTATCCACCGGAACTGCTTCCTGCCCTGGTGCAGGCTTCTTCTTTTTCTTTTTCTCTTTCCATTACTTAACAACATCTGCTGCGGTTATATCTTTGGACTTTTTCTCCTTGTGTTTTTCCTCTTTGTGCTTTTCTTCCTTTGGCTTCTCTTTGACCTTGAAGTCTTTTTCTTTCTTCTTGGAGAAACTAGGCTTTTTGAAGACATGGATACCCTTTGGCCTTTTCATCCTTGATGGGCTCTCTGCTTCATCACCTGAGTCATCTGGTCTGCTTATGGCACAGTTTATACGGTAGACTCTCTTGACCAGTTCTAAGTCTTCACAAGCTTTGTCACCTAGTATCGAATCAAGTCTTTCAGCCACAACAGAAAACATGAGATGATGCACTTTGTCTTTGACTGTCACTTTAAGTCTGCATACACCTAAGCTATCTATTTTCTGTCCATTATAGCTCTTCAGTAGTACTGACTTTTTCTGTATTTTGGGCTTTTCTTTCATATTTTTTATGTCACTCATACTGATTAAGTTTGCTTTTGCCCCAGTGTCCAGTTTCAATGTAACTAATGCTCCATTTACCTGCAGTGGGATCACCCATTTGTCCACTTTTACTGCATTGACTTTATGTTCAGCATTGTCCATTTCTGAGGGCTGCACATTTTCTGTATCTTTTTTGATATTGTCACATGACACCATTCCTACAAAAAATGTCTCACTTAAATCAGTGTCCTCAATTACATTAACTTGTTGCCCTTTCTTAGTTTTTACTTTTGAAAAGCATTGTTTGGCAAAGTGATTCTTTCCATTACACTTTGTGCACATTTTTCCAAACGCTGGGCATTGTCTTAACTGGTGTTTGTAACCACAGCGTTTACAATTAAAAATGTCATCCTCCGATTGCTTTTCATTTCTGTTCTGCCCATGTTTCTTCCCCTTATAGGACACAGCACCGACAGCAGCATTATCACTCATTACAATCGCATCATTATTGATTTCACTGAAAGTCTTTGCGTGCTTTCGAGCTAGCTCGCTGGCTTGGCATATTTTCACTGCCTTTTCCAAATTTAGTTCGGTTTCTCTCAACAGACGTTCCCTGACTTTTTTATCATGAATACCAAACACAATCTGGTCACGAATCATGGATGCTTTGAGCTCAGAGAAATTACATGTCTGTGCTTTCAGCTTCAGATCAGTTATAAAGCTATCAAAAGTCTCATTTTGCTGCTGTGTCCTTGAACAGAACATGTATCTTTCATAGGTCTCATTCTTTTTGGGAGAACAATGTGCATCAAATTTCTTTAGCACATCGTCTAATTTGTCTCTGTTCTCCGCTGGATTAAATACAAATGTATTAAATACCTCTATCGCCTGTGGGCCTGCAACCGTAAGCAGCAATGCTATTTTCCTTGCGTCTGGCTTCGTACCGAATCCGATGGCTGCAATGTAGAGTTCGAATTGCTGTTTAAAAGTCTGCCAATTGTAGTCGATTTTTTCTGTGAGTTTCAAACGCTCTGGTGGCTTCAAATTCTCCATGTCGCTTTTCACAATTTTCAGCAGATCTTCACCACCCTGGTACCATGTTATGTTCATTAATAAATAGACATTCTTATTATGAACACAGCTAGCTTTTGCTAGTTACTTTATTGAGCCCATGTGGACTAGGTACAGTATCTGTAGAGGCTTCCATCTTGACTGCTGCCTTGTGGGTAGCCTAGTGCCTCATGGGTAATGTCTTTAACACATACAGCTGGATAGTGTAGTCTTATATATACAGCTATATACAGCTCTACGGCTCCACCTAGTGTCCACTATAGAATGACATGCTATTGATCACTACAGGGCGGGTACCCGCCGCCCCTGAAACTTATGTGGGGCGGGGTTTTGGGCGGGATGGTGGCGGGACCCCCAAATTCGGGATTTCCCCCCCCCCACATGCCTGAAACCCCGCCTGACGGCTCCCCGAAAATCTAGCCCTTTGTGTCTGTCTCCAAGAGGATTTCACTGACCGGCTGGTCGGGGCAGGGCTGCCCCCTCTGGTCAGACATTTCCCTGCAGGTTTCATCACATGACCTCCAGCCTCTAACGGCCCCGCCCACGCACTACCGCCATTGGTCGCCTGACACGTCCCTCCTCGCAGTGCCCGCCTTCCCACGGCCAATCGGTAAGCGGAACAGAATCTTCGTTAACTGATTGGATGTTACTTGACTGTCAGTCAAACAGACTTTTTTCCACAAAGGTTCAATATTTTTACAGCTAAGCACCGGTGATTTTTCTCCCGGAGTTGCTGGCGGCAGTATCCTGGAGATTAGTCTTTAATGGTGGAGCCTCCAGGGCAATCCTTGTTCCAGGGCCAGGGCTGGCGTTGAATATCTGCTGCGTCCCAGCGGGATGTCTACAGGGCTATTGGTCTGAACTGTTCGTCACCCTGAGGCTCTTTATCGCAACTCGGAGTTGGGGGAGGGGAACGGGGAGATTGTCACATTGATATCCAACTGAATATTGGGAAGACTGAAGCCATTGTCTTCGGGTCCCGCCACCGACTCCATTCCCGAGCCACCGACTCCATCCCTCTCCCCGGCATCTGTCTGAGGCTGAACCAGACTCTTCGCAACCTTGGTGTTGTACTTGACCCTGAAATGAGCTTCCGACCACATATCTGCAGCATAACAAAGACCGCCTATTTCCACCTCCGTAACATCGCCCGACTCCCCTTCCCAGCCCAGCTAATCTGCTGCTGAAACCCTCATCCATGCCTTTGTTACCTCCAGACTCGACTATTCCAACACACTCCTGGCTGGCCTCCCACATTCTACCCTACATCAACTTCAACTCATCCAAACCTCTGCTGCCCCGTGTCCTAACTCGCACCCAGTCCCGTTCACCCATCACCCCCCGTGCTCACTGCCCCGTGTCCTAACTCACACCCAGTCCCGTTCACCCATCACCCCCTGTGCTCACTGCCCCGTGTCCTAACTCACACCCAGTCCCGTTCACCCATCACCCCCTGTGCTCACTGCCCCGTGTCCTAACTCACACCCAGTCCCGTTCACCCATCACCCCCTGTGCTCACTGCCCCGTGTCCTAACTCACACCCAGTCCCGTTCACCCATCACCCCCCGTGCTCACTGCCCCGTGTCCTAACTCACACCCAGTCCCGTTCACCCATCACCCCCCGTGCTCACTGCCCCGTGTCCTAACTCGCACCCAGTCCCGTTCACCCATCACCCCCCGTGCTCACTGCCCCGTGTCCTAACTCACACCCAGTCCCGTTCACCCATCACCCCCTGTGCTCACTGCCCCGTGTCCTAACTCACACCCAGTCCCGTTCACCCATCACCCCCCGTGCTCACTGCCCCGTGTCCTAACTCACACCCAGTCCCGTTCACCCATCACCCCCTGTGCTCACTGCCCCGTGTCCTAACTCACACCCAGTCCCGTTCACCCATCACCCCGTGTGCTCACTGCCCTGTGTCCTAACTCACACCCAGTCCCGTTCACCCATCACCCCCTGTGCTCACTGCCCCATGTCCTAACTCGCACCCAGTCCTGTTCACCCATCACCCCCTGTGCTCACTGCCCCGTGTCCTAACTCACACCCAGTCCCGTTCACCCATCACCCCCCGTGCTCACTGCCCCGTGTCCTAACTCACACCGAGTCCCGTTCACCCATCACCCCTTGTGCTCACTGTCCCGTGTCCTAACTCACACCCAGTCCCGTTCACCCATCACCCCCTGTGCTCACTGCCCCGTGTCCTAACTCGCACCCAGTCCCGTTCACCCATCACCCCCCGTGCTCACTGCCCCGTGTCCTAACTCACACCCAGTCCCGTTCACCCATCACCCCCTGTGCTCACTGCCCCGTGTCCTAACTCACACCCAGCCCCGTTCACCCATCACCCTGTGCTCACTGCCCTGTGCCCTAACTCACACCCAGTCCCGTTCACCCATCACCCCCTGTGCTCACTGCCCTGTGTCCTAACTCACACCCAGTCCCGTTCACCCATCACCCCCTGTGCTCACTGCCCCGTGTCCTAACTCGCACCCAGTCCCCTTCACCCATCACCCACTGTGCTCACTGCCCCGTGTCCTAACTCGCACCCAGTCCTGTTCACCCATCACCCCCTGTGCTCACTGCCCCGTGTCCTAACTCACACCCAGTCCCGTTCACCCATCACCCCCTGTGCTCACTGCCCCGTGTCCTAACTCACACCCAGTCCCGTTCACCCATCACCCCCTGTGCTCGCTGCCCCGTGTCCTAACTCGCACCCAGTCCCGTTCACCCATCACCCCCTGTGCTCGCTGACCAACACCTCGATTTTAAAATTCTCATCCTTGTGTTCAAATCCCTCCATGGCCTCGCCCCCCTCCCTATCTCTGTAACCTCCTCCAGCCCTACAACCCTCCGAGATCTCTGCGCTCCTCCGATTCTGGCCCCTTGCGCATCCCCGATTTTAATCGCTCCACCATTGGCGGCCGTGCCTTCAGCTGCCTGGGCCCTAAGCTCTGGAATTCCCTCCCTAAACCTCTCCGCCTCTCCTCCTTTAAGACGCTCCTTAAAACCGACCTCTTTGACCGAGCTTTTGGTCACCGGTCCTAATATCTCCTTATGTGGCTTGGTGTCAAATTTTCTTTGCCTAACGCTCCTGTGAAACGCCTTGGGACGTTTTACTACTTTAAAGGCGCGATATAAATGCAAGAAGTTGTTGTTGTGCTGACCTTGAGCTAGTTGTGGTGACGATTGCCTCACTTTTTCAGGTACCTCTTTCTGCTCTTCCTTCTCTTCTTCCTCCCTGGTGTGGTGATGGTGATCGCCTACGGTTTGATTTCCCGGGAGCTCTACCGAGGAATCCAGTTTGAGATGAATCAGAAAAAGGAAACCAAAGGTTTGAATCCACTTTCCTCAGAAGACCCTTGGGGTCGATGCTGACTTTGAGCGATCGTGTGAAACGGGCGACAGCGAATTGGGAGCCCGATCGACATCAATAGAAATAAAAACAGAGAGAGATATAAAACGGGATTGTCGGTTCACTGTCGCACAAAGTCAAACTCTACTTCCTGTCTCCGAATTAGTGAACTTCCTCAAAGGGTTTTACTGAAAGGGTGGTGGGAGCAGACTCAACAAGGTTTTATAATTGAAAAGGAGAAATTTGCAGGGCTCTAGGGAAAGAGCAAGGGGGAGTGGGACTAATTGGAGAGCTCTCTCAAAGAGCCGGCACAGGCAGGATGGGACATAGGAACAGGAGGAGGCCAGTCGGCCCCTTGAGCCTGTTCCGCCATCCAATTAGATCATGGCTGATCTGCATCTTGACCCCATTTACGGCCTCCTTCTGTGCTCTCCCCCCACCATCCGCCCTACATAACCTTGTGCTCGTCCAAAACTCTGCTGTCTGTATCTTAACTCGCTCCAAGTCCTGTTCACCCATCACCAATCTTCCCTGCAAGCTGTGCGGCCTCGCAGCTGGCTTTTCAATAGAAAATCCGGCCATGTGTGATATTTTGAATGGGCCGCACAGCCCCCAGAAAATTACGGGGAGCATTACCCATCACCCCCTGTGCTCGCTGACCTACACCGGCTCCCGGTCCGGCAACTCCTCAATTTTAAAATTCTCATCCTTGTTTTCAAATCCCTGCATGGCCCCTCGCCCCTCCCTATCTCTGTAACCTCCTCCAGCCCTACAACCTCCCGAGATCTCTGTGCTCCTCCAATTCTGGCCTCTTGAGCATCCCCAATTTCCATCGCTCCACCATTGGCGGCCGTGCCTTCAGCCGCCTGGGCCCCGAGCTCTGGAATTCCCTCCCTAAACCTCTCCGCCTCTCTCTCCTTTAAGACGCTCCTTAAAACCGACCTCTTTGACCAAGCTTTTGGTCGCCTGTCCTAATATCTCCTCCTGTGACTTGGTGTCAAAAATGTTTTTATTGATCGCGCTCCTGTGAAGCGCCTTGGGATGTTTTGCAATGTTCAAAGTGCGATATAAATACAAGTTGTTGTAAGATTCTTCCTTATGATCTTCAGTAGCGGCAGGAGGGTGGGTGGTTTATATTCTGGTCAGTACGTGACCTTGCCTCCGACAGACTGAGAGATGTGTTGTGTGGACTCCACAGAGAGTTGATCGATGTTGACATTTGGTGAGTAATGAGAGGCGGATTCAGCAGAGACGGGGCCAAACCTCCGGGATTGCCTGGAATCTCCGGGAATTCATGATTAATCACTAGAACGCTGCTGTGAGCAATCCCGGGAGAAAAATACTCGGAGCATTAAAAAAAAATCTGGTGTTTGTTTTATTTTTGAACAACTTTATTTATTAGTTATGAAAATAATGGAGAGAGAAAGTCTGGTGATTGGTGGACCGGCATCAAATCAAATCAACAGGACAACGGTCGGATTGTCCGAAAAACCCAACTGGTTCACTAATGTCCTTCAGTGGGGGGGACCTGCCGACCTTCCCCGGTCTGAGGCCTCGCAAACTGTTCAATTGTATAAACAATAGCTATTTGAGCAGAAGGCCCACCATCACCCTGCTCGAAGTAACGAGGGATGGGTATCATGTCATTCCCACTCTCTGAGAATCAAACAAATGAGGGAGCGCTGCACTGTCAGAGGGGCAGTACTGAGGGAGCGCTGCACTGTCGGAGGGGCAGTACTGAGGGAGCGCCGCACTGTCGGAGGGGCAGTACTGAGGGAGCGCCGCACTGTCGGAGGGGCGGTACTGAGGGAGCGCCGCACTGTCGGAGGGGCAGTACTGAGGGAGCGCTGCACTGTCGGAGGGGCAGTACTGAGGGAGCGCTGCACTGTCGGAGGGGCGGTACTGAGGGAGCGCTGCACTGTCGGAGGGGCAGTACTGAGGGAGTGCTGCACTGTCGGAGGGGCAGTACTGAGGGAGCGCTGCACTGTCGGAGGGGCAGTACTGAGGGAGCGCTGCACTGTCGGAGGGGCGGTACTGAGGGAGCGCTGCACTGTCGGAGGGGCGGTACTGAGGGAGTGCCGCACTGTCAGAGGGGCAGTACTGAGGGAGCGCTGCACTGTCGGGGGGCAGTACTGAGGGAGCGCCGCACTGTGGGAGGGGCAGTACTGAGGGAGCACTGCATTGTCGGAGGGGCAGTACTGAGGGAGTGCCGCACTGTCAGAGGGGCAGTACTGAGGGAGCGCTGCACTGTCGGAGGGGCGGTACTGAGGGAGCGCCGCACTGTCGGAGGGGCAGTACTGAGGGAGCGCTGCACTGTCGGAGGGGCGGTACTGAGGGAGCGCTGCACTGTCGGAGGGGCAGTACTGAGGGAGCGCTGCACTGTCGGAGGGGCAGTACTGAGGGAGCACTGCATTGTCGGAGGGGCAGTACTGAGGGAGTGCCGCACTGTCAGAGGGGCAGTACTGAGGGAGCGCTGCACTGTCGGAGGGGCAGTACTGAGGGAGCACCGCACTGTCGGAAGGGCAGTACTGAGGGAGCACTGCATTGTCGGAGGGGCAGTACTGAGGGTGCGCCGCACTGTCAGAGGGGCAGTACTGAGGGAGCGCTGCACTGTCGGAGGGGCAGTACTGAGGGAATGCCGCACTGTTGGAGGGGCAGTACTTGCGGAGCGCCGCTCTGTCGGAGGGACAGTACTGAGGGAGCGCCGCACTGTCGGAGGGGCAGTACTGAGGGTGCGCCGCACTGTCGGAGGGGCAGTACTTGCGGAGCGCCGCTCTGTCGGAGGGACAGTACTGAGGGAGCACCGCACTGTCAGAGGGGCAGTACTGAGGGAGCGCCACACTGGCGGAGGGGCAGTCCTGAGGGAACGCCGCACTGTCGGAGGGGCAGTACTGAGGGAGCGCCGCACTGTCGGAGGGGCAGTACTGAGTGAGCGCCGTACTGTCGGAGGGGCAGTACTTGCGGAGCGCCGCTCTGTCGGAGGGGCGGTACTGAGGGAGCGCTGCACTGTCAGAGGGGCAGTACTGAGGGAGCGCTGCACTGTCAGAGGGGCCGTACTGAGGGAGCGCCGCTCTGTCGGAGGGACAGTACTGAGGGAGCGCCGCACTGTCGGAGGGGCAGTACTGAGGGAGCGCCGCACTGTCAGAGGGGCAGTACTGAGGGAGCGCCGCACTGTCGGAGGGGCAGTCCTGAGGGAACGCCGCACTGTCGGAGGGGCAGTACTGAGGGAGCGCCGCACTGTCGGAGGGGCAGTACTGAGGGAGCGCCGCACTGTCGGAGGGGCAGTGTTTTGGATGAGACATTAATCCGCGGCCCAACTCCTGAGAATGAATGAGGAAACGAGTGAAATAGTTACTTTGAATGCTCCAGCATCATCCGCCCTGTCAACTGATGGAAATTTTCCCTTTCTAGCGCACATTAACGGAGCAGGAGGCTCGGGCTGTCAGCCCTACGACGATAATGACGGCTGCTACCTGCAGGTGGGCAAGCGGAGGAACACCATGGAGATGTCGACACTGACCCCCAGCGCCAGCGCCAAGCTGGACCGTGTCCGCAGCAACGCCTCCGAGTCCAAGCTGGTGGCCAAGAAGCGGGTGATCCGCATGCTGATCGTCATTGTGGTGATGTTCTTCGTCTGCTGGATGCCCATCTACACCGTCAACACCTGGCGCGCCTTCGACGATTTGAACGCCATCCGGCGCCTCTCGGGTGCCCCCATCTCCTTCATCCACCTGCTGTCCTACACCTCCGCCTGCGTCAACCCCCTGGTCTACTGCTTCATGAACAAGCGATTCCGCAGGGCCTTCCTCATCACCTTCTCCCGCTGCCTCCGGCCACTCGGGGTCTTCAAGGACCTGGAGGACGAGCCGGGGGCCACGGGGACCTCCCTGTCAAAGTTCAGCTACACGACCGTCAGCACCATGGGCCCAGTGTAAACGCAGGCTCCCTCCCCCCGCTCCCGCCCCCAACCAACCCCCAGTCCGGCCATTCGGGCCCATCTCGCAACACTTGTGCATTTTGTGGGGTTTCTTTTCTCCCCCTTTCCCCCCACCCTTAACTCCAGTAAGGTCCAACACATCATCATGAGAGGCAACTCAGATCATGGCTGATAGCTGCAGGGAAATGTATTGTGGCATGACCCCTTGACCCCAGTCACTCTTGGGTGATCTGACCCTTGCCCCCAGTCACTCTTGAGTGATCTGACGCTTGACCCCAGCCGCTCCTGTTGAGCAGTCTGATCCCTTGACCCCAGTTCTGGGCAGAATCCAGCATCTGATCCATTCAACCGTGTGAAGCATCTCACCTCCTCCCTCTAGCTGCCCCTCCCCCTCCCTCCGACGGGCCAGTGTGTGTGTCAGGGTGTAACTGACCAGAAGATGTCCCGGTTTCATTCCCTGGTCACCGGCGGGGTGTGGGGGGTGGGGGGGGGGGCAGTCATTGTTTGGACGTTAGTGCCCCTGGTCTAGGGTAGGGACGGGGGTTGGGGGTGGGGGGTCAGAATCGAGCGGACTTTTTGGGTGAGAATTGTACCGGAGCTCGACTGCGATGCCTTACGAGGTCGGTTAGCCTACCAGTGCTCACCATCCAGGTTACCACAGGAAGGAAGACAGGTCAGAGGTGGGATAATCCAGGTCCTCCTCCCCACGCTCCCTCCGACGGTGGCTTCCCATTGGAAACATGGGATTGGGAATATACCTTTCAACGTGTTTGATGTACCTGGTTGTGGGGATTGGAGTTAACAGCCCATGGGACACCCTACCAAGTGTGGTGTCCACCATAGAATGGGATCGGTGGTGCATTTGAAAGAAAGACTTGCATTTATATAGCGACCTCAGGATGTCCCAAAGTGCTTTACAGCCAATGAACTACTTTTTGAAGTGTAGTCACTGTTGTAATGTAGGAAACGCGGCAGCCAATTTGCGCACAGCAAGCTCCCACAAACAGCAATGTGATAAATGACCAGATCATCTGTTTTAGTGATGTTGGTTGAGGGATAAATATTGGCCCAGGACACCGGGGTGGGCTCCCCTGCTCCTCTTCGAAAGAGTGGCCGTGGGATTTTTTACATCCACCTGAGAGAGCAGACGGGGCCTCGGTTTAACGTCTCATCCAAAAGACGGCACCTCCAACAGTGCGGCGCTCCCTCAGTACTGCCCCTCCGACAGTGCAGCGCTCCCTCAGTACTGCCCCTCCAACACTGTGGCACTCCCTCAGTACTGCCCCTCCGACAGTGCGGCGCTCCCTCAGCACTGCCCCTCCGACAGTGCGGCGCTCCCTCAGTACTGCCCCTCCGACACTGTGGCACTCCCTCAGTACTGCCCCTCCGACAGTGCGGCGCTCCCTCAGCACTGCCCCTCCGACAGTGCGGTGCTCCCTCAGTACTGCCCCTCCGACAGTGCGGTGCTCCCTCAGTACTGCCCCTCCGACAGTGTGGCGCTCCCTCAGTACTGGCCCTCCAACACTGTGGCGCTCCCTCAGTACTGCCCCTCCGACAGTGCAGCGCTCCCTCAGTACTGCCCCTCCGACAGTGCGGCGCTCCCTCAGTACTGCCCCTCCGACAGTGCGGCGCTCCCTCAGTACTGGCCCTCCGACACTGTGGCACTCCCTCAGTACTGCCCCTCCGACAGTGCGGCGCTCCCTCAGCACTGCCCCTCCGACAGTGCGGTGCTCCCTCAGTACTGCCCCTCCGACAGTGCGGTGCTCCCTCAGTACTGCCCCTCCGACAGTGTGGCGCTCCCTCAGTACTGGCCCTCCAACACTGTGGCGCTCCCTCAGTACTGCCCCTCCGACAGTGCAGCGCTCCCTCAGTACTGCCCCTCCGACAGTGCAGCGCTCCCTCAGTACCGCCCCTCCGGCAGTGCAGCGCTCCCTCAGTACCGCCCCTCCGACAGTGCAGCGCTCCCTCAGTACCCGCCCCTCCGACAGTGCAGCGCTCCCTCAGTACCGCCCCTCCGACAGTGCAGCGCTCCCTCAGTACCGCCCCTCCGACAGTGCAGCGCTCCCTCAGTACCGCCCCTCCGACAGTGCAGCGCTCCCTCAGTACCGCCCCTCCGACAGTGCAGCGCTCCCTCAGTACCGCCCCTCCGACAGTGCAGCGCTCCCTCAGTACCGCCCCTCCGACAGTGCAGCGCTCCCTCAGTACCGCCCCTCCGACAGTGCAGCGCTCCCTCAGTACTGCCCCTCCGACAGTGCAGCGCTCCCTCAGTACTGCACTGGGAGTGTCGGTGTGGATTTTGTGCTCAAATCTCTGGAGTGGGACTTGAACCCACAACGCCCTGACTCCGAGGTGAGAGTGCTGCTCACTGAGTCACGGCTGACAGCTGAAGAAGTTTTAATCAGACTGATTCCCCGTCACCAACACACGCGCTTTGTTGTTGAGAAATTCAGAGCTGGCCTTTGGCAGACACCAACAGAACCCCAGAGAGAAGGAAATAGCGATCGGTTTTTAAAGGCCTTCAGATTGTAGGAGGGAGCAGAGACTGAGGGAGGTGTGGAGTTCCACAGTTTGCAGATCCTGGGAAGGATGAGTTGGAGCAGGGACACCTCCAGGGAAAGAAACAAAATGTGGGAACAAATTTAAGATGATTAAAGGAGTTGATCGGGTCGAGAGAGAGAAACTATTTTCTCTGGTGGGGGGAGTCCAGAACAAGGGGGCAGAACCTTAAAATTAGAGCCCGGCCGTTCAGGGGTGATGTCAGGAAGCACTTCTTCACACAAAGGGTGGTGGAAATCTGGAACTCTCTCCCCCAAAAAGCTGTTGAGGCTGGGGGTCAATTGGAAATGTCAAAACTGAGATTGATGGATTTTTGTTGGGTAAGGGGTATTGCGGGTTACAGAACCAAGGCGGGTAGATGGAGTTAAGATACAGATCAGCTGTGATCTCATTGAATGGTGGGACAGGCTGGAGGGGCTGAATGGCCTCCTCCTGTTCCCATGACAAGAGAACAACAGAGCTAAATGAGATGGATATTGAGGTAATAAAGACTCACTGCACACTTGGCTGTACATAAAGCAAGGCTTTAATCGACTTGTAACAAAACATGGAGGTCTAGTTAGTAGTCACTAGCTTCCTGTTTCCAGACTGTCTCTGGCCAAGGTGGGCCCACGCCCGAGTATTTATGCTCCTTGGGTGGCGCCCTCAGCTGGCTGTTCAGTAGTACTTCTTGTAGAAGTTGCGATTTATGACATATACTTTCCTTGGAGTCGGTGCAACGAAGGTTCACTAGATTGATTCCTGGGGTGAGAGGGTTGTCCTATGAGGAGAGATTGTGTAAAATGGGCCGATACTCTCTGGAGTTTAGAAGAATGAGAGGTGATCTCATTGAAACACACAAGATTCTGAGGGGGATTGACAGGGTAGATGCTGAGAGGTTGTTTCCCCCTGGCTGGAGAGTCTAGAACCAGGGGTCACAGTCTCAGGATAAGGGGTTGGCCATTTAGGACCGAGATGAGGAGAAATTTCTTCACTCAGATTGTTGTGAATCTTTGGAATTCTCTGTCCCAGAGGCCTGTGGAGGCTCAGTCGTTGAGTATATTCAAGGCTGAGATCGATAGATTTTTGGACTCTAGGCGAATCGAGGGATATGGAGATCAGGCGGGAAAGTGGAGTTGAGGTCGAAGATCAGCCATGATCTTATTGAGTGGCGGAGCAGGCTCGAGGGGCCGAATGGCCAACTCCTGCTCCTGATTCTTATGTTCTTATGACTGTGTGACAGTGGGTTGTGAGAAAGCGAGTTGAGAGCCATTGCTGTGTGTTGTATCCGTGTGTTAATGGAGACACGGAATGCAGGAGTTGGTTTCACAGGTGTTTACTGAACAAAGTCTGGAGGTGAACTAACAGATACAAGACACTATACAGGCTTATATAGCCCGAGTGGCCATTACCGGCATTACAGTACACAGGGGGCTCTTAAAGGCACATACACCACAATTCCTCCCCTTTTAGACAACCAGTACATAACATTTTAAGTAATCATTAATTAACATGTTACAAGAACAATAATCTACACATTTGCTGCAGTTAATCAATTATAAGTCAGTCTCTCTGGAGGCTTCCTGACTCAGTCTGGATAACGCCTCGGTGGTGTAGTAGTTTTTGGTGGTGTAGTAGCTTCTTTTGGCAAGGTCGATTCGGCTTGAATGCCAGTGTCGGGTTCATCTGGTTCCAGTATCACCGGATCGGAGGTAGATACTATGGGTATCTCTGCTTCATCATTAGGCGTATAGAGTTGTGGTGTAGGTTGTCCCTTTTCGGATGACTCTATGATCTGGTCAGCATGGCGCCTTATTATGCTTTCTCCAATGTCCACGGTATACATCAGCGGTCCTAGTCGTGTGCAAATAGTTCCAGGCTGCCATTTCTCGGTACGGTAGTCCTGGGCCAAAACTTGTTGACCTATCTGGAAGGTTCTAGTTGGCCTTTCGTTCATGCCTTGAAATTGCCGGTTCTCCACGTCCCTTCTGATGTTTGGCTTGATCAAATCCTGCCGGCATCTTAGGCTTCTATTGAAGAACATCATGGCGGGAGTTTGGTTTGTAACCACATGTGTTGCATTCCTGTATGCAAACAAGAAGTTATCTACCTTATGCTGTAGATTTATGTCTTCATTACCCATGGCCTTTATGGCCTTCTTGAAGGTCTGGACAAACCTTTCAGCCAATCCATTGGTGGCGGGATGGTATGGGGCGGACGTGTAATGCTTAACCCCATTGTTTTTTAAGAACTTCCTGAATTCTTCGGACACAAATTGCGGTCCATTATCAGAACAGATCTGTTCAGGCAGCCCATTCCTGGCAAATATGGTCCTTAATACTGTGATTTTTTTTCCGTGGTGCTGGAGGACATCTTTATTACCTCCGGCCACTTGGAGTGTGCATCAACCGCGATTAAGAACATTGAGTCCATAAATGGACCAGCAAAGTCGATGTGTACCCTTTGCCATGGAGATGAGGGCCACTCCCATGGATGTAGAGGGGCTTGTGGTGGGGCGTTTTGGACCTTCTGGCATCCTAGGCAGCTCTTGGTCATTTCTTCGATGTCTCCATCGATACCTGGCCACCACACAAACGCTCTGGCTAGGTTCTTCATTTTCACTCCACCCAGATGCCCCTCGTGAAGCTCCTTTAGCACTTTATCCTGGAGTTTGGGTGGAATCACCACTCTGGATCCACACATCAAGGTTCCTCGGCACACTGACAGCTGTTCTCTTCTTTGTGAGAATGCTGGCAACAGTGGTTCGCCATGTGCTGGCCATCCCTTCACTGTTAAATCATAGACTCGTGAGAGAGTCGGGTCATTTCTCGTTTCCTTTTCAATGGCAGAATTTGTTACTGGTAGACATTCCACTATGGTTGAGTGGAACATCTCCACTGGGTCCACTGTAGGTGCCTCTTCTACCGTTGGCAACGGTAGGCGCGATAAACCGTCAGCATTCCCATGCTGTTTTGATCCTTCGTATTCTATGTCATATTGGTGTGCCCCTAGGAAAAGGGACCACCTCTGTAGCCTTTGCGCTGTCATAATGGGAAAACCCTTTTTAGGGTTGAATATGGAGACGAGGGTTTGATGGTCAGTCAACAAGGTAAATTTTTGTCCGTGTAGGTAATGGTTGAATTTCTTCACTCCCCATACCAGGCTGAGTGCTTCCCTGTCGATCTGGGCATAGTTACGCTCAGCTGAGTTCAATGAGCGTGACGCAAAAGCTATCGGCCGCTCCGAGCCATCAGGGAATCTATGCGATAGTACCGCTCCTACGCCGTAAGGGGATGCATCGCACGCCAGTCTGATTGGCAGTGATGGGTTGTAATGAGCCAAAACTTCCTTGGACGTGATCAAGCCTTTGCATTTGTGGAAGGCACGTTTACAGTCTTCGCTCCATTTCCAAATTACTCCCGTTTGTAGCAGTTCGTTAAGAGGGTGCAGAAGAGTTGACAAGTTCGGTAAAAATTTATGATAGTAATTTATCAATCCCAGGAATGACCTTAATTGTGAGACATTTTCAGGTGCTGGGGCTTTTATGACTGCTTCAATTTTTTCAGGTGACTTATGCAACCCTTCCTCGTTAATTATGTGGCCACAATATGATATTTGTTTCTGGAAAAATTCGCACTTGGGGTGATTTGCTCGTAGGCCCCGTTCTCTCAGCCTAGTGAGCACCTGCTCCAAATTGGCAAGGTGCTCGTTGTCGTTTTCTCCTGTTACAAGGATGTCGTCTAGGTAGCATTGAGTCCCCGGAATCCCTTGGAGGACTTGCTCCATAGCTCTTTGCCAGATAGCTGGAGCTGATGCTACTCCAAAAACCAGTCGATTGTACTGGTACAGGCCTTTGTGTGTATTTATCGTGAGATACTTTTTAGAGGCCTCTTCAACCTCCATCTGTAGATATGCCTGTGCCAAGTCAATTTTGGTGAAACGTTTCCCTCCGGATAGTGAGGCGAAAATATCTTCTATCCTCGGAAGAGGATACTGTACCGTGTGAAGGACCGGGTTTACAGTCACCTTGAAGTCCCCACAGATGCGAATTTTTCTCTGTTCTTCAGATTTATCATTATTCAACGTTTTCTTCATGACCGGGACGATGGGTGTTGCCCACTCGCTCCAATCTATCTTGGATAATACGCCTGCCTTTTCCAAATTCTCCAGCTCTGCCTCGACTGCTGGACGAATTGCGTATGGCACCGGCCTTGCCTTAAAAAACTTGGGAATTGCCGCATCTTCCACTTTTATTGAGGCGGTGACGCCTTTCAAGGTTCCTAGTTCCTGTTGAAACACTTCCTTGGCGTTGGCCAAGATGTCTTTTAATCGTTCAGGTATGACGTCATCATCATTTTTTTTCTTACTGGTCACCATCAGTGCCTGAATGGAGTGCCAGTCTAAACGTATCTTCCTGATCCATTCACGTCCCAACAGCGGTGGACCACCATCTTGCAGAACGTATAAATACAACTTCTGTATTTCCTTGCCGTTGTATACAACAGGCACCCTTATTTTCCCTTTGGGATATACTTTCTGCCCCGTATATGTTTTCAAGATAATAGATGTGTCTTTCAAGGGTATATGCGGAAATAGCCGCTCATAATCCTGTCGACTTATGACGGTCAGAGCTGATCCTGTATCTAGCTCCATTTTAACTGGGGACCCCGCTATCGTGAGGGTAACCCAAATGGTCTGGTAATCTTCTTTGGCAATTACATTATGTAATTTGAGACAGCTTAGTCTCTTGTTTCCGGAGTCGCTATCGCTCTTCTGGTCTTCGGAGCTACTGTCCGTCATCATTTGTACCTTTCTGTACTTTTCCTTATTGATTTTTTTCCTGTCCGTGGATTTTTTGTTTCCAGATCGGCATACACGTGCAATGTGTCCAATCTTTCCGCATTGCCTGCATGCTTTGTCCTTGAACCAGCAGTCCCTCTGGTCATGGTTGGATCTGCCGCAGCGATAACATCTCTCAACCCTGTGTCATTTCATGGGTGCCGAAGTCCTGTGGCTTTTGCTGTATCTCTGCAGCTCCCCTTGCGGCTGCTTCGTATGATACAGCCACACTGAAAGCCTTGTCCAGTGTCAAATCTTTCTCAGAAAGTAGCCTTTTCTGTGTTCCTTCACTTAGGAGACCGCAGACGAATTTGTCTCGAAGAGAATCTGGCAGTCCTGCCCCGAATTGGCAGTACTTTGACAGCTTCCTTAATTCAGTGAGGTAATCAGCGTTACTTTCATTCTTGTGCTGATTCCTCCTGAAGAATTTGAATCGTTCCGCTATCAGCAGCGGTGTTGGGTTTAAGTGCTCCTGTAGGGTATCAACAGTCTCCTTAAAATTCTTGTCCTTCGGTTTGGCTGGAGTGATTAAGTTTCGTAACAGCCCGTATGTCCTTGCGCCCATTAGATTTAGAAGTACTGATGCCTTTTTATCATCCTCTATTTCATTTGCTGTGCAATATACCTCCACTCTTTCCACATATGTGGTCCAATCCTCTATATCGCTATCGAAAGCAGTAATATTGCCAGTCTTAGGCATCCTGAAAAAAAATGGCGCCTCCCGCGCTTTCCTTTCTTCCCCGCAGAGAAAAAATGGCGCCTCCCACGCTTTCCCACCGCTGCCGCTGCTGACAACGCTGTTCTCCGCGGTTTTTATTTACATAGGTATTTTTAATAGGCGGAGACTTGTTCCCGCCGGACTCTCTGGGACTTTTCCCTCCCTCTGCTTGGTCCGAACGCCGACCTGCTTTGCAGCGCCGGCCGTCTCCCGAGTGCTCCACCCTCTGTCTCTGTTTGCCTCCGCCTTTGCTGCTCGGCCCCGCTGCAGAGCCAGCCGATGGAGCCCCAGCCCGCCGCCCAGGAAGGATTATTGCAGTACCTGCCACCAGCTCGGCTAGCTGGTGAAACCACAGTTTTTTTTTTTTGTTTCTTGTTTTTCTTCGATTTTCGTCTGAGGAATCGATCTCTTTGAGCTGCTGCCGAATTGCAGGTAAGTCCGTTTCCAATTCATCGCCACTGTTGTATCCGTGTGTTAATGGAGACACGGAATGTAGGAGTTGGTTTCACAGGTGTTTACTGAACAAAGTCTGGAGGTGAACTAACAGATACAAGACACTATACAGGCTTATATAGCCCGAGTGGCCATTACCGGCATTACAGGACACAGGGGACTCTTAAAGGCACATACACTATATTGCAGCGCAATTCCTAAAAGGAAAGAAAAGGGCGACTATTAGCCGTGAAATGGGTGGGACTGACAATATCTAGAGCCTCGTGTTCCTGTGGCTCTATTGGGGGGGCGCCCCCAGCAGCGAGTGTCCCCAGGAGGAGTAGGAGACCTCCCCCCCAAACAAAAGGCAAGCGCCAATGTCTGTTTCAGGAGACCCTCCGCTGAGAGAGGTGGGGAGGGTGGGGGGGAATTGTGCTTACCACAATCGAAGGGACCATGGATTGGAGATGGCCTGAACGCCCGATTCTCTCCCCCCCGGTTCTCCAACGGGAGCGTGAGATTACTGAATTTCCCCAAATATTGTGCAGTGTTTGAAGGCGGGTTTTGGAGTCATTATCCCGAGATTTAGTTTCTCTCCTGTCATTGCCTGACGGGGAAGCACAACTCGCAGGACGCAGTGAGCTCCAGGAAATAACGCTGGAGGGGGTTGGACTGGTTGCTTGTTCTTTCTGGTGTCGTTGCTTTAAACGTCAGATTACAAACACACTCCGCTGTAGCAATGCAGGATCAGTCTTTAATGAAACATCATACGTCACAAATACAGTAGGAGCTGTTAAACTGTGAAACTTGCACCTCTTAGACAAATGTTACCTTTAATCTCATTCCTTGCACATCACCTGTAATTCACAGTACATCATCAAAGATACGTACAAATGACAGCAGAATAACATGATCCAAACAAACACGCACTAAACTCTTCTCAATCTCTTATTACCTTGGTTATATTGCCGTCATAAACTCTTCCGATCATTATATTACCATAAACACAAGTGACCTGAACCCTGACCTGATAGGTGCGCAGGCCAGCCCTCTGATCTGTGGAGGTACATTTACTTAGAATCTCATGCTCAGCAGAAAGCTGTTTTAACTCATCATGTGCTGGTCCCACAAACTGTCCAGGGCATTTGAGGTACCCAGGTAGGACAGTGACCCTTCACCCTCTGGGTCCTGGTGTCAAATCCAGCCCCAGAGAGGGAATAATATTTCTTTCTGATGTCTTCAGAGTAAAATTGGTCTCCGTATCTGAGGAAGGAGATACTTGCCTTAGAGGGAGTGCAACGAGGGTCCACTAGATTGATTCCTGGGATGGGGGGATTGTCCTATGAGGAGAGATTGAGTAGACGAGGCCTATATTCCCTAGAATTTAGAAGAATGGGAGGTGATCTCATTGAAACATACAAAATTCTTACAGGGCTTGACAGGGTAGATGCAGGGAGGATGTTTCCCCTGGCTGGGGAGTCTAGAACCAGGGGTCACAGTCTCAGAATAAGAGGTCGGCCATTTAGGACTGAGATGAGGAGAAATTTCTTCACTCAGAGGGTGGTGAATCTTTGGAATTCTCTACCCCAGAGGGCTGTGGAGGCTCAGTCGTTGAGTATATTCAAGGCTGAGATCGATAGATTTTTGGATATTAAGGGATATGGAGATCGGGCGGGAAAGTGGAGATGAGGTCGAAGATCAGCCATGATCTTATTGAATGGCGGAGCAGGCTCGAGGGGCCGAATGGCCGACTCCTGCTACTATTTCTTATATTCTTAAATTGCATCAGAGGAGTTTGACTGTTCTTGGTTGAGGTGACAGTCATTAGTATTGTTGCCTTGTTCCTGGGCTTGCTGACATCACTGGGACATATTCCACTTACGGAAGTTCATTGATTGTCGTCATAGTTACAGTGCAGCGTGCTCTGTGATTGGTGTGTTAATCTGGCTATGCTGGTTGCTTTTGTGTTTCTATGGATACCACAAACCTATACCTAACCTGTTGCTCTTGTGACGGTTTCGATGCTCATTGTGGGCTGTTCGATTTCATGTAACATTACCCTGGAATGAGCCATTGATCAGATCTGTCCCACACCTGGTCTCTAGGATAATCCCGGGAATTGCTGCCGTCTGGACTGTTCATCCTCAGGGACAGACTCGTACTAATACCCATCCCAAGCCCAGCCGCTAAATGCAGCAATGTGGATACACGCCACGGCTGGAGTCTGTAAACCAACCCTGCAAGAGACTCAAACTGCAGCCAGCACACATCGACACTGCGGACTGGTCACCCAGACTGACCCGTCACAGTTGGATGAACATAATCAGTTCTTAGTCTAGTGACTGGCTGACCGACTGGTGGGCACTGCCCGCCTCGCTCTGCCAGCTAGCCCTTTGTGAAATGGGTGCCATCCATGGTCCAGACTGTGCCACCCTATTGAGGTGGCAGGTCAATGGGAGGATTAAAAAAAATGGAAAAATGGGAACAGGAACAGAGGCATCAGTTACACTAGCTCAGGGTATTGGGCAGTGGGTATTGGGCAGTGGGTATTGGGCAGTGGGTATTGGGCAGTGGGTATTGTGCAGTGGGCAGTGGGTATTGGGCAGTGGGTATTGGGCAGTGGGTATTGGGTATTGGGCAGTGGGTATTGGGCAGTGGGTATTGGGTATTGGACAGTGGGCACTGGGCATTGGACAGTGGGTATTGGGCAGTGGGCAGTGGGCAGTGGGTATTGGGCAGTGGGTATTGGGCACTGGGCACTGGGTATTGGGCACTGGGTATTGGGCAGTGGGCACTGGGTATTGGGCAGTGGGCACTGGGTATTGGGCACTGGGTATTGGGCACTGGGTATTGGGCAGTGGGCACTGGGTATTGGGCACTGGGTATTGAGCAGTGGGTATTGGACAGTGGGCAGTGGTTATTGGGCACTGGGTATTGGGCAGTGGGCACTGGGTATTGGGCAGTGGGTACTGGGTATTGGGCACTGGGTATTGGGCAGTGGGCACTGGGCAGTGGGCACTGGGTATTGGGCACTGGGCACTGGGTATTGGACAGTGGGCATTGGGCACTGGGTATTGGACAGTGGGTATTGTATACTGAGTTAAAAAGAAAGAAAATACAAAAAAAAGCAGCTGAAATAGTTGAGCCAGCGTCCACCACCTGAAACTGGTCAGTGTGAATGACCAGTGGCCTGGAACTGACTGCTGGGCACTGGCTGTTGTCCACTTGGTTTTGGGTAGGAGGTATTGGTTATTGGGTGATGGGTATTGGGTGATTGTTGGCCTTCATTACAAGAGGATTTGAGTACAGGAGTAAAGAAGTCTTACTCTAATTATATAGGGCCTTGGTGAGACCACACCTGGAGTACTGTGTACAATTTTGGTCTCCTTACCTAAGGAAGGATATACTTGCCATAGAGGGACTGCAACGAAGGTTCACGAGATTGATTCCTGGGATGGCGGGACTGTCGTATGAGAAGAGATTGAGTAAACTAGGCCTGTATTCTCTTGAATTCAGAAGAATGAGAGGGGATCTCATTGAAACATACAAAATTATTACAGTGCTTGATAGGATGGATGCTGGGAGAATGTTTCCCTTGGCTGGGGAGTCTAGAACCAGGGGCCACAGCCTCAGGATAAAGGGTAGGCCATTCAGGACTGAGATGAGAAGAAATTTCTTCACACAGAGGGTGGTGAATCTTTGGAATTCTCTACCCCAGAGGGCTGTGGAGGCTCAGTCATTGGGTGTATTCAAAACAGAAGTCGATAGATTTCTGACTAGTAAAGGCCTCAAGGGATATGGCGATAGTGCAGGAAAGTGGAGTTGAGGTAGAAGATCAGCCATGATCTTATTGAATGGCGGAGCAGGCTCGAAGGGCAGAATGGCCGACTCCTGCTCCTATTTCTTATGTTCTTATGATGGGCATTGACTGCCGAGCACAGAGTAAGGAAGGATGGGGGGCAGTCCTCTGGCATTGACTGTCAATCACAGGTGGAAGTTGATGGACTTGAATGCGAACTCTCAGACAGCAGGTGTAGTTAGTATCTCTTGAGAATCATCATAGAATGATGCAGCACAGAAGGAGGTCATTCGGCCCATCGTGCCTGTGCCGGCTCTTTGAAAGAGCTCTCCAATTAGTCTCACTCCCCCCTGCTCTTCCCCACAGCCCTGAGAAGAGGCGAGTTGGAGGCTTGTGATCTTGTGTAAAAGCATCTCCTCTCCATCTGTTGAGCTGAGTGTAGTGGGTGTCCTGGGTGTAGTGGGTGCCCTGGGAGCAGTGGATGCCCTGGGTGTAGTGGGTGCCCTGGGTGTAGTGGGTGCCCTGGGAGCAGTGGATGCCCTGGGTGTAGTGGGTGCCCTGGGTGTAGTGGGTGCCCTGGGTGTAGTGGGTGCCCTGGGTGCAGTGGGTGTCCTGGGTGCAGTGGGTGTCCTGGGTGCAGTGGGTGCCCTGGGTGCAGTGGGTGTCCTGGGTGAAAGGAATACTAGTACCGTTGAAACTGACAATCAGGCGGGTTCATGGGCTCTGTTTTCGATGTTCGGTGTGCAGATGTTTGGCTCTTGTCTGATTTGGTTAAACCCTGGTGTATTTGTTATTTCTGTGCTCGATGTGGTGATGTGTGATCAATCATGCCATCACCTGTGCCTGTACAAATCTCACCGAGATGTTTATTAAACGAATTGATGTATAAACCCATCCAGCTCCGACCTGGGATTTTTCTTTCCGTTTCGGTTCTCAATGACGTCAGGCGTTGCGCCGAGTTAGACTGACCTTTCACCCTCTGGGACCTGGGGTCAATCCGGCCCCCTGACAGATATTGACCCTTTAACCCCGCTGCCCTCGAGCCGGCTTGATGCGTAGAGGAGTGGTGAAGAGAATCTGGGACGCTGATCGGCGCGCCGCGACCCATGGGTAAGTGGATCCGGGGCTACGGGCGAGGATTGGAGTTGCGGGGGGGGGGGGGGGGTGGTAGACAACATGGGGGCCAGGATCAGGTGGGGGAGCCTGGAACTGCAGGGGGTGGGGGGGGAGACCGGGATTCTGGGGGGAGGGCGATATCGGGAGTCGGGAATCTCTGAGCCGGGAGCAGTGGTGATCGAGACGATTCTTAACTGTGGGTTCAGGAGCAATCCTGTCCCTCCTGGCTCCACATTCGGGTAAGTTACACACCTGTTTGATTGGCAGGTTTACCCGGAGCAGGTTTCTCCAGTTTCCTCGGGGCCAGTTTCCCCGGAGTTTCTCCAGTTTCCCCGGGGCCCGGTTTCTCTGAATGCAGCCTGCAATTGGCAAACCAATCTTGGAGAGGGGACCTCAAGCGGCCCCTTATTTGCAAACGCAAGTGTCCGAGCTTCAGGCGTGGGTACAGGACGCCTTTTGTTTGTCCTTACCCACAATAGCCGGCGGCGCACTTCCTGCCCGCCATATTCGGGCCGTAGTAGGTCACGCAACGCCTGAAAAGCGGGTGCTACGCGGATTAAGGCACTTTTTACACCGACTGGGGTTAGTGTCCTGCTCAGGGTGAGAAGACATGAAACGAGAAAAGCCTCCAGGTTCATGAAACCCAGACGGACGGACCATGTGCAATGTGGTCGCGACCACATTTTTGAGGGCGTCTCCAACTGGTAAACCTCCAAGGTGTAAAGTTCCGTGACACTCCCTCCCCCCCAACTCCCAAGGATAATGACAATGTCCACGCTCACTCCTTAGACCACTAACATTCCTTAAATACCTTGCATGGTCCCAGCAAGTACATGAACCATCACGCTCCAGAGAGGATTAGATCATCTCTCTGCAACTTCATCATCTTCGAGAACACCAATTCTACCATCTCCCCTCTGCAACTTTTAACAGGAGCTTGGTTTAATGTTTTAGGAACAGGAGAAGTCCATTCAGCCCCTCGAGCCTGTTCGGTCATTCAATGAGATCATGGCTGATTTGTATCTTAACTTCATCCACCTGCCTTGGCTCCATATCCCTTAATAACCTCTCCCTAAAGCACGGCACCTCTGACAATGCAGCCCTCCTCTAGCACTGCACTGAATATTGTGTGTGCCACGGCTGGCACAGGTATCCCAATACTGTGTGATCCTTGTCTTCAGCAGCTTCAGATCGAACCAGATACTTGTGAAGACTTCCCCTTGGTGACAGTGTGTGAACTACAAGATCTTAATGCTCTCAGCCCCAGGACATCGCTGCAGGAGTTCCTCAGGGCAGTGCCCTAGGCCCAACCATCTTCAGCTGTTTCATTAATGACCTTCCTTCCAACATAAGGTCAAAAATGGGGATGTTCGCTGATGACTGCACAGTGTTCAGCGCCATTCACAACTCCTCCGATAATGAAGCAGTCCATGCCCGCATGCAACAAGGCCTGGATGACGTTCCGGTTTGTGCTGATAAGTGGCAGGTAACATTCGCGCCACACAAGTGCCAGGCAATGACTATCTCCAACAAGCGAGAGTCTAACCACCTCCCCTTGACATTCAACGGGATTACCATCGCTGAATCCCCCACCATCAACATCCTGGGGGTTACCATTGACCAGAAACTTAACTGGACCAGCCACATAAATACTGTGGCAATAAGAGCAGGTCAGAGGCTGGGTATTCTGCGGTGAGTGTCTCACCTCCTGACTCCCCAAAGCCTTTCCACCATCTACATGGCACAAGTCAGGAGTGTGATGGAATACTCTCCACTTGCCTGGATGAGTGCAGCTCCAACAACACTCAAGAAGCTCGACACCATCCAGGACAAAGCAGCCCGCTTGATTGGCACCCCATCCACCACCTTAAACATTCACTCCCTCCACCACCGGCGTACCGTGGCTGCAATGTGTACCATCGACAAGATGCACTGCACCAACTCGCCAAGGCTTCTTCGGCAGCACCTCCCAAACCCGCGACCTCTTCCACCTAGAAGGACAAGGGCAGCAGGCGCATGGGAACACCACCACCTCCAAGTTCCCCTCCGAGTCACACACCATCCTGACTTAGAAATATATCGCCGATCCTTCATCGTCGCTGGGTCAAAATCCTGGAACTCCCTCCCGAACAGCGCTGTGGGAGCACCTTCACCACACGGACTGCAGCGGTTCAAGAAGGCGGCTCACCACCACCTTCTCAAGGGCAACTAGGGATGGGCAATAAATGGTGGCCTTGCCAGCGACGCCCACATCCTGAGATTGAATTTTTAAAAATCCCAAACTTGTGCTTTCCCTTGGTGCTGCCTTAAGTGGCGGAGGAATGTATGAGCTGGTCGGTTCGTTGATGTGTCAGGAATAGCCAACATTTATTGCCCATCACCCCTCCCCCACCCCCACCCCCCCTCCCCCATCACCCCTCCCCCACCCCACCTCCCCTCCCCCTGCCCAACCTCCCACCCCACCCCCACCCCATCGCCCCTCCCCCGCCCCATCTCCCCTCCCCCGCCCCATCTCCCCTCCCCCGCCCATCTCCCCACCCCGCCCCATCGCCCCTCCCCCGCCCAATCTCCCACCCCCGCCCCATTGCCCTTTCCCCACCCCATCTCCCCATCCCCCGCCCCCATCGCCCCTCCCCCGCCCCATCTCCCCTCCCCCGCCCCATCTCCCCTCCCTGCCCAATCTCCCCACCCCCCACCCCATCTCCCCTCCCCCGCCCCATCTCCCCTCCCCTGCCCAATCTCCCCACCCCCACCCCATCGCCCCTCCCCCGCCCCATCTCCCCTCCCCCGCCCCATCGCCCCTCCCCCGCCCCACCTCCCCTCCCCCGCCCAATCTCCCCACCCCCGCCCCATCTCCCCTCCCCCACCCCATTGCCCTTCCCCCACCCATCTCCCCATCCCCCACCCCATCGCCCCTCCCCACCCCCAACTCCCCCCTCCCCCACCCCATCTCCCCCTCCCCCGCCCCACCCCCACCCCACCGCCCCTCCCCCCGCCCCATCTCCCCACCCCCCACCCCATCCCGCCCCCACCCCATCTCCCTCCCCCGCCCCCACCTCCCCTCCCCCACCCCATCTCCCCACCCCCCACCCCATTGCCCCTCCGCCACCCCATCTCCCCTCCCCCACCCCATCGCCCCTCCCCCACCCCATCTCCCCTCCCCCACCCCATCGCCCCTCCCCCACCCCATCGCCCCTCCCCCACCCCATCGCCCCTCCCCCACCCATCTCCCCTCCCCCACCCATCGCCCCTCCCCCACCCCATCGCCCCTCCCCCAGCCCATCGCCCCTCCCCCACCCCATCGCCCCACCCCACACCCCACCCCATCGCCCCTCCCCCACCCCATCTCCCCTCCCCCACCCCATCCCGCCCCCACCCCATCTCCCCACCCCCGCCCCACCTCCCCACCCCACCTCCCCTCCCCCACCCCATCCCGCCCCCACCCCATCTCCCTCCCCAGCCCCCACTCCCCTCCCCCACCCCATCTCCCCACCCCACACCCCACCTCCCCACCCCCCACCCCATTGCCCCTCCCCCACCCCATCTCCCCACCCCCACCCCATCGCCCCTCCCCCACCCCATCGCCCCACCCCACACCCCACCTCCCCACCCCCCACCCCATTGCCCCTCCGCCACCCCATCGCCCCTCCCCCACCCCATCTCCCTCCCCCACCCCATCGCCCCTCCCCCACCCCATCTCCCCACCCCCCACCCCATCGCCCCTCCCCCACCCCATCTCCCCTCCCACACCCCCATCTCCCCACCCCCCACCCCATCGCCCCTCCCCCACCCCATCTCCCCTCCCACACCCCATCTCCCCACCCCCCACCCCATCGCCCCTCCCCCGCCCCCACCCCATCGCCCCTCCCCCACCCCATCTCCCCACCCCGCCCCATCTCCCCACCCCGCCCCATCTCCCCACCTCCCACCCATCGCCTCTCCCCCGCCCCATCTCCCCACCCCCACCCCATCTCCCCACCCCCCACCCCCCACCCCATCTCCCCTCCCATCTCCCCACCCCCCGCCCCATCTCCCCACCCCGCCCCATCTCCCCACCCCGCCCACACCCCCCCTCCCCCCACCCCATCTCCCCTCCCCCGCCCCATCTCCCCACCCCGCCCCATCTCCCACCTCCCACCCCATCGCCTCTCCCCCTCCCCATCTCCCCACCCCCCGCCCCATCTCCCCACCCCCCGCCCCATCTCCCCACCCCGCCCACACCCCCCTCCCCCCCACCCCATCTCCCCTCCCCCGCCCCATCTCCCCTCCCCCGCCCCATCTCCCCTCCCCGCCCCATCTCCCCTCCCCCGCCCCATCTCCCCTCCCCCGCCCCATCTCCCCACCCCCCGCCCCATCTCCCCACCCCACCTCCCCACCCCGCCCCCACCACCCTCCCCCGCCCCCACCTCCCCACCCCGCCCCCACCTCCCCATCCCCGCCCCATCTCCCACCCCACCCCCTCCCCCACCCGCACCTCCCCTCCCCGCCCCCACCTCCCCTCCCCCCCGCCCCATCGCCCCTCCCCACCCCTGCCCCCACCCCCTCCCCCGCCCCACCTCCCCACCCCGCCCCCACCTCCCCTCCCCCACCCCATCTCCCTCCCCTGCCCCATCTCCCCTCCCCTGCCCCATCTCCCCTCCCCTGCCCCATCGCCCCTCCCCGCCCCATCTCCCCTCCCCCGCCCCATCTCCCCATCCCCCACCCCATCTCCCCCCCCATCTCCCCCCCCACCCCATCTCCCCCCCACCCCATCTCCCCTCCCCGCCCCATCTCCCCTCCCCCCACCCCATCTCCCCACCCCCCACCCCATCGCCTCTCCCCCGCCCCATCTCCCCACCCCCACCCCATCTCCCCACCCCCGCCCCATCACCCCTCCCCCGCCCCACCTCCCCTCCCCCGCCCAATCTCCCCGCCCCCGCCCCATCTCCCCACCCCGCCCCATTGCCCTTCCCCCACCCCATCTCCCCATCCCCCGCCCCCATCGCCCCTCCCCCACCCCATCGCCCCTCCCCCACCCCAACTCCCCCCTCCCCCACCCCATCTCCCCCTCCCCCGCCCCACCCCCACCCCACCGCCCCTCCCCCCGCCCCATCCCCCCGCCCCATCTCCCCACTCCATCGCCCCTCCCCCGCCCCATCTCCCCACCCCCCACCCCATCCCGCCCCCACCCCATCTCCCTCCCCTGACCCCACCTCCCCTCCCCCACCCCATCTCCCCACCCCCCGCCCCACCTCCCCACCCCACCTCCCCTCCCCCACCCCATCCCACCCCCACCCCATCTCCCTCCCCAGCCCTCACTCCCCTCCCCCACCCCCATCTCCCCACCCCACACCCCACCTCCCCACCCCCCACCCCATTGCCCCTCCGCCACCCCATCGCCCCTCCCCCACCCCATCTCCCCTCCCCCACCCCATCGCCCCTCCCCCACCCCATCTCCCCACCCCCCACCCCATCGCCCCTCCCCCACCCCATCTCCCCTCCCACACCCCATCTCCCCACCCCCCACCCCATCGCCCCTCCCCCGCCCCCACCCCATCGCCCCTCCCCCACCCCATCTCCCCACCCCACCCCATCTCCCCACCCCCCACCCCATTGCCTCTCCCCCACCCCATCTCCCAACCCCCACCCCATATCCCCACCCCCCGCCCCATCTCCCCACCCCACCCCATCTCCCACCTCCCACCCCATCGCCTCTCCCCCGCCCCATCTCCCCACCCCCACCCCATCTCCCCACCCCCCACCCCCCACCCCATCTCCCCTCCCCATCTCCCCACCCCCCGCCCCATCTCCCCACCCCCCGCCCCATCTCCCCACCCCGCCCACACCCCCCTCCCCCCACCCCATCTCCCCTCCCCCGCCCCATCTCCCCTCCCCCGCCCCATCTCCCCTCCCCGCCCCATCTCCCCTCCCCCGCCCCATCTCCCCTCCCCCGCCCCATCTCCCCACCCCCCGCCCCATCGCCCCACCCCACACCACCTCTCCCACCCCCCACCCCATTGCCCCTCCGCCACCCCATCGCCCCTCCCCCACCCCATCTCCCCTCCCCCACCCCATCGCCCCTCCCCCACCCCATCTCCCCACCCCCCACCCCCATCGCCCCTCCCCCACCCCATCTCCCCTCCCACACCCCATCTCCCCACCCCCCCACCCCATCGCCCCTCCCCCACCCCATCTCCCTCCCACACCCCATCTCCCCACCCCCCACCCCATCGCCCCTCCCCCGCCCCCACCCCATCGCCCCTCCCCCACCCCATCTCCCCACCCCGCCCCATCTCCCCACCCCACCCCATCTCCCCACCTCCCACCCCATCGCCTCTCCCCCGCCCCATCTCCCCACCCCCCACCCCATCTCCCCACCCCCCACCCCCCACCCCATCTCCCCTCCCCATCTCCCCACCCCCCCGCCCATCTCCCCACCCCCCGCCCCATCTCCCCACCCCGCCCACACCCCCCTCCCCCCACCCCATCTCCCCCTCCCCCGCCCCATCTCCCCTCCCCCGCCCCATCTCCCCTCCCCGCCCCATCTCCCCTCCCCCGCCCCATCTCCCCTCCCCCGCCCCATCTCCCCACCCCCCGCCCCATCTCCCCACCCCACCTCCCCACCCCGCCCCCACCACCCTCCCCCGCCCCCACCTCCCCACCCCGCCCCCCACCTCCCCATCCCCGCCCCATCTCCCCACCCCACCCCCCTCCCCCACCCGCACCTCCCTCCCCGCCCCCACCTCCCCTCCCCCCGCCCCATCGCCCCTCCCCACCCCTGCCCCCACCCCCTCCCCGCCCCCACCTCCCCACCCCGCCCCCACCTCCCCTCCCCCACCCCATCTCCCCTCCCCTGCCCCATCTCCCCTCCCCCTGCCCCATCTCCCCTCCCCTGCCCCATCGCCCCTCCCCGCCCCATCTCCCCTCCCCGCCCCATCTCCCATCCCCCACCCCATCTCCCCCCCATCTCCCCCCCCCACCCCATCTCCCCCCCCACCCCATCTCCCCTCCCGCCCCATCTCCCCTCCCCCACCCCATCTCCCCACCCCCCCACCCCATCGCCTCTCCCCCGCCCCATCTCCCCACCCCCACCCCCATCTCCCCACCCCCCGCCCCATCACCCCTCCCCCGCCCACCTCCCCTCCCCCGACCAATCTCCCCGCCCCCGCCCCATCTCCCCACCCCGCCCCATTGCCCTTCCCCCACCCCATCTCCCCATCCCCCGCCCCCATCGCCCCTCCCCCCACCCCATCGCCCCTCCCCCACCCCAACTCCCCCCTCCCCCACCCCATCTCCCCCTCCCCCGCCCCACCCCCACCCCACCGCCCCTCCCCGCCCCATCCCCCGCCCCATCTCCCCACTCCATCGCCCCTCCCCCGCCCCATCTCCCCACCCCCCACCCCATCCCGCCCCCACCCCATCTCCCTCCCCTGACCCCACCTCCCCTCCCCCCACCCCATCTCCCCACCCCCCGCCCCACCTCCCCACCCCACCTCCCCTCCCCACCCCATCCCACCCCCACCCCATCTCCCTCCCAGCCCTCACTCCCCTCCCCCACCCCATCTCCCCACCCCACACCCCACCTCCCCCACCCCCCACCCCATTGCCCCTCCGCCACCCCATCGCCCCTCCCCCACCCCATCTCCCCTCCCCCACCCCATCGCCCTCCCCCACCCCATCTCCCCACCCCCCCACCCCATCGCCCCTCCCCCACCCCATCTCCCCTCCCACACCCCATCTCCCCACCCCCCACCCCATCGCCCCTCCCCCGCCCCCACCCCATCGCCCTCCCCCACCCCATCTCCCCACCCCACCCCATCTCCCCACCCCCCACCCCATTGCCTCTCCCCCACCCCATCTCCCCAACCCCCACCCCATATCCCCACCCCCCCGCCCCATCTCCCCACCCCACCCCATCTCCCCACCTCCCACCCCATCGCCTCTCCCCCGCCCCATCTCCCCACCCCCACCCCATCTCCCCACCCCCCACCCCCCACCCCATCTCCCCTCCCCATCTCCCCACCCCCCGCCCCATCTCCCCACCCCCCGCCCCATCTCCCCACCCCGCCCACACCCCCCTCCCCCCACCCCATCTCCCCTCCCCGCCCCATCTCCCCTCCCCCGCCCCATCTCCCCTCCCCGCCCCATCTCCCCTCCCCCGCCCCATCTCCCCTCCCCCGCCCCATCTCCCCACCCCCCGCCCCATCTCCCCACCCCACCTCCCCACCCCGCCCCCACCTCCCCATCCCCGCCCCATCTCCCCACCCCACCCCCTCCCCCACCCGCACCTCCCCTCCCCGCCCCCCACCTCCCCTCCCCCCCGCCCCATCGCCCCTCCCCACCCCTGCCCCCACCCCCTCCCCCGCCCCCACCTCCCCTCCCCCACCCCATCTCCCCTCCCCCGCCCCATCTCCCCTCCCCTGCCCCATCTCCCCTCCCCTGCCCCATCGCCCCTCCCCGCCCCATCTCCCCTCCCCCGCCCCATCTCCCATCCCCCACCCCATCTCCCCCCCATCTCCCCCCCACCCCATCTCCCCCCCACCCCATCTCCCCTCCCCGCCCCATCTCCCCTCCCCACCCCATCTCCCACCCCCCACCCCATCGCCTCTCCCCCGCCCCATCTCCCCACCCCCACCCCATCTCCCCACCCCCGCCCCATCACCCCTCCCCCGCCCCACCTCCCCTCCCCCGCCCCACCTCCCCTCCCCCGCCCAATCTCCCCACCCCCGCCCCATCTCCCCACCCCGCCCCCATTGCCCTTCCCCCACCCCATCTCCCCATCCCCCGCCCCCATCGCCCCTCCCCACCCCATCGCCCCTCCCCCACCCCAACTCCCCCCTCCCCCACCCCCATCTCCCCCTCCCCCGCCCCACCCCCACCCCACCGCCCCTCCCCCGCCCCATCCCCCCGCCCCATCTCCCCACTCCATCGCCCCTCCCCCGCCCCATCTCCCCACCCCCCACCCCATCCCGCCCCCACCCCATCTCCTCCCCCGCCCCCACCTCCCCTCCCCCACCCCATCTCCCCACCCCCCGCCCCACCTCCCCACCCCACCTCCCCTCCCCCACCCCATCCCGCCCCCACCCCATCTCCCTCCCAGCCCCCACTCCCCTCCCCCACCCCATCTCCCCACCCCCCACCCCACTTCCCCACCCCCCACCCCATTGCCCCTCCGCCACCCCATCGCCCCTCCCCCACCCCATCTCCCCTCCCCCACCCCATCTCCCCTCCCCCACCCCATCGCCCCTCCCACACCCCATCTCCCCACCCCCCACCCCATCGCCCCTCCCCCACCCCATCTCCCCTCCCACACCCCATCTCCCCACCCCCCACCCCATCGCCCCTCCCCCGCCCCCACCCCATCGCCCCTCCCCCACCCCATATCCCCACCCCCCCGCCCCATCTCCCCACCCCACCCCATCTCCCCACCTCCCACCCCATCGCCTCTCCCCGCCCCATCTCCCCACCCCCCACCCCATCTCCCCACCCCCCGCCCCATCTCCCACCCCCCCGCCCCATCTCCCCACCCCCCGCCCCATCTCCCCACCCCGCCCACACCCCCTCCCCCACCCCATCTCCCCTCCCCCGCCCCATCTCCCCTCCCCCGCCCCATCTCCCCTCCCCCGCCCCATCTCCCCTCCCCCGCCCCTTCTCCCCTCCCCCGCCCCATCTCCCCACCCACCGCCCCATCTCCCCACCCCACCTCCCCACCCCGCCCCCACCCCCCTCCCCCGCCCCCACCTCCCCACCCACCCCCACCTCCCCATCCCCCGCCCCATCTCCCCCACCCCACCCCCTCCCCCACCCGCACCTCCCTCCCCGCCCCCACCTCCCCTCCCCCCCGCCCCATCGCCCCTCCCCACCCCTGCCCCCACCCCCTCCCCCGCCCCCACCTCCCCACCCCGCCCCCACCTCCCCCTCCCCCACCCCATCTCCCCTCCCCTGCCCCATCTCCCCTCCCTGCCCCATCGCCCCTCCCCGCCCCCATCTCCCCTCCCCCCGCCCCATCTCCCCATCCCCCACCCCATCTCCCCCCCATCTCCCCCCCCACCCCATCTCCCCCCCACCCATCTCCCCTCCCCGCCCCATCTCCCCTCCCCCACCCCATCTCCCCACCCCCCACCCCATCGCCTCTCCCCCGCCCCATCTCCCCACCCCCACCCCATCTCCCCACCCCCCACCCCATCTCCCCTCCCCCGCCCCATCTCCCCACCCCCCGCCCCATCTCCCCCACCCCACCCCCACCTCCCCACCCCGCCCCCACCCCCCTCCCCCCGCCCCATCTCCCCTCCCCCGCCCCATCTCCCCCACCCCGCCCCATCTCCCCACCCCGCCCCATCTCCCCACCCCATCTCCCCACCCCGCCCCATCTCCCCACCCCCGCCCCATCTCCCCACCCCCCACCCCATCCCCCCACCACCCGCCCCATCTCCCCACCCCCCGCCCCATCTCCCCTCCCCATCTCCCCACCCCCGCCCCATCTCCCCACCCCCGCCCATCTCCCCACCCCCCACCCCATCCCCCCCACCCCCCCGCCCATCTCCCCTCCCCCGCCCCATCTCCCCTCCCCCCGCCCCATCTCCCCGCCCCATCTCCCCACCCCACCTCCCCACCCCGCCCCCACCTCCCCATCCCCGCCCCATCTCCCCACCCCACCCCCTCCCCCACCCGCACCTCCCTCCCGGCCCCACCTCCCCTCCATCGCCCCTCCCCACCCCTGCCCCCACCCCCTCCCCCGCCCCCACCTCCCCACCCCGCCCCCACCTCCCCCTCCCCCACCCCATCTCCCCTCCCCTGCCCCATCGCCCTCCCCACCCCCATCTCCCCTCCCCCGCCCCATCTCCCCATCCCCCACCCCATCTCCCCCCCACCCCATCTCCCCCCCCGCCCATCTCCCCTCCCCCGCCCCATCTCCCCTCCCCGCTCCATCTCCCCTCCCGCTCCATCTCCCCTCCCCACCCCATCTCCCCTCCCCCGCCCCATCTCCCCATCCCCCACCCCATCTCCCCATCCCCCACCCCATCTCCCCTCACCCACCCCATCGCCCCTCCCCCGCCCCATCTCCCCCCCCCCCGACCCTAACCCTGTGTTTTGGAGAATCGCGGACTAACGCTGGAGGTTGCTGCGGGTGATTTCAGTAAGTTCGCCCTCTGATGCACGGCGAGGATTAAGATTTTGCGCAGATTATTCGACCCTCTCCCACGTTCTACCCTCCGTGAACTTCAGCTCATCCAAAGCTCTGCCCCCGTGTCCTAACTCACACCCAGTCGCGTTCACCCATCACCCCCTGTGCTCACTGCCCCGTGTCCTAACTCACACCCAGTCGCGTTCACCCATCACCCCCTGTGCTCACTGCCCCATGTCCTAACTCACACCCAGTCCCGTTCACCCATCACCCCCTGTGCTCACTGCCCCGTGTCCTAACTCACACCCAGTCACGTTCACCCATCACCCCCTGTGCT
>NC_140996.1:235263510-235301010 GCF_052327205.1 Somniosus microcephalus
AAAATAGAAAATGATAAAATTAGAAAGATAAGAAGAATAAAATTAGAAATAAAAATAAAATGAGAAAATAAAAATAAAATTAGAAAATAGAAAATGATAAATATAAAGAAATAAAATTAGAAATAGAAAGAAAAAAATTAGAAAATAAAAAAGAAAATGAGAAAATAAAAAGAAAATAGAAAATAAAAGATAAATAGAAAATAAAAAGAGAAATAAGAAAATAAAAAAGAAAATGAGAAAATAAAAAAGAAAATGAGAAAATAAAAGAAAATAGAAAAGATAAAAGAAAATGAGAAAAGAAAAAGAAAATTATAAAATAAAAAATAAAATAGAAAATAAAATAGAAAAATAAAAGAAAATAGAAAAGAAAAGAAAAATAGAGAAAATAAAAAGAAAATAGAAAAGAAAATAGAAAAGATAAAATAAAATAAAAATAAAGATAAGAAAAGAAAAGAAAAATAATAAAAGAAAAAAGAAAATAGAAAATAGAAAATAAAAGAAAAATAAAAATAGAAACAGAAAAGAAAATAAAAAGAAAAAAATAAGAAAAGAAAAAATAAATTAGAGAAAATAAAAAGAGACAGAAGAAAATGACAAAATAAAAAGACAGAAATTAGAAAAGAAATAAAATGAGAAAATCACAAAATGAGAAAATAAATCAGAACAAGATAAAATATCAAAACAGAAAAATCTAGAAATAGAAAAGACAAATAGAAACAAGAAATAGAAAATCTAAAAGAAAAAACAAATTATACAATACACAAAACATAGACATAACATCACTAAACAAAGACCCACCCACACTACATCCCATCACCACACCATCCCTTCTCACATCACCCCAAATCCCACCAAACCTCCCACACCCATCCCCACCACCCAACCCCCACCACTCCCCACCCCATCCACCACTCCCCACACCCCCACCATCTCCCCACCCCCGCCCCATCTCCCCACCCCGCCCCATCTCCCCACCCCTCCGCCCCATCTCCCCACCCCGCCCCATCTCCCCACCCCGCCCCATCTCCCCACCCCTCCCCCATCTCCCCACCCACCCACCCCATCCCCCCACCCCCCTCCCCATCTCCCCACCCCAGCCCATCTCCCCTCCCCATCTCCCCACCCCCCGCCCCATCTCCCCACCCCCGCCCATCTCCCCACCCCCCACCCCATCCCCCCACCCCCCGCCCCATCTCCCCTCCCCCGCCCCATCTCCCCTCCCCCGCCCCATCTCCCCGCCCATCTCCCCACCCCACCTCCCACCCCGCCCCCACCTCCCCATCCCCGCCCCATCTCCCCACCCCACCCCCTCCCCCACCCGCACCTCCCCTCCCCGCCCCCACCTCCCCTCCATCGCCCCTCCCCACCCCTGCCCCCACCCCCTCCCCCGCCCCCACCTCCCCACCCCGCCCCCACCTCCCCCATCTCCCCTCCCCCGCCCCATCTCCCCATCCCCCACCCCATCTCCCCCCATCTCCCCCCCCGCCCCATCTCCCCTCCCCCGCCCCATCTCCCCTCCCCCGCTCCATCTCCCCTCCCCGCTCCATCTCCCCTCCCCACCCCATCTCCCCTCCCCCGCCCCATCTCCCCATCCCCCACCCCATCTCCCCATCCCCCACCCCATCTCCCCTCACCCACCCCATCGCCCCTCCCCCGCCCCATCTCCCCCCCCCCCGGCCCTAACCCCTGTGTTTTGGAGAATCGCGGACTAACGCTGGAGGTTGCTGCGGGTGATTTCAGTAAGTTCGCCCTCTGATGCACGGCGAGGATTAAGATTTTGCGCAGATTATTCGACCCTCTCCCACGTTCTACCCTCCGTGAACTTCAGCTCATCCAAAGCTCTGCCCCCGTGTCCTAACTCACACCCAGTCGCGTTCACCCATCACCCCCTGTGCTCACTGCCCCGTGTCCTAACTCACACCCAGCCCCGTTCACCCATCACCCCCTGTGCTCACTGCCCCGTGTCCTAACTCACACCCAGTCCCGTTCACCCATCACCCCCTGTGCTCACCGCCCCGCGTGTCCTAACTCACACCCAGTCCCGTTCACCCATCACCCCCTGTGCTCACTGCCCCGTGTCCTAACTCACACCCAGTCCCGTTCACCCATCACCCCCTGTGCTCACTGCCCCGTGTCCTAACTCACACCCAGTCCCGTTCGCCCATCTCCCCCTGTGCTCACTGCCCCGTGTCCTAACTCACACCCAGTCCCGTTCACCCATCACCCCCTGTGCTCACTGCCCCGTGTCCTAACCCGCACCGAGTCCCGTTCACCCATCACCCCCTGTGCTCACTGCCCCGTGTCCTAACTCACACCCAGTCCCGTTCACCCATCACCCCCTGTGCTCACTGCCCCGTGTCCTAACTCACACCCAGTCCCGTTCACCCATCACCCCCTGTGCTCACTGACCTACATTGGCTTCCAGTCCGGCAACGCCTCGATTTTAAAATTCTCATCCTTGTGTTCAAATTCCTCCACGACCTCGACCCTCCCTATCTCTGTAACATCCTCCAGCCCCACAACCCCCCGAGATCTCTGCGCTCCTCTAATTCTGCCCTCTTGAGCATCCCCGATTTTAATCTCTCCACCATTGGCGGCCGTGCCTTCAGCTGCCTGGGCCCTAAGCTCTGGAATTCCCTCCCTAAACCTCTCCGCCTCTCTCTCCTCCTTTAAGACGCTCCTTAAAACCGACCTCTTTGACCAAGCTTTTGGTCACCTGTCCTAATATCTCCTTATGTGGCTCGGTGCCAGATTTTGTCTGATAATCACTCCTGTGAAACGCCTCGGGACGTTTTACTACGTTAAGGCGCTATATAAATACAAGTTGTTGTCGAGAGCAGATTGGAATGTTACGAGGAGTGATTCTCCCCACCTGATACCAGAAATCTCGAGGCATCAGTTTAAACTGTTGCTCTGCGCTGCCTTATAATAAATCTGATAACTGGAAATAAAGAGCATTGGAGCACATTTGTTTTTCTAGCACAGACTCTGCTATTTAAAGCTTGCTTTGATTCACTCCAGCTCCAAACCACTACTGACAGCTTAGTTAAAGTACAAACAACACGAACATTTCTGTTTAAAATAGGATGCTCGTAAAAATATTGCCTAATGGTTTTCTTCTGCACAGAGGACAGTGCAATTGTGGCTGGGATTCTCACTGGGTTCGAGTTTCTCAGAGGACTCGGGTGATGAATTAGGGCCCACAGTGATGGCAAAGGACAAGAGGGAGATAATGGCTCGGTGAAGCCCAGCTGTCCAGGAGCAGCGATTGTAAGAGGACAGGGCAGCTGAGGAGAGAGGCCTTCCATGGTTTTGAGGAGAAGCAGAAAGGCCAATGGAATGTTGACCTTTATCTCGAGGGCTGGAATACACAGGGGAGGAAGTGATGCTTCAGTTGTACCGAGCTCTGGTCAGACCCCAGCGGGAGTCACTCTGCTCAGTTCCGGGCCCCGCACCTCAGGAAGGATATATCGGCCTCGGAGCGGGAGCAGCGCAGATTCACCAGAATGATACCTGGGGCTAAAAGGGTTAAAATACGAGGCCAGGTTGCACAGACTGGGCTTGTATTCCTCGAGTTTAGAAGATTAAGGGGTGATCTAATCGAGGTGTTTAAGATGATTAAAGGATTCGATCGGGTAGAGAGAGAGAAACTATTTCCTCTGGTGGGGGGAGTCCAGAACAAGGGGGCAGAACCTTAAAATTAGAGCCAGGCCGTTCAGGGGTGATGTCAGGAAGCACTTCTTCACACAAAGGGTGGTGGAAATCTGGAACTCTCTCCCCCAAAAAACTGTTGAGGCTGGGGGTCAATTGGAGCTTTCAAGACTGCGATCGATGGATTTTTGTTGGGTAAGAGTATTAAGGGTCACGGAGCAAAGGCAGAGAGATGGAGTTGAGGTCCTTGAACAGCCACGATCTAACTGAATGACGGAACAGGCTCGAGCGGCTGAATGGCCGCCTCCTGTTCCTGGGTTTCTATTTGTGGACTGGCACCTGATTAAATGACCACGAGTCTGTCGGAATTGTTGTAAAAACCCAGCTGGGTCACGAATGTCCTTCAGGGAAGGGAACCTGCCGTCCTTACCCGGTCTGGCCCTTATGTGACTCCAGACACACACTAAGTATTTGACTGATTGTCCTCAGGGCAACTCGGGATGGGCAATAAATGCTGACCTGGCCAGCGATGCCCACATCCCGAGAATGAATAAAAGGTCGGTGCTTCTGGCCCTCTCCTTGTGCCACAGTGTTGGTGGGCGCCTATGTTATTGTGCGTGATACTGGGAGATGGGGGAGCGGCGACAACTTCTACGCTCGCTTCGACAGGGACAACAGGGAGCCGGCTACCAAAGCCTTGCCACCCCCGGAAGACCAGGTGCTCACTCTGTTGACCTCCGACGTAAGGGGTGTTCTACGTGGAGTGAACACACGAAAGGCTGCTGGACCGGATAGCATCCCTGGATGGGTACTCAAGGAATGTGCTGATCAGCTGGCTGATGTCTTCACCGCCATCTTCAATCTGTCATTGGCCCAGGCAGTAGTCCCTACATGCTTCAAATCCGCTACCATTATTTCTGTGCCAAAACAAACGGCTGTGACGTGCCTGAACGACTATCGACCTGTCGCACTCACACCCATCATAATGAAGTGTTTCGAGAGACTGGTCCTGGCTCACATCAAAGCCAGTGTTCCCGCCTCTCTTGACCAACACCAGTTTGCCTATCGTGCAAACAGATCAACGGAGGATGCAATCACAACTGCTCTACACTCGGCACTGAATCACTTAGATGGAAGAGACCTACATCAGAATGCTGTTCATAGACTACAGCTCAGCATTCAACACTATCGTCCCCAACAAGCTGGCCACCAAACTCCAAACTTGTGATGAAATATGCCATTCATCACTCATCTGTATTCTCTGTGTGTGATTGTGCCTGTGACTGTGGTTTAGTTTCAGTTTCATTTCCCTTACCTCAGTTCCATTTCCTCACCTGTATTTTATTGTGTGTAGGGCTCCGCCCATACCTGGCCTCTACTTAAGCAGGCCCAGCGTGTCTCACATCCAGTACAGCCGACCTCTGGATGGGAGACACTTCTCCACTGTGTGTTACCTTCTAAGTTAATAAAAGCCTTGCTTTGTTCAGTTAACATTGAGTCTCGGATTTATTGAGGCACATCAATTTTATTAACTTATTTTTCAACACAATGGATCAACTCTTGAAACCCGAACGTTTGGATTTGGACCAGCATGCTTCGGACGCATCGGCACGCTTCGGACACTGGTTTAAGTGTATGGAATTCTTCCTGGACAATTCCGCAGCCATCACAGGCGCTACGGACGCTGAAAGTATGAAACTCGGAATCCTGCGGAATTGGGTAAGCCACCGGGTTTACCCCCTCATCCAAGACGCCGACACGTACCCGGCCGCCTGCGACATCTTAAAGGCGCATTACCAGCAGCCTACGAATGAGGTGTATGCTAGGCATCTGCTCGCTACTCGCGCACAGCGACCTGGGGAATCGCTGGATGAGTTCCTAGTCACCCTGAAAACGCTTGGCAAAGACTGCAAGTGCCAAGATGTAAAAGCCGCAGTGTACACTGACGAGCTTGTTCGTGATGCCTTTATCACAGGCCTCAGCTCCACTTACATCTGGCAGAGACTACTGGAGAAAACGGGATTGGACCTGAAACAGGCTGTGGACACAGCGCGATCCCTGGATGTGGCCCAGAGAAACTCGGACGCCTACTCTTCATCCCGCACCGCCCACGCCGCCACGTGTGCACCAAGGGAGCCGCCATCTTGGAAGGCACCTTCCCCGCCCGGCAGCCCGACACCGTCGGGGCCCCGCTCTCCCCCCAGAAGCCCTACGACAACCGCGACGCATCGGGGCCCCAACTGCTACTTCTGCGGACAGCCGAAACACACCAGAAACCTGTGCCCGGCGAAAGGCACCATCTGCTTCAAGTGCGGTAAGAAGGGGCACTTCGGGAAGGTGTGCAGAGGGAACCCCGCCGGAAAACCCGCCACCGCCGCGTGTGCGCTGTGGGAGTGGCCATCTTGGACGCCATCTTGCCCGACCTCGTGGGGTCCGCCATCTTGTGAGCAGACAGCGTGGACGCCATCTTGTCTTGATCAGGGCCCTACAGTGCCATCGGTCACAGTGGACCAGACCAGGCCGCACCTGCTATCCAAATCAATGGTGGACATCGAGGTAAACGGGTGCGGGGTTAAAGGTTTAATTGACAGTGGAAGTACGGAGAGTTTTATCCACCCTGAACTAGCACAACAACTCTCTCTAACGGTGGTCCCTACTCGGGGTACCATCTCTATGGCTGATAAAACCCGGACATCGACCATTATGGGTTACTGCGCGGTACAATTGTCCGTTAACGGAACTGTATACAATAATTTTAAATTACTAATCATGAAGAATCTATGTGCGAGCGTGATCTTGGGCCTGGATTTCCAGTGCCACCACCAAAGCATCACGCTCAATTACGGTGGGTCCCAGCCGCCCCTCACAGTGTGCGGCCTGGCTACCCTGAAGGTAAAGCCGCCTTCGCTATTCGCGAACCTTACCCCTAACTGCCGGCCAATAGCGACCAAAAGCAGGAGGTACAGCTGGGAGGACAGGCGGTTTATCGCGACCGAGGTAGACAGGCTCCTGAAGGAGCGCATTATTGAATGCAGCAACAGCCCGTGGCGCGCCCAAGTGGTGGTGGTGAGGGGTAGCGAGAAGAAATGGATGGTGATCGACTATAGCCAAACGATCAACAGGTACACCCAACTAGACGCCTACCCGCTACCCCGCATATCAGAAATGGTGAACCAAATCGCCCAATATCGGGTGTTCTCCACCATCGACCTCAAGTCAGCATACCACCAGCTCCCTATCAGATCAGAGGACCGCCCGTACACCGCCTTCGAGGCGAACGGACGCCTCTACCAATTAATTCCTCAGAGTCCCCTTTGGGGTGACGAATGGGGTCTCGGTCTTTCAGAGGGAGATGGACCGCATGGTCGATGACCACCACTTGCAGGCAACCTTCCCCTACCTCGACAACGTCACCATCTGCGGTCACAACCAGCAGGATCACGACTCGAACCTCGAGAGGTTCCTGAAAACCGCACAAAAACTCAACCTCACTTACAACGAGGACAAGTGCGTTTACAACACCACGCGCCTTTGCATACTAGGCAGCGTGGTGGAGAATGGGGAAATCGGACCAGACCCCGACCGATTGCGCCCCCTACGGGAGCTGCCCCTGCCCAACACTCCCAAAGCCCTGAAAAGGTGCCTGGGGTTATTTTCTTATTATTCCCAATGGGTCCCCAACTACTCCGACAAAGCCCGCCCCCTCTTGAAAGCATCCTCTTTTCCGCTCTCTGCTGAGGCCCACGCCGCTTTCAAAAGCATTAAGCGGGATATTGAGCGGGCCACGCTACAGGCAGTGGACGAGAACACTCCCTTTCAAGTGGAAAGTGATGCGTCTGACTTTGCCTTGACGGCCACCCTCAACCAGGCGGGGCGGCCCGTAGCTTTCTTCTCGAGGACCCTCCAAGGGCCTGAGATCAGACACTCCTCCGTGGAAAAGGAGGCCCAAGCCATCGTGGAGGCAGTGCGCCACTGGCGCCACTACCTAGCCGGCAAACGCTTCACCCTACTTACCGACCAGCGGTCGGTAGCGTTTATGTTTAATAATAAACAGAGGGGGAAGATTAAAAATGATAAGATTCTCAGGTGGTGGATCGAGCTCTCCACCTTCGAGTATGACATCATTTACCGGCCAGGGGCCCTTAACGAATCCCCCGACGCCCTCTCACGAGGGATGTGTGCCAGCGCCACCGGGGATCGGCTACAGACCCTCCACAACGACCTCTGCCACCCAGGGGTCACGCGGCTGTTCCACTTCATAAAGTCCCGCAAATTACCCTACTCGATTGAGGAAGTTCGGTCTCTGACCAGGAACTGCCGCACTTGCGCTGAGTGCAAGCCTCGGTTCTACCGCCCAGATAGAGCCCACTTAATCAAAGCTACACGGCCCTTTGAGCGGCTCAGCTTAGATTTCAAGGGCCCCCTCCCGTCAGCCGACCGCAATGTTTACATCCTGAACATGGTGGACGAATACTCCCATTTCCCATTCGCCTTCCCCTGCAGAGACATGACCAGCGCCACGGTCATTAAATGCCTCAACAGCCTGTTCTGCCTGTTCGGTATGCCGAGCTACATCCACACGGATAGGGGGGCGTCCTTCATGAGCGAAGAGCTACGCCAGTACATGCTGTCCAGGGGGATCGCCACGAGCCGTACCACCAGCTACAACCCCCAGGGTAACGGCCAGGTGGAGCGAGAGAACGGGACAGTATAGAAAGCAGTCACTCTAGCTCTAAGGACCAAGGGCCTCCCTATCTCCCGCTGGCAGGAAGTCCTCCCAGATGTGCTCCATTCGATACGGTCGCTATTGTGTACTGCCACTAATGCCACGCCTCATGAACGAATGTTTGTTTTTCCCCGGAAATCCACCTCAGGCGTATCCATGCCGTCATGGCTCTCCACCCAGGTCCGGTATTTGTACGAAGGCATGTGAGGGGCCACAAGATGGACCCTCTCATGGAGTCAGTGCACCTACTCCACGCCAACCCCCAATACGCGTATGTCCGGCACGCCGACGGAAGGGAGGACACCGTGTCCATAAAAGACGTCGCCCCAGCCGGTAACGACAACAACCACAACAACGATCACAGCAACCCTTACCCACCCACTACTCTTTCATCACCCCCGGAAGAACATCGACCAACGGTACCCCCACCAACCACCCCTTCAACAACCCTGGCGGCGCCCCCGGCAGAGACCCAGGAGGCCACCGGGGACACCCAGCCGACACCCGCGGCACCACAACAGCCACGTCGGTCACAGAGGACTATCAAACCCCCGAACAGACTAAATCTATAGAAGGGGTGAATGTGATGAAATATGTCATTCATCACTCATCTGTATTCTCTGTGTGTGATTGTGCCTGTGACTGTGGTTTAGTTTTAGTTTCATTTCCCTTACCTCAGTTCCATTTCCTCACCTGTATTTTATTGTGTGTAGGGCTCCACCCATACCTGGCCTCTACTTAAGCAGGCCCAGCGTGTCTCACATCCAGTATAGCCGACCTCTGGATGGGAGACACTTCTCCACTGTGTGTTACCTTCTAAGTTAATAAAAGCCTTGCTTTGTTCAGTTAACATTGAGTCTCGGATTTATTGAGGCACATCAAAACTCTTGGCCTGAACACTTCCCTCTGCAACTGGACCCTGGACTTCCTAACAAACAGACCCCAGTCTGTCAAATTAGGTAACCACACCTCCCCCTGCCTGACCCTGAACACGGGGGCCCCACAAGGATGTGTGCTGAGCCCCCTCCTCTACTCCCTCTTCACCCACGACTGTGTGGCTGTCCATGGTTCCAACACCATCATCAAGTTTGCGGATGATACCACGGTCGTAGGCCAGATCACCAACAACGATGAGTCAGCCTACAGGGAGGAGGTCCAGCATCTCGTGAAGTGGTGCGCCGATAACAACCTGGCCCTTAACATCAAGAAAACCAAAGAAATCATTGTGGACTTCAGGAAGTCTAAAGGCGGAAGTCACACCCCCATCCACATCAATGGGGCTGTGGTGGAAAGGGTGGACAGCTTTAAGTTCCTCAGAGTCCACATCACGGAAGACCTCTCCTGGTCCCTCAATACCTCCTCTCTGGTGAAGAAGGCCCAGCAGCGCCTATATTTCCTAAGGAGGCTGAAGGGATGTAACCTGTCACCCCTGACCCTCTCTAACTTTTACCGCTGCACAATAGAGAGCATCCTGACGAATTGTATCACAGTATGGTATGGCAGCTGTAGCTACTATGACCGGAAAGCCCTGCAGCGGGTAGTCAAAACTGCCCAACGCATTACCGGCACCCGGCTACCGACCATAGAGCACATATACCAGAAACGCTGTTTACGGAGGTCACGGTCCATCATCAAAGACCCTACCCACCCCAGCCACAGTCTGTTCGCCCTCCTGCCATCTGGGAGATGCTACAGATGCATTCGCACCTGAACGACCAGATTTAGGAACAACTTCTTTCCCAGGGCTGTCATCCTACTGAACTCCACAAATAAACTCTAAAGCCTGCACATCTGCCAATGCACTTTATTATGGTTATGTTTATGTTAATATACTACAAGCCAAATGTATGTTGAATGTTTAAATGTCTTAATCTAAATGTACACTCTCGGGAGCCGCAAGCCTACATTTCGTTGTACTGCACTTGTGCACTAACAATGACAATAAAAGTTGATTTGATTTGAGTGACTTTGCTGTTTTCCTGTGAACCAGCCTTGGTGGCCGAAGATCTTAACAGGAGAGCTGGAAAGTGTTGTAACTGGGCACTGGCCTCCAAACTGGACTTATGTCACCCAGAACCTCCATATGGGACACTCATCACTCCAAATCTTCACTTTCAGTCTCTGGTCACTTGAATCTTCTCTCTGAGTCTCCGCCACTCCGAATCTTCACTCTGAATCTCCACTCTGAATCTTCACTCTAAATCATCACTCTGAATCTTCACTCCGAATCTTCACTCCGAATCATCAATCCGAATCTCCACTCTGAATCATCACTCTGAATCATCACTCTGAATCTTCACTCCGAATCTTCACTCCGAATCTTCACTCTGAATCTTCACTCTGAATCTCCACTCTGAATCTTCACTCTGAATCATCACTCTGAATCTTCACTCCGAATCTTCACTCCGAATCATCAATCCGAATCTCCACTCTGAATCATCACTCTGAATCATCACTCTGAATCTTCACTCCGAATCTTCACTCCGAATCTTCACTCTGAATCATCACTCCGAATCTTCACTCTGAATCTTCACTCTGAATCTCCACTCTGAATCTTCACTCCGAATCTTCACTCTGATTCTTCACTCTGAATCTTCACTCTGAATCTCCACTCTGAATCTTCACTCCGAATCTCCACTCTGAATCTTCACTCTGATTCTTCACTCTGAATCTTCACTCTGAATCTTCACTCTGAATCTCCACTCTGAATCTTCACTCTGAATCTTCACTCCGTATCTCCACTCTGAATCTTCACTCTGAATCTACATTCCGAATCTCCACTCCGAATGTCCACTCTGAATCTTCAGTCCAAATCTTCACTCTGAACCTCCACTCTGAATCTTCACTCCGTTTCTCCACTCTGAATCTTCACCCTGAATCTTCACTCCGAATCTCCACTCTGAATCTTCACTCCGAATCTTCAGTCTGAATCTCCACTCTGAATCTTCACTCTGAATCTCCGCTCTGAATCTTCACTCCGAATCTCCACTCTGAATCTTCACTCCGAATCTTCACTCTGAATCTCCACTCCGAATCTTCACTCTGAATCTCCACTCTGAATCTTCACTCTGAATCTCCACTCTGAATCTTCACTCCGAATCTCCACTCTGAATCTTCACTCTGAATCTCCACTCCGAATCTTCACTCTGAATCTCCACTCTGAATCTTCACTCTGAATCTCCACTCTGAATCTTCACTCTGAATCTTCACTCTGAATCTTCACTCTGAATCTCCACTCTGAATCTTCACTCTGAATCATCACTCTGAATCTTCACTCCGAATCTTCACTCCGAATCATCAATCCGAATCTCCACTCTGAATCATCACTCTGAATCATCACTCTGAATCTTCACTCCGAATCTTCACTCCGAATCTTCACTCTGAATCATCACTCCGAATCTTCACTCTGAATCTTCACTCTGAATCTCCACTCTGAATCTTCACTCTGAATCTCCACTCCGAATCTTCACTCTGAATCTCCACTCTGAATCTTCACTCTGAATCTCCACTCTGAATCTTCACTCTGAATCTTCACTCCGAATCTCCATTCTGAATCTTCACTCTGAATTTTCACTCCAAATCTTCCACTCTGAATCTTCACTCTGAATCTCCACTCCGAATCTTCAGTCTGAATCTCCACTCTGAATCTTCACTCCGAATCTCCACTCTGAATCTTCACTCCGAATCTTCACTCTAAATCTCCACTCTTTATCTCCACTCTGAATCTCCACTCTGAATCTTCACTCTGAATCTTCACTCCGAATCTTCACTCCGAATCTTCACTCTGAATCTTCACTCCGAATCTTCACTCTGAATCTTCACTCTGAATCTTCACTCCGAATCTTCACTCTGAATCTTCACTCCGAATCTCCATTCTGAATCTTCACTCTGAATTTTCACTCCAAATCTTCCACTCTGAATCTTCACTCTGAATCTCCACTCTGAATCTTCAGTCTGAATCTCCACTCTGAATCTTCACTCCGAATCTTCACTCTGAATCTCCACTCTTTATCTCCACTCTGAATCTCCACTCTGAATCTTCACTCTGAATCTTCACTCCGAATCTTCACTCTGAATCTTCAGTCCAAATCTCCCCTCTGAATCTCCGCTCTGAATCTCCGCTCTGAATCTTCACTCCGAATCTTCACTCTGGGTCTCTGATCACTCAAATCTTCTCTTTGGATTCCCGGTTACTCCTAATCTTCACTGTGAACTTTGAAATAACTTCAATATTCTCACAATTAAATGAAAAATCTTTAAAATGTAAAGAAATGTTTAATTAACCAGCTGTTGGTTCTCATTGTTTTGACTTGAGCCCGTCAGTGAAGGTGAGAGTATCTGCGAGGTGCACGCTGGTTCTGGTAACTCCTTCCCAATGTTTGAACATTGTCCATGAATCACTCCAGCCCCTTCACACCAGAAAGCTGCAATAAAACCCTGTTTAACGTTAGCAGTGCAATAAAACCTCCAGAAACTAAATATTATTCTTTAATGTGATTGCGAGACATGTCCTGCACAGATTTTGCCTCATAAAAGCCAGGATTGAAGTTCTGATTACTTGCGCACAATTCTGTTTGATTCCTGATTCCAAACATTGGTTCGCACTTTGGATTGAGTTGTTATCCTATGTCCCGGATTGGAAAATGGATTGTGTGTGTTTGCTGAGTCTCTGAGGCCAACTGCGGGAGCGGCCGATTGGCTGCACAGCGCTGGGATCACTGACTTCACCCCACAATGCAAAGTCAGCTCCTTGACTCAATATTTTCAAGGGGAGACTGGATAGGCACTTGAGGGAAATAAACTTGCAGGGCTCCGGGGATAGAGCGGGGGAATGGGGCTGACCGGATTGCTCTACAGAGAGCCGGCACCGACTCGATGGGCCGTATGGCCTCCTTCTGTGCCGTTATGACTCCGTGACTCTTTGGCTTGACATCATTCCGAGTCCCTCCAAGCACATGGCACGTGGTGAATGGGAATGCAGCAAGTTGGGAGCGATGGGGAGGTGGGGGGTCGGGGGTTTGGAGAGCAATGTTCCCGCTAAGCTGCGCAGCCATAGTCTGGGGCTCACTGGTGTTTAAATGGAAAAAAACGCGCAGGCGTGAAAATTTGAATGCGGCGCGCAGCCGCTTAAAGGGACCACACACTAAAAAAATGAGACAGAACATTGGTGGAGAGTGCTGGGACTTACTGTACCAGCAGCTCTTAAAGGGCTGCTGGACGCCCCATTTATATGCTTTGAGTGGGGACGGACTTAGATTTGTCTGAGATGCTGTGTTACAAAGAAAGAAAGACTTTGACATTAAGGGAATCGAGGGATATGGGGATCGGGCGGGAAAGTGGAGTTGAGGTTGAAGATCAGCCATGATCTTATTGAATGGCGGAGCAGGCTCGAGGGGCCGAATGGCCGACTCCTGCTCCTCCACACTGACTCACGAGTGGCTCCACACTGACTCACGAGTGGCTCCACACTGACTCACGAGACCTCCACACTGATTCACGAGTGGCTCCACACTGATTCACGAGACCTCCACACTGATTCACGAGTGGCTTCACAATGACTCACTAGTCCTCCACACTGACTCACGAGACCTCCACACTGACTCACGAGTGGCTTCACACTGACTCACGAGTGGCTCCACACTGATTCACGAGACCTCCACACTGATTCACGAGTGGCTTCACACTGACTCACGAGTGGCTCCACACTGATTCACGAGACCTCCACACTGATTCACGAGTGGCTCCACAGTGACTCACGAGTGGCTCCACACTGACTCACGAGTGGCTTCACACTGATTCACGAGTGGCTTCACACTGATTCACGAGTGGCTCCACAGTGACTCACGAGTGGCTCCACACTGACTCACGAGTGGCTTCACACTGATTCACGAGTGGCTTCACACTGATTCACGAGTGGCTTCACACTGACTCACGAGTGGCTTCACACTGATTCACGAGTGGCTTCACACTGATTCACGAGTGGCTTCACACTGATTCACGAGTGGCTCCACACTGACTCACGAGTGGCTCCACAGTGACTCACGAGTGGCTCCACAGTGACTCACGAGACCTCCACACTGACTCACAAGACCTCCACACTGACTCACGAGTGGCTTCACAGTGACTCACGAGTGGCTCCACAGTGACTCACGAGTGGCTTCACAGTGACTCACGAGTGGCTCCACAGTGACTCACGAGACCTCCACAGTGACTCACGAGACCTCCACACTGACTCACGAGTGGCTTCACACTGACTCACGAGTGGCTCCACACTGATTCACGAGACCTCCACACTGATTCACGAGTGGCTTCACAGTGACTCACGAGTGGCTTCACACTGACTCACGAGTGGCTCCACACTGATTCACGAGACCTCCACACTGACTCACGAGTCCTCCACACTGACTCACGAGTGGCTTCACAGTGACTCACGAGTGGCTCCACACTGATTCACGAGACCTCCACACTGACTCACGAGTCCTCCACACTGACTCACGAGTGGCTCCACAATGACTCACGAGTGGCTCCACAGTGACTCACGAGACCTCCACACTGATTCACGAGTGGCTCCACAGTGACTCACGAGTGGCTTCACACTGATTCACGAGTGGCTCCACACTGATTCACGAGTGGCTTCACACTGACTCACGAGTGGCTTCACACTGACTCACAAGTGGCTCCACGCTGACTGACTAGTCCTTCACACTGACTCACGAGTGACTTCACACTGACTCACAAGTGGCTCCACACTGACTCACGAGTGGCTTCACACTGACTCACTAGTCCTTCACACTGACTCACGAGTGACTTCACACTGACTCACAAGTGGCTCCACACTGACTCACTAGTCCTTCACACTGACTCACGAGTGACTTCACACTGACTCACAAGTGGCTCCACACTGACTCACGAGTGGCTTCACACTGACTCACTAGTCCTTCACACTGACTCACGAGTGGCTCCACACTGACTCACTAGTCCTTCACACTGACTCACGAGTGACTTCACACTGACTCACAAGTGGCTCCACACTGACTCACGAGTGGCTTCACACTGACTCACTAGTCCTCCACACTGACTCACGAGTGGCTTCACACTGACTCACGAGTCCTTCACACTGACTCACGAGTGGCTTCACACTGACTCACGAGTCCTCCACACTGACTCACGAGTGGCCCCACATTGACTCACGAGTGACTCCACACTGATTCACGAGTCCTTCACACTGACTCACGAGTGACTTCTCACTGACTCACTAGTCCTTCACACTGACTCACGAGTGACTCCACACTGATTCACGAGTCCTTCACACTGACTCACGAGTGACTTCTCACTGACTCACTAGTCCTCCACACTGACTCACGAGTGGCTTCACACTGACTCACTAGTCCTTCACACTGACTCACGAGTGGCTTCACACTGACTCACGAGTGGCTTCACACTGACTCACGAGTCCTTCACACTGACTCACGAGTGGCTCCACAATGACTCACAAGTCCTCCACACTGACTCACGAGTGGCCCCACATTGACTCACGAGTGACTCCACACTGACTCACTAGTCCTTCACACTGACTCACGAGTGGCTTCACACTGACTCACGAGTCCTCCACACTGACTCACAAGTGGCTCCACACTGACTCACGAGTCCTCCACACTGACTCACGAGTGGCTCCACACTGACTCACAAGTGGCTCCACACTGACTCACGAGTCCTCCACACTGACTCACAAGTCCTCCACACTGACTCACAAGTGGCTCCACACTGACTCACAAGTGGCTCCACACTGACTCACGAGTGGCTCCACACTGACTCACGAGTCCTTCACACTGACTCACGAGTGGCTCCACACTGACTCACAAGTGGCTCCACACTGACTCACGAGTCCTCCACACTGACTCACAAGTGGCTCCAAACTGATTCACGAGTGGCTCCACACTGACTCACGAGTGGCTCCACACTGACTCACAAGTCCTCCACACTGACTCACGAGTGGCTCCACACTGACTCACGAGTGGCTCCACACTGACTCACGAGTGGCTCCACAATGACTCACAAGTCCTCCACACTGACTCACGAGTGGCTCCACACTGACTCACGAGTGGCTCCACACTGACTCACAAGTCCTCCACACTGACTCACGAGTGGCTCCACACTGACTCACAAGTCCTCCACACTGACTCACGAGTGGCTCCACACTGACTCACGAGTGGCTCCACACTGACTCACGAGTGGCTACACACTGACTCACGAGTGGCTCCACACTGACTCACGAGTCCTCCACACTGACTCACGAGTCCTCCACACTGACTCACAAGTGGCTCCACACTGACTCACGAGTCCTCCACACTGACTCACAAGTCCTCCACACTGACTCACAAGTGGCTCCACACTGACTCACGAGTCCTTCACACTGACTCACGAGTGGCTCCACACTGACTCACGAGTCCTTCACACTGACTCACGAGTCCTCCACACTGACTCACGAGTGGCTCCACACTGACTCACAAGTGGCTCCACACTGACTCACGAGTCCTCCACACTGACTCACAAGTGGCTCCAAACTGATTCACGAGTGGCTCCACACTGACTCACGAGTGGCTCCACACTGACTCACAAGTCCTCCACACTGACTCACGAGTGGCTCCACACTGACTCACGAGTGGCTCCACACTGACTCACGAGTGGCTCCACAATGACTCACAAGTCCTCCACACTGACTCACGAGTGGCTCCACACTGACTCACGAGTGGCTCCACACTGACTCACAAGTCCTCCACACTGACTCACGAGTGGCTCCACACTGACTCACAAGTCCTCCACACTGACTCACGAGTGGCTCCACACTGACTCACGAGTGGCTCCACACTGACTCACGAGTGGCTCCACACTGACTCACAAGTGGCTCCACACTGACTCACGAGTCCTCCACACTGACTCACGAGTCCTCCACACTGACTCACGAGTGGCTCCACACTGACTCACAAGTGGCTCCACACTGACTCACGAGTCCTCCACACTGACTCACAAGTCCTCCACACTGACTCACAAGTGGCTCCACACTGACTCACAAGTGGCTCCACACTGACTCACGAGTGGCTCCACACTGACTCACGAGTCCTTCACACTGACTCACGAGTGGCTCCACACTGACTCACAAGTGGCTCCACACTGACTCACGAGTCCTCCACACTGACTCACAAGTGGCTCCAAACTGATTCACGAGTGGCTCCACACTGACTCACAAGTCCTCCACACTGACTCACGAGTGGCTCCACACTGACTCACGAGTCCTTCACACTGACTCACGAGTGGCTCCACACTGACTCACAAGTGGCTCCACACTGACTCACGAGTCCTCCACACTGACTCACAAGTGGCTCCAAACTGACTCACGAGTGGCTCCACACTGACTCACAAGTCCTCCACACTGACTCACGAGTGGCTCCACACTGACTCACGAGTGGCTCCACACTGACTCACGAGTGGCTCCACAATGACTCACAAGTCCTCCACACTGACTCACGAGTGGCTCCACACTGACTCACGAGTGGCTCCACACTGACTCACAAGTCCTCCACACTGACTCACGAGTGGCTCCACACTGACTCACGAGTCCTCCACACTGACTCACGAGTGGCTCCACACTGACTCACGAGTGGCTCCACACTGACTCACGAGTGGCTCCACACTGACTCACAAGTGGCTCCACACTGACTCACGAGTCCTCCACACTGACTCACGAGTCCTCCACACTGACTCACAAGTGGCTCCACACTGACTCACAAGTGGCTCCACACTGACTCACGAGTCCTTCACACTGACTCACAAGTGGCTCCACACTGACTCACGAGTGGCTCCACACTGACTCACGAGTCCTCCACACTGACTCACAAGTGGCTCCAAACTGATTCACGAGTGGCTCCACACTGACTCACGAGTGGCTCCACACTGACTCACGAGTGGCTCCACACTGACTCACGAGTGGCTCCACACTGACTCACGAGTGGCTCCACACTGACTCACAAGTGGCTCCACACTGACTCACGAGTGGCTTCACACTGACTCACGAGTGGCTCCACACTGACTCACGAGTCCTTCACACTGACTCACGAGTGGCTTCACACTGACTCACGAGTCCTCCACACTGACTCACAAGTGGCTCCACACTGACTCACGAGTGGCTCCACACTGACTCACGAGACCTCCACACTGACTCACGAGTCCTCCACACTGACTCACGAGTCCTTCACACTGACTCACGAGTGGCTCCACACTGATTCACAAGTGGCTCCACACTGACTCACGAGACCTCCACACTGACTCACGAGTCCTCCACACTGACTCACGAGTGGCTTCACACTGACTCACGAGTGGCTCCACACTGACTCACAAGTCCTCCACACTGACTCACGAGTGGCTCCACACTGACTCACGAGTGGCTCCACACTGATTCACAAGTGGCTCCACACTGACTCACAAGTGGCTCCACACTGACTCACGAGTCCTCCACACTGACTCACGAGTGGCTCCACACTGACTCACGAGTGGCTCCACACTGACTCACGAGTCCTTCACACTGACTCACGAGTGGCTTCACACTGACTCACGAGTCCTCCACACTGACTCACAAGTGGCTCCACACTGACTCACGAGTGGCTCCACACTGACTCACGAGACCTCCACACTGACTCACGAGTCCTCCACACTGACTCACGAGTCCTTCACACTGACTCACGAGTGGCTCCACACTGATTCACAAGTGGCTCCACACTGACTCACGAGTGGCTCCACACTGACTCACGAGTCCTTCACACTGACTCACGAGTGGCTTCACACTGACTCACGAGTCCTCCACACTGACTCACAAGTGGCTCCACACTGACTCACGAGTGGCTCCACACTGACTCACGAGACCTCCACACTGACTCACGAGTCCTCCACACTGACTCACGAGTCCTTCACACTGACTCACGAGTGACTTCACACTGACTCACGAGTGGCTTCACACTGACTCACGAGTCCTCCACACTGACTCACGAGTGGCTCCACACTGACTCACAAGTCCTCCACACTGACTCACGAGTGGCTCCACACTGACTGACGAGTCCTCCACACTGACTCACGAGTGGCTCCACACTGACTCACGAGTGGCTCCACACTGACTCACGAGTGGCTCCACACTGACTCACGAGTCCTCCACACTGACTCACGAGTCCTTCACACTGACTCACGAGTGACTTCACACTGACTCACGAGTGGCTTCACACTGACTCACGAGTCCTCCACACTGACTCACGAGTGGCTCCACACTGACTCACGAGTCCTCCACACTGACTCACGAGTGGCTCCACACTGACTCACAAGTGGCTCCACACTGACTCACGAGTCCTCCACACTGACTCATGAGTGGCTCCACACTGACTCACCAGTGGCTCCACACTGACTCACGAGTGGCTCCACACTGACTCACAAGTGGCTCCACACTGACTCACAAGTGGCTCCACACTGACTCACGAGTGGCTTCACACTGACTCACGAGTGGCTCCACACTGACTCACGAGTGGCTCCACACTGACTCACGAGTCCTTCACACTGACTCACGAGTGGCTCCACACTGACTCACGAGTCCTTCACACTGACTCACAAGTGGCTCCACACTGACTCACAAGTGGCTCCACACTGACTCCCAAGTGGCTCCACACTGACTCACGAGTGGCTCCACACTGACTCACTAGTCCTTCACACTGACTCACAAGTGGCTCCACACTGACTCACAAGTGGCTCCACACTGACTCACGAGTGGCTCCACACTGACTCACGAGTGGCTCCACACTGACTCACTAGTCCTTCACACTGACTCACAAGTGGCTCCACACTGACTCACAAGTCCTCCACACTGACTCACGAGTGGCTCCACACTGACTCACGAGTGGCTTCACACTGACTCACGAGTGGCTCCACACTGACTCACGAGTCCTTCACACTGACTCACGAGTGGCTTCACACTGACTCACGAGTCCTCCACACTGACTCACAAGTGGCTCCACACTGACTCACGAGTGGCTCCACACTGACTCACGAGACCTCCACACTGACTCACGAGTCCTCCACACTGACTCACGAGTCCTTCACACTGACTCACGAGTGGCTCCACACTGATTCACAAGTGGCTCCACACTGACTCACGAGACCTCCACACTGACTCACGAGTCCTCCACACTGACTCACGAGTGGCTTCACACTGACTCACGAGTGGCTCCACACTGACTCACAAGTCCTCCACACTGACTCACGAGTGGCTCCACACTGACTCACGAGTGGCTCCACACTGATTCACAAGTGGCTCCACACTGACTCACAAGTGGCTCCACACTGACTCACGAGTGGCTCCACACTGACTCACAAGTGGCTCCACACTGACTCACAAGTGGCTCCACACTGACTCACGAGTGGCTTCACACTGACTCACGAGTGGCTCCACACTGACTCACGAGTGGCTCCACACTGACTCACGAGTCCTTCACACTGACTCACGAGTGGCTCCACACTGACTCACGAGTCCTTCACACTGACTCACAAGTGGCTCCACACTGACTCACAAGTGGCTCCACACTGACTCCCAAGTGGCTCCACACTGACTCACGAGTGGCTCCACACTGACTCACTAGTCCTTCACACTGACTCACAAGTGGCTCCACACTGACTCACAAGTGGCTCCACACTGACTCACGAGTGGCTCCACACTGACTCACGAGTGGCTCCACACTGACTCACTAGTCCTTCACACTGACTCACAAGTGGCTCCACACTGACTCACAAGTCCTCCACACTGACTCACGAGTGGCTCCACACTGACTCACGAGTGGCTTCACACTGACTCACGAGTGGCTCCACACTGACTCACGAGTCCTTCACACTGACTCACGAGTGGCTTCACACTGACTCACGAGTCCTCCACACTGACTCACAAGTGGCTCCACACTGACTCACGAGTGGCTCCACACTGACTCACGAGACCTCCACACTGACTCACGAGTCCTCCACACTGACTCACGAGTCCTTCACACTGACTCACGAGTGGCTCCACACTGATTCACAAGTGGCTCCACACTGACTCACGAGACCTCCACACTGACTCACGAGTCCTCCACACTGACTCACGAGTGGCTTCACACTGACTCACGAGTGGCTCCACACTGACTCACAAGTCCTCCACACTGACTCACGAGTGGCTCCACACTGACTCACGAGTGGCTCCACACTGATTCACAAGTGGCTCCACACTGACTCACAAGTGGCTCCACACTGACTCACGAGTCCTCCACACTGACTCACGAGTGGCTCCACACTGACTCACGAGTGGCTCCACACTGACTCACGAGTCCTTCACACTGACTCACGAGTGGCTTCACACTGACTCACGAGTCCTCCACACTGACTCACAAGTGGCTCCACACTGACTCACGAGTGGCTCCACACTGACTCACGAGACCTCCACACTGACTCACGAGTCCTCCACACTGACTCACGAGTCCTTCACACTGACTCACGAGTGGCTCCACACTGATTCACAAGTGGCTCCACACTGACTCACGAGTGGCTCCACACTGACTCACGAGTCCTTCACACTGACTCACGAGTGGCTTCACACTGACTCACGAGTCCTCCACACTGACTCACAAGTGGCTCCACACTGACTCACGAGTGGCTCCACACTGACTCACGAGACCTCCACACTGACTCACGAGTCCTCCACACTGACTCACGAGTCCTTCACACTGACTCACGAGTGACTTCACACTGACTCACGAGTGGCTTCACACTGACTCACGAGTCCTCCACACTGACTCACGAGTGGCTCCACACTGACTCACAAGTCCTCCACACTGACTCACGAGTGGCTCCACACTGACTGACGAGTCCTCCACACTGACTCACGAGTGGCTCCACACTGACTCACGAGTGGCTCCACACTGACTCACGAGTGGCTCCACACTGACTCACGAGTCCTCCACACTGACTCACGAGTGGCTCCACACTGACTCACTAGTCCTTCACACTGACTCACAAGTGGCTCCACACTGACTCACAAGTCCTCCACACTGACTCACGAGTGGCTCCACACTGACTCACAAGTGGCTCCACACTGACTCACGAGTCCTCCACACTGACTCACGAGTGGCTCCACACTGACTCACGAGTGGCTCCACACTGACTCACGAGTGGCTCCACACTGACTCACGAGTCCTCCACACTGACTCACGAGTGGCTCCACACTGACTCACGAGTGGCTTCACACTGACTCACGAGTGGCTCCACACTGATTCACGAGTGGCTCCACACTGACTCACGAGTGGCTCCACACTGACTCACGAGTGGCTCCACACTGACTCACGAGTCCTCCACACTGACTCACGAGTCCTCCACACTGACTCACGAGTGGCTCCACACTGACTCACGAGTGGCTTCACACTGACTCACGAGTGGCTCCACACTGACTCACGAGTGGCTCCACACTGACTCACGAGTCCTTCACACTGACTCACGAGTGGCTCCACACTGACTCACGAGTGGCTCCACACTGACTCACGAGTCCTTCACACTGACTCACGAGTGGCTCCACACTGACTCACAAGTCCTCCACACTGACTCACAAGTGGCTCCACACTGACTCACAAGTCCTCCACACTGACTCACGAGTGGCTCCACACTGACTCACAAGTCCTCCACACTGACTCACGAGTGGCTCCACACTGACTCACGAGTGGCTCCACACTGACTCACGAGTCCTTCACACTGACTCACGAGTGGCTCCACACTGACTCACGAGTGGCTCCACACTGACTCACGCGTGGCTCCACACTGACTCACGAGTCCTCCACACTGACTCACGAGTCCTCCACACTGACTCACGAGTCCTCCACACTGACTCACGAGTGGCTCCACACTGACTCACGAGTGGCTCCACACTGACTCACGAGTGGCTCCACACTGACTCACGAGTGGCTTCACACTGACTCACGAGTGGCTCCACACTGATTCACGAGTGGCTCCACACTGACTCACGAGTGGCTCCACACTGACTCACGAGTGGCTCCACACTGACTCGCGAGTCCTTCACACTGACTCACGAGTGGCTCCACACTGACTCACGAGTGGCTTCACACTGACTCACGAGTGGCTCCACACTGATTCACGAGTGGCTCCACAATGACTCACGAGTGGCTCCACACTGACTCACAAGTGGCTCCACACTGACTCACGAGTGGCTCCACAATGACTCACAAGTGGCTCCACACTGACTCACGAGTGGCTCCACACTGACTCACTAGTCCTTCACACTGACTCACAAGTGGCTCCACAATGACTCACAAGTCCTCCACACTGACTCACGAGTGGCTCCACACTGACTCACTAGTCCTCCACACTGACTCACGAGTGGCTCCACACTGACTCACGAGTGGCTCCACACTGACTCACGAGTCCTCCACACTGACTCACGAGTGGCTCCACACTGACTCACGAGTCCTTCACACTGACTCACGAGTGGCTCCACAATGACTCACGAGTGGCTCCACAGTGACTCACGAGTGGCTCCACACTGACTCACAAGTCCTCCACACTGACTCACAAGTCCTCCACACTGACTCACGAGTCCTCCACACTGACTCACAAGTCCTCCACACTGACTCACGAGTGGCTCCACACTGACTCACGAGTCCTCCACACTGACTCACGAGTGGCTCCACACTGACTCACAAGTGGCTCCACACTGACTCACGAGTCCTCCACACTGACTCACAAGTGGCTCCACACTGACTCACGAGTGGCTCCACAATGACTCACAAGTGGCTCCACACTGACTCACGAGTGGCTCCACACTGACTCACTAGTCCTTCACACTGACTCACAAGTGGCTCCACAATGACTCACAAGTCCTCCACACTGACTCACGAGTGGCTCCACACTGACTCACTAGTCCTCCACACTGACTCACGAGTGGCTCCACAATGACTCACAAGTCCTTCACACTGACTCACTAGTCCTCCACACTGACTCACGAGTGGCTCCACACTGACTCACGAGTCCTCCACACTGACTCACTAGTCCTCCACACTGACTCACGAGTGGCTCCACGCTGACTGACGAGTCCTCCACACTGACTCACGAGTCCTTCACACTGACTTACGAGTGTGCCCAGCTGTGCAGAAGGCAGCGGAGAGATGTTTGACGGGAATGATGCCAAGCTTGACTCAAATTGTGTCTCTCTGTTAATCTCTATAATGAGTCCATTGTAAGCACATTACAGCATTCCACTAATTATATGCCCACTGCTCCGCTCTCAGTTATAATTTGTGTTACTTAATAAATTCGCTTCAGTGTAAAATATCAATTTCCTGCTGTAAGCAGTTGCATCAATAAATAAACAGGATGGATCTCATCCAACGGCTACCAAATGGCCCCAGTGTGGAGCAGGAACACCAGCCCATCCAGACACCCAACCCGTCCAGCGCTTCGTTCCCTCAGTACTGCTCCTCCCACAGTGCGGCGCTCCCTCAGTACTGCTCCTCCCACAGTGCGGCGCTCCCTCAGTACTGCTCCTCCCACAGTGCGGTGCTCCCTCAGTACTGCTCCTCCCACAGTGCGGCGCTCCCTCAGTACTGCTCCTCCCACAGTGCGGCGTTCCCTCAGTACTGCCCCTGCGACAGTGCGGCGCTCCCTCAGTACTGCTCCTCCCACAGTGCGGCGCTCCCTCAGTACTGCCCCTCCGACAGTGCGGCGCTCCCTCAGTACTGCCCCTGCGACAGTGCGGTGCTCCCTCAGTACTCCCCCTCCGACAGTGCGGCGCTCCCTCAGTACTGCCCCTGCGACAGTGCGGCGCTCCCTCAGTACCGCCCCTCCGACAGTGCGGCGCTCCCTCAGTACTGCCCCTCCGACAGTGCGGCGCTCCCTCAGTACTGCCCCTGCGACAGTGTGGCGCTCCCTCAGTACCGCCCCTCCGACAGTGCGGCGCTCCCTCAGAACCGCCCCTCCGACAGTGCGGCGCTCCCTCAGTACCGCCCCTCCGACAGTGCGGCGCTCCCTCAGTACTGCCCCTCCAACAGTGCGGCGCTCCCTCAGTACTGCCCCTCCGACAGTGCGGCGCTCCCTCAGTACTGCCCCTCCGACAGTGCGGCGCTCCCTCAGTACCGCCCCTCCGACAGTGCTGCGCTGCCTCAGTACTGCCCCTCCGACAGTGCGGCGCTCCCTCAGTACTGCCCCTCCGAAAGTGCGGCGCTCCCTCAGTACTGCCCCCCCGACAGTGCGGCGCTCCCTCAGTACTGTCCCTCCGACAGTGCAGTGCTCCCTCAGTACTGCCCCTCCGACAGTGCGGCACTCCCTCAGTACTGCCCCTCCGACAGTGCGGCGCTCCCTCAGTACTGTCCCTCCGACAGTGCAGCACTCCCTCAGTACTGCCCCTCCGACAGTGCGGCGCTCCCTCAGTACTGTCCCTCCGACAGTGCGGCACTCCCTCAGTACTGCCCCTCCGACAGTGCGGCGCTCCCTCAGTACTGCCCCTCCGACAGTGCGGCGCTCCCTCAGTACTGCCCCTCCGACAGTGCGGCGCTCCCTCAGTACTGCCCCTGCGACAGTGCGGCGCTCCCTCAGTACCGCCCCTCCGCCAGTGCGGCGCTCCCTCAGTACTGCCCCTCCGACAGTGCGGCGCTCCCTCAGTACTGCCCCTCCGACAGTGCGGCGCTCCCTCAGTACTGCCCCTCCGACAGTGCGGCGCTCCCTCAGTACTGCCCCTCCGACAGTGCGACGCTCCCTCAGTACTGCCCCTCCGACAGTGCGGCGCTCCCTCAGTACTGCCCCTGCGACAGTGCGGCGCTCCCTCAGTACTGCCCCTCCGACAGTGCGGCGCTCCCTCAGTACTGCCACTCCGACAGTGTGGCGCTCCCTCAGTACCGCCCCTCCGACAGTGCAGCGCTCCCTCAGTACTGCCCCTCCGACAGTGCGGTGCTCCCTCAGTGCCACCTCTCCGACAGTGCGGCGCTCCCTCAGTACTGCCCCTCCGACAGTGCGGCGCTCCCTCAGTACTGCCCCTCAGTAATGCCCCTCCGACAGTGCGGCGCTCCCTCAGTACTGTCCCTCCGACAGTGCGGTGCTCCCTCAGTACTGCCCCTCCGACAGTGCAGCGCTCCCTCAGTACTGCCCCTCCAACAGTGCGGCGCTCCCTCAGTACTGTCCCTCCGACAGTGCAGCGCTCCCTCAGTACTGCCCCTCCGACAGTGCGGCACTCCCTCAGTACTGCCCCTCTGACAGTGCGGCGCTCCCTCAGTACTGTCCCTCCGACAGTGCAGCAGTCCCTCAGTACTGCCCCTCCGACAGTGCAGCACTCCCTCAGTACTGCCCCTCCGACAGTGCGGCGCTCCCTCAGTACTGCCCCTCCGACAGTGCGACGCTCCCTCAGTACTGCCCCTCCGACAGTGCGGCGCTCCCTCAGTACTGCCCCTCCGACAGTGCGGCGCTCCGTCAGTACTGTCACTCCGACAGTGCGGCACTCCCTCAGTACTGCCCCTCCGACAGTGCGGCGCTCCCTCAGTACTGCCCCTCCGACAGTGCGACGCTCCCTCAGTACTGCCCCTCCGACAGTGCGGCGCTCCCTCAGTACTGCCCCTGCGACAGTGCGGCGCTCCCTCAGTACCTCCCCTCCGCCAGTGCGGCGCTCCCTCAGTACTGCCCCTCCGACAGTGCGGCGCTCCCTCAGTACCGCCCCTCCGACAGTGCAGCGCTCCCTCAGTACTGCCCCTCCGACAGTGCGGCACTCCCTCAGTACCGCCCATCCGACAGTGCGGCGCTCCCTCAGTACTGCCCCTCCGACAGTGCGGCGCTCCCTCAGTACTGCCCCTCCGACAGTGTGGTGCTCCCTCAGTACTGCCCCTCCGACAGTGCGGCGCTCCCTCAGTACTGTCCCTCCGACAGTGCGGCGCTCCCTCAGTACTGCCCCTCCGACAGTGCGGCGCTCCCTCAGTACTGCCCCTCCGACAGTGAGACGCTCCCTCAGTACTGCTCAACGACAGTGCGGCGCTCCCTCAGTACTGCCCCTCCGACAGTGCGGCGCTCCCTCAGTACTGCCCCTCCGACAGTGCGACGCTCCCTCAGCACTGCCCCTCCGACAGTGCGGCGCTCCCTCAGTACTGCCCCTGCGACAGTGCGGCGCTCCCTCAGTACCGCCCCTCCGCCAGTGCAGCGCTCCCTCAGTACTGCCCCTCCGACAGTGCGGCGCTCCCTCAGTACCGCCCCTCCGACAGTGCAGCGCTCCCTCAGTACTGCCCCTCCGACAGTGCGGCGCTCCCTCAGTACTGCCCCTCCGACAGTGCGGCGCTCCCTCAGTAGTGCCCCTCCGACAGTGCGGCGCTCCCTCAGTGCTGCCCCTCCGAAAGTGCGGCGCTCCCTCAGTACTGCCCCTCCGACAGTGCGGCGCTCCCTCAGTACTGTCCCTCCGACAGTGCGGTGCTCCCTCAGTACTGCCCCTCCGACAGTGCAGCGCTCCCTCAGTACTGTCCCTCCGACAGTGCGGCGCTCCCTCAGTACTGTCCCTCCGACAGTGCGGTGCTCCCTCAGTACTGCCCCTCCGACAGTGCAGCGCTCCCTCAGTACTGCCCCTCCGACAGTGCGGCGCTCCCTCAGTACTGTCCCTCCGACAGTGCAGTGCTCCCTCAGTACTGCCCCTCCGACAGTGCGACACTCCCTCAGTACTGCCCCTCCGACAGTGCGGCGCTCCCTCAGTACTGTCCATCCGACAGTGCAGCATTCCCTCAGTACTGCCCCTCCGACAGTGCCGCACTCCCTCAGTACTGCCCCTCCGACAGTGCGGCGCTCCCTCAGTACTGCCCCTCCGACAGTGCGACGCTCCCTCAGTACTGCCCCTCCGACAGTGCGGCGCTCCCTCAGTACTGTCCCTCCGACAGTGCAGCATTCCCTCAGTACTGCCCCTCCGACAGTGCAGCACTCCCTCAGTACTGCCCCTCCGACAGTGCGGCGCTCCCTCAGTACTGCCCCTCCGACAGTGCGACGCTCCCTCAGTACTGCCCCTCCGACAGTGCGGCGCTCCCTCAGTACTGCCCCTCCGACAGTGCAGCCTTCCCTCAGTACTGCCCCTCCGACAGTGCAGCACTCCCTCAGTACTGCCCCTCCGACAGTGCAGCGCTCCCTCAGTACTGCCCCTCCGACAGTGCGACGCTCCCTCAGTACTGACCCTCCGACAGTGCGGCGCTCCCTCAGTACTGCACTGGTAGTGTCAGCCTTGATTTTTGTGCTCCAGAACTCACTGCCTTCTGATCCAAAGGCGAGAGTGCTACCCACTGAGCCACGGCTGACACACGCCTAACAATCTGTTCAAGCGGGGAGTGATGGATAAACCAGGTAACTACTGATTAGTTAGTCTAACCGTGGGAAAACATTTAAAATCCATAATTTGAGATAAAATTGGTTAGCATTTAGAGTTAGTTCAAGGACAGCACGGGTTTGGTAAAGGCAAGTTGTGTTTGAGAAATTCAATGGAATTTTCTCAAGTAGCAGTTTTGCTGAAGATAATGCGGTGGATGGCGTGTGCATGGATTTTGCTGAAGGGAGTGCGGTGGATGGCGTGTGCATGGATTTTGCTGAAGATAATGCGGTGGATGGCGTGTGCATGGATTTTGCTGAAGATAATGCGGTGGATGGCGTGTGCATGGATTTTGCTGAAGGGAATGCGGTGGATGGCGTGTGCATGGAATTTGCTGAAGATAATGCGGTGGATGGCGTGTGCATGGATTTTGCTGAAGATAATGCGGTGGATGGCGTGTGCATGGATTTTGCTGAAGATAATGCGGTGGATGGCGTGTGCATGGATTTTGCTGAAGGGAATGCGGTGGATGGCGTGTGCATGGAATTTGCTGAAGATAATGCGGTGGATGGCGTGTGCATGGATTTTGCTGAAGATAATGCGGTGGATGGCGTGTGCATGGATTTTGCTGAAGATAATGCGGTGGATGGCGTGTGCATGGATTTTGCTGAAGGGAGTGCAGTGGATGGAGTGTGCATGGATTTTCAGAAGGTGTTTGATAAGGTGTCTCACAAAAGGCTTGTTAGAAAAATTCTGGCATGTGGCGTAAGAGGAGATGCAGCAAGGTTGGGGGGTTGGCTGACGGGCAGGAAACAAAGTGTCGAGGTGAATGGGTGGTCCTCGTACTGAAGGGTCGGAAGTATTGTACCCTGGGAGTCAGTCCGCGTCCACTTCGGTTCTCGTTATATTGGGATTTGAGTGCAGGAGTGGCTCGGTGTCAAATTTCATTTGCTAATCGCTCCTGTGAAGCATCTTGGGACGCTTTACTACATTAAAGGCGCTATATCAGTACAATTGTTGTTGTTGTTGTTGTGAGTGTAGGCCAGTCTGTCCATGATGAGTGTAATTGTAGAATAGAATCACACAGCACAGGAGGAGGCCATTCGGCCCATCGTGCCTGTGCCGGCTCTTTGAAAGAGCTCTCCAATTCGTCCCACTCCTCCCTGCTCTTTCCCCACAGCCCTGTAAATTAATCCTCTTCAAGTATTTATCCAATTGCCTTTTGAAAGTTACTATTGAACCTGCTTCCACCGCCCTTTCAGGCAGCGCGTTCCAGATCACAACAACTCGCTGCGTAAAAGAATTCTCCTCATCTCCCCTCTGGTTTTTTCACCAATTATCTACACTCTGTGTCCTCTGGTTACCGGCCCTCCTGTCACTGGAAACAGTTTCTCCCTACGTGCTCGATCAAAACCTTTCACAATTGTCGGGTAAGGACAGAATCCGTCCCAGCTGCGATGCCTTCCTTGCCTGAATAGCCTGGAATCACACACGAGGAGCCATCACTTGGTTGAGGTACCGGAGGGCAGCCCCTAACGCTGGAGTCTGTACCCCAGAAAAAGTCAGACCCTGAGGAGAGGAGGAAGGGAGAGTGCGGGGGTGAAAGGGGTCCGACAAGGCATTGCTTAAAACAACCGGTCCCACCGCTGACCAAACACGCACAGCAATCGGGGGTAGGGAGAGTGACCTGGGGTAAATGTCAAACTCCTTCCAGAGAAACAGGAGGAGGCCGTTCAGCCCCTCCAGCCTGTCCCTCCGTTCAGCCCCTCCAGCCTGTCCCTCCGTTCAGCCCCTCCAGCCTGTCCCTCCGTTCAGCCCCTCGAGCCTGTCCCTCCGTTCAGCCCCTCCAGCCTGTCCCTCCGTTCAGCCCCTCGAGCCTGTCCCTCCGTTCAGCCCCTCCAGCCTGTCCCTCCGTTCAGCCCCTCCAGCCTGTCCCTCCGTTCAGCCCCTCCAGCCTGTCCCTCTGTTCAGTTAGATCGCGGCTGATCTGTATCTCAACTCCATTCACCGGCTTTGGTTCCAGAACCCTTAATAAACTTACCCAACAAAAATCCATCGATCTCAGTTTTGAAAGCTCCAATTGACCCTCAGCCTCCACAGTGTCTGGGGGAGAGAGTTCCAGATTTCCACCCCCCTTTGTGTGAAGAAGTGCTTCCTGACATCACCCCTGAACGGCCGGGCTCTAATTTTAAGGTTCTGCCCCCTTGTTCTGGACTCCCCCCACCAGAGGAAATAGTTTCTCTCTCTCGACCCCATCAACTCCTTTAATCATCTTAAACACCTCGATTAGATTATTTCTTAATCTTCTAAACTCAGGAACACAAGCCCAGTCTGTGCAGCCCGTGCTCCCCTCCCCCGCCAGTGCCGCTCACTGCACTTGAACAGTACACGACCCAGTAATTACATCCAGCCCCCCCGCTGGAGTCAGCCCTTTACTCGTGTCTATCAGCACTAATTTAATCTGAGCATTACATAACTCTCACCGCCCGTGCTATAATTGATGCATTGCCTATTAGTCGCTTTGCCCTGCTCAACAAGCCAAGGAGGCCCTCTTGGAATCTCAAACCCCGCTCACTGAAGCACGCTTGTCTCTCTCAGTGCCTGGGCTCCCTCACATTGTGCCAGTCCCGACAGTGTGTGTGATTCTCTCTCTGCTCCATTGCTCAGCCATTCCCTCCTGAAGGCACCGGGATTAGATGCGAGTGGGCAACACTCTCGCCTCTGAGTCAGAAGGGCGTGGATTCAAATCCCAATCTAGGGATTTCAACACATAATCCAGGCCCGTCACACCAAGGGCAGTACTGAGGGAACGCCGCACTGTTGGAGAGGCAGTACTGAGGGAGTGCCACACTGTCGGAGGGGCAGTACTGAGGGAGTGCCGCACTGTCGGAGGGGCAGAATTGAGGGAGCGCCGCACTGTCGGAGGGGCAGTACTGAGGGAGCGCTGCACTGTCGGAGGGGCAGTACTGAGGGAGTGCTGCACTGTTGGAGGGGCAGTACTGAGGGAGTGCCGCACTGTCGGAGGAGCAGTACTGATGGAGTGCTGCACTGTTGGAGGGGCAGTACTGAGGGAGTGCCGCACTGTCGGAGGGGCAGTACTGAGGGAGCGCCGCACTGTCGGAGGGGCAGTACTGAGGGAGCGCCGCACTGTCGGAGGGGCAGTACTGAGGGAGCGCCGCACTGTCGGAGGGGCAGTACTGAGGGAGTGCCGCACTGTCGGAGGGGCAGTACTGAGGGAGCGCCGCACTGTCGGAGGGGCAGTACTGAGGGAGCGCCGCACTGTCAGAGGGGCAGTACTAAGGGAACGCCACACTGTCAGAGGATCTGTACTGAGGGAGCGCCGCACTGTCGGAGGGGCAGTACTAAGGGAGCGCCGCACTGTCGCAGGGGCAGTACTGAGGGAGCGCTGCACTGTTGGAGGGGCAGTACTGAGGGAGCGCCGCACTATCGGAAGGGCAGTACTGAGGGAGCGCCGCACTGTCGGAGGGGCAGTACTGAGGGAGCGCCGCACTGTCGGAGGGGCAGTACTGAGGGAGCGCTGCACGGTCGGAGGGGCAGTACTGAGGGAGCGCCGCACTGTTGGAGGGGCCGTACTGAGGGAGAGCTGCACTGTTGGAGAGGCAGTACTGAGGGAGCGCCGCACTGTTGGAGGGGCCGTACTGAGGGAGAGCTGCACTGTCGGAGGGGCAGTACTGAGGGAACGCCACTCTGTCGGAGGGGCAGTACTGACGGAGCGCTGCACTATCGGAGGGGCAGTACTGAGGGAGCGCTGCACTATCGGAGGGGCAGTACTGAGGGAGCGCTGCACTATCGGAGGTGCCATCTTTCGGATGAGACGTTAAACCGAGGCACCGTCTACCCTCTCAGGTGGACGTAAAAGACCCCACAGCTCTATTGGAAGAAGAGCAGGGGGAGTTATCTCCAGTGTCCTGGGCCAATATTTATCCCTCAACCAACCTCACCAAAAAAAATGATCTGATCATTATCAGATTGCTGTTTGTGGGAGTTTGCTGTGAACAAATTGGCTGCCGCGTTTCCTACATTACAACAGTCAGATTCAAACGCTCTCCTGGTCGGCCTGCCACCTTCCCCCCTCCGTAGACTTCAGCTCATCTGAGCCCCATGTCCTAACCCGCACCAAGTCCCGTTCACTGACTTACATTGGCCCTCAGTCCGGCAACGCCTCGCTTTTATAATTCCCATCCTCGTGTTCAGATCCCTCCATGGTCACTCGCTGTGTAATAAAGCAACTTAATGATTCATATCTGGCCTCGTCTTATCAAGGGTGTAGTGTATGTACCTTTAAGGGGAGAACTACTTTTTACAGCTCCTGTATACTGTAGTACCGGCAGTGACCACACCTGTATATAACCCTGAGTAGGGATCTGTAGAGTTAGTTTTAGAGTAACCCTCATCCAGTAAACACCTGTTGATTGTTCTCTGCAGTCTCTTGTCTAGTTATTGAAGGACACACAACATCAAGATACACGGATTTAACAAAGGGTGTTCTCAGTCCACCTTCGAAGAGATTGGACAGGCACACGTGTGAAAGCCAATAGTATCCAGTTCAGATCACAAAGGGGTCCTATTATTATACTCCCCAGGTTATACAATCATATGATTGTCAGGAGGTGAAAACTGTAGTGGAACAATGGGCTGCCTTTAAAGAGGAAATAGTTCAGGTACAGTTGAGGTACATTCCCACTAGGGGGAAAGGCAGGGTAACTAAAGTCAGGGCTCCCTGGATGACGAAACAGATAGAGAATATGATGAAGTAGAAAAAGAGCACGTATGACAGATGTCAGGTTGCAAATTCATCTGAGAATCAGGCTGTATATAGAAAGGTCAGAGGAGAAGTGAAAAAGAAAATAAGAGGGGCAAAGAGAGGGTATGAGAATAGCCAACATAAAAGGTAATCCAAAAGTCATCTTATAGGCATATAAATAGTAAAAGGGTAGTAAGAGGAGGGGTGGGGCCGATTCGGAATCAAAAAGGAGACCTGCGCATAGAGGCAGAGGGTATGGCTGAGGTACTAAACGAGTACTTTGCATCTGTCTTCACCAAGGAAGAGGATGCTGCCAAAGACATAGTGAAGGAGGAGGTAGTGGAGATACTGGATGGGATAAAAATTGTTAAAGAGGAGGTACTAGAAAGGCTGTCTGTCCTTAAAGTAGATAAATCACCAGGACCAGATGGGATGCATCCTAGGATGCTGAAAGAAGTGAAGGAGGAAATCGCGGAGGTACTGACCATAATATTCCAATCCTCCTTGGATACGGGGGGTGGTGCTGGAGGACTGGAGAATAGCAAGTGTTACACCATTGTTCAAAAAAGGGTGTAAAGATAAACCCAGCAACTACAGGCCGGTCAGTTTAACCTCGGTAGTGGGAAAGCTTTTAGAAACAATAATCAGGGACAAAGTTAACAGTCACTTGGACAAGTGTGGATTAATTAAGGGAAGCCCGCACGGATTTGTTAAAGGCAAATCGTGTTTAACCATCTTGATTGAGTTTTTTAATGAGGTAACAGAGAGGGTTGATGAGGGCAATGCGGTTGACGTGGTGTACATGGATTTCCAGCAAAGTTGAAGCCCATGGAATAAAAGGGACAGTGGCAGCATGGATACGAAACTGGCTAAGTGACAGGAAACAGGGAGTAGTGGTGAACGGTTGTTTCTCGGACTGGAGGAAGGTATACAGTGGAGTTCCCCAGGGATCGCTACTAGGACCACTGCTTTTCTTGATACATATGAATGACTTGGACGTGGGTGTACAGGGCACAATTTCAAAATTTGCAGATGACACAAAACTTGGAAATACAGTGAACAGTGAGGAGGAGAGTGATAGACTTCAGCAAGACATAGACAGGCTGGTGAAATGGGCAGACACATGGCAGATGAAATTTAATGCAGAAAGTGCGAAGTGATACATTTTTGTAGAAAGAATGAGGAGAGGACATATAAACTAAATGGTACAATCCTGAAGGGGGTGCACGAACAGAGAGGGGGAGAAATTCGGTATCGCCCCATTTGGGGCACAATTATCAGCCAGGCGCAAAGATTAGCGCCTGGCGCTACACACCTCTCTTAAGGTGCAAAGGCCAAGGAGCGAGGCGCTACCTCAGAGCGCTGGTGAAGCTCACGTGATGTCAGTCAGCAATGGAACAGACACACTGGCACCGGCCAATTCTTAAAGGGGAGTTCTGACGAAAGGTCATCGACCTGAAACGCTAACTCTGTTTCTCTCTTCACAGATGCTGCTTGACCTGCTGAGTTTCTCCAGCATTTTCTGTTTTTATCTTAAAGGGGAGGGTCGATCTTGCTCTCCATCCACATCCTGCTCATTGCAGCCTTGAATCTCGGCCTGGAGAGACCTGTACATCAAATCTGCTGGAAAGAACAATGGAGAGGCCCAGGGAAAGAGCTCAGAGCGCAGCCCCCACAGTCTCTTCTAAATTGATACCAGGAAGGGCAAATCAAAATGAACCTGCAAAGTGCTGCTCAGTACCCAAAACTCCTTCACACAGCGTTGAATCTCTCCAGAAGTCTCTCTCTCTCTCTCTCTCTCTCTCAGAATGCGTGGTGCAAAAATGTCACCAACAAAAAAAGGCAGGAAGTCGTTGCCTTTAAATAGCGCTCCCCCAGTCCCTTCCCGACTGCAAAACGCTCCCCTCAACCTGTCGTTGCTAGCGGCAGGCGGTAAGGCAGGGGGCGCCACTCAATTTCCAGTCCGGGGCGCTGCCGGGGCGTTGCGCACTCGACTGACGTCACGATCTGCGGGCGCAGGAGATCGTGGTGGTAGTGTTTAGCGCTGCCGCAAAATGTCTGGTCAATTTCGCGAGAGGCGCAGATATCGCCGTGCCCGGGCGCTAGTTGGTTTGCGCCCCATTTAGTGCCCTCTTAAGGCACTAACATGTGGCGCTACCAACTGAATTTTCCCCCCAGAGACCTGGGGGTATGTGTGCACAAATCATTGAAGGTGGCAGGGTAGGTTGAGAAAATGGCTAAAAAGGTTTATGGGATCCTGGGCTTCATAAATAGAGGAATAGAGTACAAAAGTGTTGAAATTATGATGAACCTGTATAAAACACTGGTTTGGTCGCAACTGGAGTATTGTGTCCAATTCTGGGCACCACACTTTAGGAAGGATGTGAAGGCCTTAGAGAGGGTGTAGAAAAAATTTACGAGAATGATTCCAGGAATGAGGGACTTCAGTTACGTGGATAGACTGGAGAAGCTGGGGTTGTCCTTGTTGTGTATGTACCTTTAAGGGAATAACTGGTCTCAGACTGCAGTACCGGCAGTGACCACCCCTGTATAAAAGGCGCTAGTAAGCCTCTGTAGTTTCAGTTTCCCGATTGACTCCATTCAGTAAAGACTTGTTTTGTTCAACTCCTGCTGTCCGTGTCTCAATCATACACGGACATAATACTGGCGACGAGCAGATACGAACTTACCTACAGTCTGCACCATCTCCTGGGATCCATTCCTGAAGCGAAGTGAGCAGAGGTCGAGGCCAGGAGGAAGAAAGAAGCAGTAGAAACGGGCGTCGACCGTGGGCATCCGCCCCTGAGTCAGCGGATTTGAAGATTGCTGGAGAAGCTGTCGAAAGCGGGGCCTGGTTCCTGTCGACGGTGCTTCAGCTAATCGGGCTGGTGGCAGGTAGTACACTGATCCTTCCTGGGCTGCGGCGGTCGCGAACTCGAGCGGGTGTCTTGCAACGGGGCCGAGCAGCGTTGTCGGGAAGAGGAGAGAGAGAGGGTGGAGCACACAGGGCGCGGCCAGTGCTACGAAGCCGGGCTGCGTACAGACCCGAGAAGAGGGAGGCAAGAGTCCCACAGGGTTGTTCCACAACGGGAAAATAATAAAAAAAGAAATATTAAACGCGCAGGAAACCGCGAGGAACTGCAGGTTACAACGGAAACCGCGGAAAGCAGCGCTAGCAACAGCGGGGAAGAAGGCAAAGCGCGGGAGGCGCCATCTTAATCAGTGGGGAAGAAGGCAAAGCGCAGGAGGCGCCATTTTGTTAAATCGGGGAAGAAGGCAAAGTGCGGGAGGCGCCATTTTAGATTTTCAAGATGCCGAAGACTGGCTGTATCACTGCCTTTGATAATACAATAGAGGACTGGACCACGTATGTGGAAAGAGTCGAGGTATATTGCGAGGCAAACGAAATAGCCGATGAGAAAAAGGCATCGGTATTGCTAAACTTAATGGGCGCTAGAATGTACGGCCTATTGCGGGACCTGATTACTCCAGCCAAACCGAAGGCGAAGAGTTTTAACGAAATTGTTGCTGTCCTACAGGAACACCTAAACCCTGCACCGCTGCTGATAGCAGAAAGATTTAAATTCCACAGGAGAACTCAGCATAAAGATGAGAGCAATGCTGAGTACTTTACGGAACTACGCAAGCTACCGCAGAATCGGTGATATTGGAAGCAGATGAACCAAACAACGACATTGATCCCGACTCAACCTTGCCAGAAGAACCTGATACCCCAAAGAGGCGTTATCCAGACAGAATCAGGAAGCCTCCTCAAAGACTGAACTTATAATTGCTTAAACTCAACCAATGTATCTAGCAACCGTAATTGTGATTGTAATTAGTTATCATTTAGTTGTTAAATGAATGTTATGTACTGTTTATCTAAAAGGGGAGGAATTGTTGTGTATGTACCTTTAAGAGAATAACTGGTCTCAGACTGCAGTACCGGCAGTGACCACCCCTGTATAAAAGGCGCTAGTGAGC